>NW_024412434.1:3673923-3892773 GCF_014898765.1 Herpailurus yagouaroundi
CGGACCGCGAGATCGTGACCTGGCTGAAGTCGGACGCTTAACCGACTGCGCCACCCAGGCACCCCAACTAACTGTTTTTCAAAGCCTGCAATAATTGCCTCATATATTTTGTCCAGTTTTATAGTTATTCTCAATAGGAGAGTTAGTTTTGCATCATTTACTGTATCATAGACAGAATCAGACTTTCCTGGCTGAGGATTCTTAAATGCAATCTGATTACTTACTGAGACGTATAAAGTTCTTTGATCTTCCTGTAATTATCTAGTTTATTTCTTGTCGCTGACCACTTCTCCAACCATAGCTTTTTCTCCCAAAAGTCTTCTCACACTTTTCCCCTTTGCTTACTTGCTGCTAGAAAAATCATGATATTGTTTTGTCTAGAGTAGACATATGTGACTTCAAGAGCTAAAAATGGCATATGTTAGGGGCAAAATATGAACTCAGTTTTAACATACCTTTAAAGTCTCTACAGTACATCACATGAGTACTTGGGTTTTTATCTTTATTATTTCATATCATTTACATTAATGAACACTTGAGTCCTTTTTAGTCCTATGCTAGGCACAGAATATGTTTTTAGGGTATAGAATAAGAAACTCTGTCCTAAGGACTTTGTTTACTTTGAGGGTAGGAATAAGGCTATTTCTAGATTGCCATTTCCATTCAAAGTAATTTGTGTAAATGCATGAATCCATCAACTTTCTTTCCTTCTTTTCCCTTTCCCTTCCTTTCTCTGTCCCGTCCTTCTATTTCTCCTTCAGCCAATATTTACAAATAGCCTCATAGGTGCTTGGAAGCCCAAAATATCAGTATCTTTTGGGGCATCCTACAGTTTCTTAAACTCTCAGCATTATCTTAAATTCCATGGCAGGACTAAAATTTCCCTAGAATTCTGCCATCTTTCCAGGAGCAAAAGTAATGACAGTAATATTGGGTGTCTTCTGGTCTCTGGCCTAACTGATCAAAAGGAGGTATTTTGGCATCTTACTGAGGAATCTCTGTGAACAATCAGATACATGATTCATAAAAAGTGCTCTTGGGAGATCTATCCAAGAACAACAATGAGTTCAGAACTTTTCTGTTCAGTCAGGGACATTTTTGTCTGGATATGCTCTGAATTTTTATTTATTTGTTTATTTTTCTCTTTATAGCAGAGATGATTTCAAGTATTAATCTGAAAACATCCCAGAATAGATCTAGCTTTCCAAGGAATAATGCAAAAATTCACAAAACAGTATTAATTTGTAGAATTTGGTAAACACATGTGATTGTGTTCTTTTTCTTTATTCTATTTCCATTTTTTCCATACTATTAACTCAAAGTAATATATAGTGATAGAGGTAAAGATGTATAAATATCATAGTATTCTTTCACATAAGGGATTACTTTCTTCCTTTTAATATTACTTTTTATTACACTAATTATATTTTAACATAGGCTTACTGTTCAAAAATACACACTCCATAATCAGAGTAAAACATTGCCCTTAACTTCCTCTCTCAATTCAAATGGATTCCTTTTACTATATATGTATTTCATTTGAGTCCGGTTTAAATTTTTAAAATGTGCTGAAAATCACCTGTAGGTATGAGGGAAACATCTAAAACTGAAATAGCAATGAGGCTTATAACTCTCAAGAACTTGGAGATCCCTGCCCTGTACTCTCAAAGTTTGATCCCTCTCAGATACTCGTTATATGGTATCATTTCAACATTTAGAAAAATGACCTATGGTAGTCATATAAGCTACAGTGAAAATTTTTTTTTTGTTCATAAAATATTTGACTTTCCAGATCTTCTGATTCTGAGTGTTTTTACTTTATACCAAGGCAATTCATTTTCACTTTTGCACTTCTTTCAAGATCTCTAATATTCTTCAATTCTAAAATCACTGACTGATGGCATACAAGTGTTAGTTTTTTTAAGGCACAGACTCTATTATTTTCTCTCCATTTTCTGTTTTCTTTTCATTACTGTAGAAATTTGTATCAATTTTTAGACAATTTGTTGTCCACACACCAAGATAAAGGTAAAGGATGGATGAGCAATTTCTTTACCCATTGACTCCACTCAGTGAGCAAGAGACTGTGCTGAGCGTATGCATGTGGCACACAGAATAATATTTCCAGCTGTGTCCCCAAATATGATGCATGAAAAGGAAAAAATACACGCATTGGCATTTGGAAATTAATTCATACCTACATAGGAATGCAGGGTAGAGGTAACCAGCCCCCTATCACAGCAGTTAATAACTTTGTGTAGAGATGAGGGAGAAGAAGGCCTTGCTCTAAGGCCAAACCCAAAAAAGCTGTTTCTGACTATTGCCAACCGAATCCCTTTACAGTTTTGCAATCATGAAAGGTTTTATAATTATTCTGTCTATAAATTTCTCTGTTCTACATGAACTCACTATGTGAAAGGGGCAAGGACTTGCCTTGTAGAGGAAAGGTAGTGTCTTAGGTAAACTGGTCTCCACTAGCTACAGTGCTAAGGTCTTCGAGACAATTTAAGTAATAGCAGATATTTGGTATGATGGTGATAATGTTTTTAAAGTTCTTTTCACCTACATATTCTATACCATAATCCTTTCATTGGATTCAGAATCCAGATTATGAGCAGATATGTTGGGTTTTTATTGATTAAATCTTCTAAAGCAAAATATATAATTTGAGCTCAGGCACGCATAGTTTATTACTAATTATACTCTCTTGATTGACAATATTGTTAATAACCAATGACCTAATTTACATTATATTGTGGGTGTAAGAAGAGAATCAAAATGAAGAAAATAAAAAATTTGCCCTTTGCAGCCCTGTGTTTTATGAACAGTATAAAACTCCTGCTGGTGAAACACGTGTTTCTACAAACATGAAGCCAAGAACAAACCACTGCAAATATTTAAACTCAATCAGACCAGTTATTAGACGTCATGTAAATAATGAAAGGAAAAGAATGAGCTGGTTTGAATCATAAATAATTAAAGGAAAAATATCAGCTGACTTAAATTCTTTTTCTTAAATAGTCTGTGTAATTAGAAACAGAGATATTCTCATATTCTGTCTCTCTCTCTGTCTCTCTCTCTCTCTCTCTCCCTCTCTCCCAATCTTTTAAAAAGTCAGAATGCTGTGTCTTCTATATCTTCTCACTTAAAAAAAAATCTTGGAGTGTTTAAAATGTATGCAATTTCAACTTTTGATTGGTCAAAAAAAATCATAAAACTAATTTAAATATGCACACTGATTAAAATATGAAATTAAGGATTAACTCCAATTTTATAATTGTGAGTTAACTACCCTTCTGTCAGGGATATTTGTTTTACTATCTTTATTTCAGAAATATACCATAAGGTCCTGTGAAGAATGTATTTAGTATGTTAAATATACAGTTATTCCTACAACTCTTTAAGATTTTTTTTTTTTTTACTTAGAGAAATATGGACACATGCGGGAGAAAAGAAAACCCAAATGAGACTAGAATAAAACAAAGAAATAAAGTAAGAATAAGAAAAAGTATTAAATAATGTACAAATAAAAAGATATCAGGGTGATTACAGAAAAAAACTATTAAGTAACTTTAGAATTATAATACTTTCAGGGTCACCTGTGTGGCTTAGTCAGTTGAGCGTCCAACTCTTGATCTTGGTTTATGTCATAAACTCTTGATTTCAGCTCAGGTCATAATCTCACAGTTCATGAGTTCAAGCACCACATCGAGCTCTGTGCTGGTGGAGCATAGCCTACTTAGGATTCTCTCTCCTCTCTGCCCCTCCCCCACTTGTGTGCCCGCTTGCTCTTTGTCTCAAAAACTAAATAAATAAATGTATTTTAAAAATTGTAATACTTCCATGCCATTTTTATGGTTAACAACAATAACATAAAAGGTTTGGGGGATGATAATTTTGTCAAGTTGGAGGTTAAATTTTACCCAGAAAGAAACATAAAAGGACAGTATTTTCAAAAAGTTCCACACAATCTAGTTCTGGCACTCTCGCCTGATAATGAAATGTTAACATTAGCAATACTTGTCAGTGCTTCTAACATTGCAAATGGTTAAAAACATTGCTGAAGGAAAACCACCCAGCAGGACCAACAGGTTCATCAGCCTGCAGCTCTGTGCTTCTGCTGCTGCTAGTCGTGGCCTGCGCATTCTCTAGCATTTCACCTCCACAAATGAGCACCGCCATTCCTCAGCCCCCAGTACATCTGTTGTACAAGCTTCGGATCAGAGCGTAGAAATAGGGACAAATGCCACCCACTTCAGTGCACTTGCTGCTCTACCAACTGTTAGCAATTGTATGGCAAGTTGTCTGCTTTCTCGGTCTCTCAGTTCATGTGTTTCTGGAAGGTAGCTGACAGGTAAAGAGTATGACTTTCCTGCCAAAATCCCCACCCCCACAGTGAAAGAGGTGGTTTTCTGTTCTCTAGAAATAAACAGAGAACATAAAGAAAAATATGGAAATAGGAAAAATCTGTCATAGCACTACCAGCCTGAAAATGACTAGAGAGACCATGTCATCCATACAGGCAGATATGTCAGCCATTCATTCATTTATGAATTCAACAGATATATATTGACTAGATTGTGTGCAGAACTGACGTTTAAATAGATACATATCAATAAAACGAATGAATCTTAAGGTACAATTGAACAGGGCACAATAAGTGAAAATAAGAACTGGTTTCATTTTATTATTGTATTATTTTAGAGAACCTAAATATGTGTTGTTTTTACAAATTTGGTATTCTTGTGTTGCTCCTAGCAGTGAGTGTTTCAACACAAATATGAAAGAATATATACTCGACCATCTCGTGCTATGTAGGCGAAAGAAGTGGGGATGGAGACAAAAGTTCACCTTTTTTAAAGGCAGGACTAAACATAGCATTGGATGGGCTGAGATGAAGGTGAAATCATTGGCAGAAGGGAGGAGAGGCCTCGGAGAAAGCAGATCTGACCCTACCCTTACACATGATCAATTACAAAACATCTCTCTTAGAGAGAAACCAAGATCCTAGCAAGCCCCTGGGGAAGAACTGGAGACTTCCTACTCATTTCCGGTTAGTGATCACTTCTGTCTCCAGATCCACTATCTGTAACTTAGATGAGTTTTGGACTTAATTGCATACAAAATAGCAGAAATCAGAAATGGAAGAGAATTAAACATCTCTCAAGTAGGCAATCTGTTTATTTTATACATGAGTCCCAGAGAAATGGGATGACCTGCCCAGGGTCACACAGCAGGTGTTGATATTTAGAATGTAAATTTCCTGAAGTCCAGCCTTTTTCTAAAGGGATCCTTGACAGGGGTCTTCGGAAAAAAGTGACCCAACACCCTCTTTAATTTGGAATAAAAGTGTGTTGTCTAACAATAATTTTCTTGGAATGCCAATTATATTCAAAGCCATTCTTTTCCTTATTTGTTAACATTGTTGAATTTCTAGCAACTGTGCAATTTGGATGAAATTACATCGGTAGGTTGGGTATATCAGTCTACACCATGAAAACCAGTGATGGAAAGCCAGTTGTCAAACATTTGCCAGCACACTACTGATTACATCAGTTGTTAAATTTATAATTGAATAAAATATTCACTGTATCAATTTTGAATAGTCTTTCAATGGACCAATTCTATCCAGCAATACCATGGCCTGAATATAATAACCACACTTAATAAATAAATAATATGACCAGGGATTTTCTTTTCTCTCCATGAGTCACTTCAAACATCCTGTGAGGCACCCACTTGAATAAAAAACAAAAACAAAAACAAAAACAAAAAAAACAACTTTAAGTTAAAGACAGCATTATCTGGAGGGCTTAGTCTTTGAAAGCTTAAATGAGTACTCAATGTCTGAATGCTGTAAATAACTAGAACTAGACAGAACATTTGGAATTATAAATGTTTATATCAATACTAGTCCCTTGCGTTCTCACTAAACTGAACATATAGACCATCCCAGGATTGAGAAACTTTCCTAAGGCAAGAAAAGACCTTGGCTTCCTCCCATACCTACCTCAGTATAGTGAATAATACTACACTCCAGAAAGCTCAAGTCTTATTCACAACAGAAGACTTCTAGTCTTAGCTGCTTTCTTGAAATTGTGATTTAGTGGAATATTTGGTGTATAATTATATATGCTAAGTGATCTTGAATAACCGTATCTGCTAAATCAGATGATCTGGTCATTTTCTTCTTCATAGAAGAAATAAACAATTTGAATTCACCATGAAATATAAGCTTCATTGGCAAATAGTAGTTAGTGGTGGGCGGTTTTTTAAGCCTAAATGTTTTTTCTATTTGATTGACTTAATTGAGCTAATGGGTTCTATGATCGGCTGAATAGTCCAGTAGCTAAAGTCATCATTAGCTATTTTCTTGGCTAACACAATAATGACCCTTAAATTGTCTCCAGTATTTCCCATTACCTTTGAAAACATGTGGAATGTCAGAAGCCCTAACAGGAAACATATATGATATGATATTTATGGGAAATATTTTTTTGCAACTAGTAGCTATCACAAAGCTCTTTTAAGTGTCAGGAGAAAATAGTGAAACAAATCATTGAACAAAACAGTGAAGGATCTGAAGAGAGGATTTCGTCTTGAAAAATACTAGAATCAATGGATACTGGGATGATTTAGAAATTCTCTAGCCCAATCATTTCATTTTATGGTTAAGAAAACCAAGGCTGGAGATGATAATTACCTTACAAAAATAACATAGCTAACAGGTGGCAGCCAAAATTAGAACTCATTTTTTTTTCCATTGAAGAGTGTATTTCTTGAACTAATCTATTAAAAATATGCTTTACTTAAGAGGTACTTAAAGATACTCCAAATCCCAAGTGGTTTAACTTCCCCCATTCTCTTCCTTTTCCTCCCCTTCTCTCTCTCCCTCCCTCTTTCTCTCTCTCTGTCTCTCCCTCCCTCTCTCTCCTTCCTCCCCCCTTTCTCATAAACATAAATTATAATTCATTCACAATATTATTGTAAAAGCCCTGAATTCACTGCAAAGGATAGAAGAAGCAAGAGAATAAAAGCATGACTGAAACAGCTCTGGAGCTCAGTTTGCAGCCTGGAGAGGACACTGTGTTGTATTACAAATGATAGAAACAGGAAAGGAAGGAGAGAGAAGAGTTGGAGTACAATTGCTGAGTGTGGATTGAGTATAAAGGCAGCCACCCTTTAGATTCCAGGGTGGATCATTAGTGGTGTGATATAGGCTGGAATTTCACAGGTGGACAATTCCTCACTGGAGTCATGCATTTGGGGTCCAATCCTGGGGTTTCATCATTTTTCCTCTGTGTAGTGAAATTCAGGGATAATGATTTTTGTTAAGCAAATTCACAAAAGAATGACTGGCTGTACCTAAGCTTACCTTGTTAAATCACAATGTGGAAAATCATTGCCACCGGGCCTGGAATACCTGTCAACTGGCCATCACATTCTCTCCCCTGCAGCAAAATCTATGAGCTGCTCGAAGCAGTGGATATGCATTATTTATTTTTGTATGCCCAGCACCCAGTGTAATGTTTGTCATATTGAAGGTACTTGAGAAATGTATAGTGAAAGAATGAATAAAGAAATGAATTACTAGAAGGCTGCCGGTTGAGCATGAAATCTGGCAAAGAGAGTTAGACGATTCTAAGAAAGAGTGTCAACTCACAATTGTAAATGGATATAGAGGCTAGGAAGGATCTTCACTACATTCTCAGCATCCAATCAACTCAGAGGCAATGACAGGATCAAATCTCTGACCCCATAAGTGTGAGGGTCATACACTGTGCCACTGTGAACTCATTATAGATGATACAATCTTGCGAGGACACTTGGAAACTTGGCAGCTGGTCCTCCTTGGCCACTCCCCACTCTCATCATCTACCTCAATTTGAATCAGCTCCAGCTCCAGAACATGAGGAAGATAGGAATTGATATCCCAAGTTAGCAGAATACCCACACTCTCCGTACAGGGCTACATAGGGTGATTGTTTCTAGAAGGCAACTGAGTAGTCCTCAGGTTCCAAAATGACTGAATTATTGTTGATGGATGTTATTCTCCAAATTCCCCAAAGTAACATGAAAACAAAATGAATTTCACCTACAGCAGCTGATCCTCAGTTGGTGGTTCTGTTGAATTTTCTCTACCTATTTAGAAGGTAAATTTATTCTTAAGTAAATTATAGTTGATTTTTTTCTTTTATTTTAATTTTAAAATTGCATACAGTAAAATTTGACTTTTTGTGTACAGTTGAAATGGAACACATGTACAGAATCATGTGGCTCTCAGCACAATCTGGTACCAGAGAGGTTTCCTTAGTCTCCCCGAACTCCCTCCTGCTAGCCTTTTATAATCACACCATTCCCATTCCCCAGCTTCTGGGAACAATGATATTGTTTGTCTTTTTTGAGAATGTTATATAAATGGAAGAGTATAATATGTAACCTTTGAGACTGGCTTTTTTCTCTCAACAGAATACCTTTTAATTATTCATCAAAAGTATTGCATGTATCAATAGTTCATTCCTTTTAATGGCAAGTAATATTCCATTGCATGGATGTACCACAGCTCATGTAACCACTCACCTGTTAAAAGAAATTTGAGTTCTTTCCAGTATAGGGCAATTATGAACAGAAATTCTGTAAAATTTGTGTACAGGTTTTCTTTTTTTTCTTCCTAATTTTTATTTAAATTCTAGTTAGTGAGTATACAGTGCAATATTGGTTTCAGGAGTAGTATTCAGTGATTCATCACTTACAGACAACACCCAGTGATCGTCACAAGTG
This sequence comes from Herpailurus yagouaroundi, assembly GCF_014898765.1. NCBI lineage: Eukaryota > Metazoa > Chordata > Mammalia > Carnivora > Felidae > Herpailurus > Herpailurus yagouaroundi. The sequence continues at coordinate 3,682,705 of NW_024412434.1, forward strand.
CCCTCCTTAATGCCCATCACCCATCTAGCCCATCCCTCACCCACTTCCCTCCATCAACACTCAGATTGTTCTCTATCTTTATTTTTATTTTTTTAGAGAGAAAGAGAAAATATAAGAGGGGGAGGGACAGAGAGAGAGAGAGAGAGAGAGAGAGAGAATCTTAAGCAGGTTCCATGTCCAGTTAGATTTCATGACCCTGAGATCATGAACTGAGCTGAAATCAAGAGGCTTAACAGACTAAGCCACCCAGACATCTCCATTCTCTAAGAGTCTCTCATGGTTGTTTCCCTCTCTCTTTTTCTTCCCTCCCATACGTTCATCTGTTTTGTTTCTTAAATTCCCATATGAGTGAAATCATGTATTTGTTTTTCTCTGATTGACTTATTAAGCTTAGTATAATGCATTCTAGCTTCATCCATGTCATTGCAAAGGGCAAGATTTCATTTTTTTGATGGCTGAGTAATATTCCCTTTCGTATATATACCACATCTTCTTTATCCATTCATCAGCTGATAGACATTTGGGCTCTCTCCATAGTTTGGCTATTGTTGACTGTGCTGCTATAAACATCAGGGTGCATGTACCCCTGAAAATCTGTATTTTTGTGTACAGGATTTCTGTGAATATATTTTTATCTCTCCTTGGTAAAATACTTAAAAGTGGATTGCTGGATTATGGAGTAAGTATACATTTACTTTATTAGAAATTGCCAAAGTGTGTTTTCTAGAGTAGCTGGGTCATCTTCCCACCAAAAGTGTATGAGGGTTTCTGTAGCTCAGTTATCCTTGCCAGCACTTGCTACATTTTAGATTCTCTAAGACCTATGTAGCACTAACTTATTGTGGTTTTCATTTGTATTTGCCTAATGACTGATAATATGGAGCATCTTTTTCATATGTATATTTGCCTTCCCTATACCCTTCATGATGAAGTGTCTAAGTATTTCATCCATTCTTAAAATTCGGTTGTGTTCTTATAGTTGAATATTATGCACAGAGCAAATATTTTTATTTTTTACAAAGTCCAAATATTGAATTTCTGATGCATCAGGTTTTGCTGTCATGTGTAAAAACTCTGCCTTACTCCAGCTCTTGAAGATTTTCTGCTATGTTTTCTTCTAAATGTTTTCTAGTCTTATTTTAATACTTTTAGATCTATGGTGCATTTGAGGGTTAAGCTCTTTATACAATCTAGGGGTTAGGTTAAAGTTTATCTTAATTTTTTGCAAATGAATGTTCAATTGTTCCAAACATTTGTCATAAAGGTTATCCTTTTCCCATTGAATTACTTTTGCATGTTTTCAAAATCAATAGGCCATATTTGTGTGTGTCAATTTCTAGACAATTTCTGTTCCATTAATCAATGTGTGTATCTTTTCATCGATACCACACTGTCTTGATTACTATGAGTTCATAAATCAGTCTTGAAATTGGGTAGTATGATTCTTTCAACTTTGCTTTTCTTTTTCAATAGTGTTCTGACTAGTTCCTTTCTATTTCCATATCAATTTTAGAATCAGCTTGTCCACATTTATAAAATATCCTGCTGGGATTTTGATAGGAATTGCATTAAATCTGTAGATTAATTTATCTTTGCTAGGTTGAAACTTCTTTTTTTTTTTTTTTTTTAAATTTTTTTTCAACGTTTTTTTTATTTATTTTTGGGACAGAGAGAGACAGAGCATGAACAGGGGAGGGGCAGAGAGAGAGGGAGACACAGAATCGGAAACAGGCTCCAGGCTCCGAGCCATCAGCCCAGAGCCCGACGCGGGGCTCGAACTCACGGACCGCGAGATCGTGACCTGGCTGAAGTCGGACGCTTAACCGACTGCGCCACCCAGGTGCCCCTAGGTTGAACCTTCTAATATATGACCATGAAATGTCCCTCCATTTATTTAGGTCTTTGTTTTCTTTCCCTGGCATTTTATGTTCTATGCATACAGATTCTACATGTGCTTTATCAGATTTATACCTAATATTTCTCTTTTTTAGAGCTACTGTAAATGATATATTGTACTTACTTAAGTTTTCAGTTGTTTGTTGCTTTTATATAGAAATACAACTAATGTTTGTGTGTTGACGTTGTATTCTGAAATCTTGCCAAACTTATCTATTAGTTCTAAGAGTATTTTTATAAATCCGTTGGATTATCTGTAAAGAAAATCATATTATCTGTGAACAGTGACAGTTTTATTTCTTCCTTTCTAATCTGGCCTCCATGAAGTCTGATGAGAAATCCCCAGTCATTTGCATTGTCACTCCCCTCTAAGTAATTTGTTGCTTTTCTCTGGTTGCTTTCCTGCTTTGTTTTGTTTTTTGTTTTTTGTTTTTTTTAGCTTGTCTTCAGTTCTCAGTTTGAATATGATATATCTGGGGGTGGAATTCTTTTTCTATATTTTATTTGGGGCTCATTCAGTTTCTTGAATCTATATATTTGTGTCTCTCATCAAAATTTGGAAGTTTTAGCCATTATTTTTTCAAATATTGTTCTGAATCTCACTTTTCTCCTTCTGGAATTCTGATGACATGCATTTAGACTTTTTTTTTTTTCATTTAGAACTTTTGGCACTGTTTCATGACGCCAGATCCTTTTCCATCGTTTTGATTTTTTATTCTCTTCTGTTCAGATTGGATAATACCTATTTTTTCTATCATCAAGTGCACTGAATCTTCACTCTTGTCATATTCATTCTGCCTTTGAGCCCATTTCATGAATTTTTTTATTTTGTTTATTGTATTTGACAGTCCTAAAATTCCCATGTGGTCTCACATACCTTGTTTTTTCTTTGATAAGACTGTATTTTAACGTTGTTTCAAGAATGTTTGTAATTGCCTGCTCAAGCATTTTTATAGTAGCTGCTTTAAAGTATTTGTCAGAGAATCCAAAATCTGTGTCATCTCATTGTAGGCATCTATTTGTTGTCTTTTTTCATGTGAGTTAATATTTCCTGATTCTTTCTATGTCATACAATTTTGAATTTTGTCATTATCATTATGAATAACATATTATAGGGCCCTAGATCTTGATTAAGTGCTATTGAGAATTTTGATATTTTTGTTTTAGCAAACAATTTGATTTGGTTGAGTCATGACTACCCTTATTTCAGTTGTCATTCCCATGTCAGTTTGGTTTTGAAAACCTCTATAGTGCTTGCCACTCAGAACTGTCCCATATGTGTACCACCTGGAGCCAGTCTGGGACACAGGTAATGGTCTATCCTTTAGTTTAGCTTTCAAGGTGCACCTGCCTCAGCTGTTTGGGTATCAATCCAGACATGAGCAGCTCGGGGGGGGGGGGGGCAGGAGTTCACTTTACTTTATAAGTTTGCTTTCCTGAGCTTCTTTCTTTCTATGACCACACCACAAACCATCTTCCAGGTTTCAGGCTCTGTTGAGTTCAGGCCAGGGGATACAGCAAAGGAGAAACCAAATGGTAAACGTCACCAATTCAATGGAACTTCCAATTCAGACATATACCCCAGTGTGTCAGCTACTATTTCCTTTTTAGAGGCCTTGAACAACTGTTCTATGTATTCTACCAAGTGAAAAGACCAGGTGGAGAGTGGTTCTTCATCTTAGAGGAGGGGGAAGATTGCTGGTGGAATTTTAAGTCCCTATTCTTGAAGAAAAAGCTGATAATTATAACCCTGAATCTGATAGGTTCAATATTGGGGACACTTATTTGGAAATTTTTATTATATTTTCAAACTTCCAGAAAAGTTGAAAGAATAGTACAAGAAATTCTCTTATGCTTTTTACCCAGACTTACTAATATCTTACATTTTGTCCCATCTGCTGTATCATTCTTTTTCCATCTCTCTCTAGATAGATGTAGATAGATAATTTGTCTTCCTGAGTCATTGAAAACTAAGTTGGAAACATCATGTCCATTCCGTAACTACTTCATTGTGTGTTTCCTTGGAACAGAGAACATTCTCCTACATAATCACAGTACAATTACCAAAGTCAAATAGCTTAATATTGATGTAATGTCACTGTCTCATCCACAGTCCATACTCAGATTTCATCAATTCGAAATCATGCATTTCATTTCGTTGCATGTCTCTTTAGTACACTTAATTGGGAACAGTTTCCTAACCCTTTCTTTGTATTTTTTCACCTTAACCTTTAAAAGAATGCAAGTCCATTATTTTGTAGAATGTCTTTCAATTGAGGTTTGCTAATGTCTCCTCACGCCTGGACTCTGGTTATGAATGTTTTCGGCAGGAATACAACAAAAGTGGTTTTGCGCCTTTCTCAGTGAATCATATCAGGAGTTTCTTAATGTCAATTTGTCCAAACACTGGGTTGTACCATTTGGTTAAGGTGGCATCCACCAGGCTTACCCATCATAAACTAATAGTTTTTACCCAAAAACCAGTTTAGGGGAATCAGTAGCTGCTTGCTCTTGGGAAACTTTCTTCTCTTCTTTTTTTAGGTTGTTTTGACCTAACACCTAGGGAATGCATTCTTTGCGTTCTGCCTGGAATCAAAACAATCCCCGGTCATTCTTTCACTGCTTGCTTGCTATTCCCAGCTGAGAGCAGTGTCAATGCCTGGGTGGGAGTGGGCCTTCTCCCAGCCTGGGTAACCACCCGCTGTTCTGCATGCCTATGGTGCCCAAATGTATGGAGACTGACCAGCTCTGTGGGTGGGAAGGAAAAGATCTGCAGGATGACAAGGCCCTAATTTTCATGGGAAAAATCTATCCTAAACCTTACTTCTGCTTCTTGAAATAGCCTAGTGAGGAAACACTTTTTGAAAAAGAATTTCAGCCAAAGAACCCTTTAAGAGAGTTTAGTTCCTGAAAGTGCTCACATCCCCCACCCCCTCAGTGCCTGCTGCTCTGTGGTGTGTGATCTCGCACAAGTTGTGAATGAGTTGAGACAAGTAATCAATATTTCATTTCTATATTTATAACTCCCCTGTAATGCAAGTCTGACAAAGCAAATGTCCATTAAGGAAAAAGAAAAAAAAAAAAAAAAAAAGGAATTTGCACCAGGGCGTTTCACGTGGCTTCCTGAATGTATTCACACTAACGAACTGAAGCCACATCCTCAAAGAGTTCATTATACTCAGGTTGGTTCTGGCCGAATGTGGTTCCATCTCACTGTGTGCTCAGCCATTAGTATCCAGCTTCCAAAATAAGTGAAGGCAGATGAGGAAACAAATATAGCACTAAGCCCTGGCCAGGTGAAGAACTGCTGTCTCAAGTTTTGTTTCCCCCAGCAGTTTAAAACATTTAAAGCGATAAATTATGGATTACTCCTTTGTTTTGATTTATTAGTCTTAATATTTTGATACACCCTCTCAGAAACTGGTGTGCTCCAACTCAGCATGGTGATAGCAAGGGCCTTGAGTAGTTTCTATTCTTGGATTTTTCTAGGTTTCCTTCTCAACAGTCATTTCAAAAAGAAAGAAATATTTGACATATGGCAAGTCGAGTAGAGAATGACCCAAGGCTGTCTAGTAATTTCTCCAGTTCTTGTTGCTTGAGTGGTCAGAAGTTCCTCAGCACATATATACAAAGTCCACGAAAACACACAAACTCATTTTTTTTTTCCAAATTAGGAAACGTGATATGTCCTGAACAAGGCCATGGGGAAGATTTCCTTACTCAAAGTGGAGCATTTTGTCACTTTTTTGTTAGCATTACCTTGCTTTACCTCTGGCTCTCTCTCCTGATTTTACTCACTTTTACCACTAACAAATTGGTAATTTTGACACGTTTATAAAAGTTTGTAGACGTTTCTTTTTTGTTATTTTACACTTCAGTATTTCTGATATGATTTCTTTTCTACGCCCCTCTTCTTATATGCTCAGGATTCACGCTTCACTCTCCATTTCACACCTTTCTCTCCTCAGTATGTCTCTCATTAGAATTTCTTATTCCTTCCAGTCATTGGCTGAGGAGATGAAAATATGCTTGAAACAAGTCCCCAGTGTCTTCTGGCCATCTCTATTTTGGAAAGTCCAGTCAGTTCCAGCCAGTTCTGGGAAGGTGTGAGTTAGAGGTTGGCAGCAGACCCTGGTAGGAGAAAGTCTGCCTCCTGAGGTAGTCCTGAGAAGCTGATCCATCTCATTTCTGGATTGACCTGTATGGTTGAGGAGGATGGTCATGTTCAGGGTATCCGTCTCTAAGCTAGCTGTGACTGGCCTGGACTTCTCATACCCAACTTAGAGAAAAGGACACAGAAGGGGTCAGAGAAGAGGTTCTGAGTTGATTTATTCTGTGTCAGAGCTCCTCACCAACATTATCTTCCACATCTTCACATCGCAATTCAGCTTCCCTCTTTTTCCTCAAGTACCTTTTCTGTTCGTTTTTTCTTCTCTGTTTATTTAAAATGATTGACTCAGTACTTTGAGACTAAAATGGACCTTAGATCTTATCTAGTCTGGTTCCCTACCTTGACAAATAATGACTCCACACTCAAGGAAGATACAGGGACATGGAAAAGAATAGTAGAAATAGCATGGGGTTTGAATTCATAAGGAAAGGGGTTCACTTCTGGATCCACTTAATGCCTCTGAAATTTATTGTCTAATCTGTAAAGTGGGAGCAATGATACTGGTCTTATGAATTTACTGAGGATTAAACAATTGAGTGAAAGAACATATGTAGAATGTCTAGCACAGTGACTGGTATGCAGTAGGTGCTTAATAACCATTCATCTTCTTTCTCTTCTCTCAATAGTTTTTCCAATGTTGTCTTTGAATCCCTCCTTATTCTCTGCCCAATACTATTCTCTTAAGTGACTCTCACAAGAAATTTTTTGCCTATTCTCTTGCTTTCTACCTAGTTCTGTCTCTCTCCCTGTTTCTCTTCCTGGTGAATCCACAGTCCTACTTAAAACTCCCTGCAGGCTTTGCCTTTAATTCATGTACCAGAACTGGCTTTCTCAAGGGCAATTTCTGGAAGTATTTCTTGATTCCCACAGCTTTCAGGCTCTTTCTCCCTTTGAGATCCCATCCCACTTTCTGTCTGCAGCACTCACACTGACTTGCCATATTTTGCCTGGCATCATTGGTTCTACTTGTGTGCATGCATCTTACCTCCTGAGCTAAATTGGAACATTCATGTCTTTTTTTAATAGAGGTAAAACTGACATACAACATATTTGTTTCATATGTACAGCATAGTGATTCATTATTTGTATATATTGCAAAATGATCACAATGATGTAGTTAACATCTGTCACAATACAGAATGTATTTGTTACAGAATGTAACAAATGTAACAAATCCAAAAAAACTATGTAGTTTTTTTCTTGTGATAACATTTAAGATTTACTTTCTTAGCAACTTTGAAATATGCAATACAATATTAACTATAGTCACTATACTGTATATTACATCCCCTTGACTTGTTTCTTTTATAACTTATTTATTTATTATTTTATTATATATCTTGGCTGATATAGATATAGATGATATAGATATAGATAAATATCTTGGCTTATATAAATATAGATAGATAGAGATATAGATGATATAGATATAGACATAGATATAGATATAGACATTGATATAGATGATATAGATAGATATAGATTATATAGATATAGATATAGATAGATAAATATAGATACAGATACAGATATAGATATAGATATAGATATAGATATAGATGATCTATATATCTCAGCTCATACAGTAATTGTTTTTCTCTATCTGACTTATTTCACTTAGCATTATACCTTCTAGGTCCATCCATGTTGTCACAAATGGCAAGATTTTATTCCTTTTTATGGCCAAATAATATTCCGCCGTGTGTATAAATGCTACATTTTCTTTATTTATCCATCAGTTGACACTTAGGTTGTTTCCATATCTTGGCTATTGTGAATGATGCTGCAATGAACATGGGGGTGTAGATATTTTTTCAAGGTACTGTTTCATTTTTTTTTCCAGATAAATACTCAGAAGTGGAATTGCTGGGTCACATAGTAATTCTACATTTAATTTTTTTGAGGAACCTCCATACTGTTTTCCACAGTGGATGCATCAATTTACGTTCCCACCAACAGTGCAGTTTTTCTTTTTCTTCGCATCCTCATCAACTTGTTATTTCTTGTCTTTTCATAATAGCCATGTTAATAGGTGTAGTTTTTATTTGCATTTCCCTGATGATTAGTGATGTTAAGCATCTTTTCATGTAGCTGTTGGCTATCTGTATGTTTCTTTGGGAAAAATTTCTACTCAAATCCTCTGCCCATTTTTAAAAATATTTTTATTCATTGTTGACAGACAGAAAGAGACAGAGTGCTAGCAGGAGAGAAGCAGAGAGGGACACACAGAATCTGAAGCAGGCTCCAGTCTCTGAGCTGTCAGCACAGAGCCCAATGAAGGGCTCAAAACCATGAACCATGAGATCACGACCTGAGCCGAAGTTGGACACTTAAACAACTGAGCCACCCAGGTGCCCTTGCTCTGCCCATTTTTAAATTGGATTGCTTGGGGGTTTTTTTTGTTTGTTTTGTTTTGTTTGCTATTAAGTTGTATGCCTTCTTTATATATGTTGGATATTAACCCCTTATTATGATTTGCAAATATTTTCTTCTATTTGGTAGGTTGTGTTTTCATTTTGTTGATGATTTCCTGTGCAGAAGCTTGTTAAATTGCTATAGTCGCACTTGTTTATTTTTGCGCTTGTTGCCTTTGCTTTGGCATCAAATCCAAAAATCATTACCAAGACTAATGTCAAGGAACTTAATGCCTTTTTTTCTTCCAGGAGTTTTATATTTTCAAGACATATTTAAGTCTTTAATTCATTTTGAGTTAATTTTTTAAAATTTTATTTATTTTTTAAAATTCCAGTGGAGTTAACATACAGTGGAATATTATTTTGAGATGTACAATATAGTGATTCAACACTTCCATACAACACTCAGTGCTCCTCACAACAAGTATACTCTTATTCCCCACTTATTTAACCCATGTCCCCATCCATCTTCCCTCTGGCAACCACTAGTTTGTTCTCTATAGTCGAGTCTTATTTATTTGTTTGTTTGATGTTGATTTTTGTGTTTGATGTAAGATAGTGGTACCATTTCATTCTTTTCCAGGTGGTTGCCCAGTTTTCCCAACACCATTTATTGAAGATCGTCCCTTCACCATTGTATATTCTTGGTTCCTTTGTGTTAAATTAATTGCCCATATATGCATGGGTTTATTTCTGGGCTCTCTATTCTGTTCCACTGATTTATGTATCTGTTTTTATGCCATTATCATACTCTTTTTATTACTGTGGCTTTGTAATATAGTTAGAAATTGGGGAGTGTGCTGACTTTGTTCTCTTTCTTCAAGGTTGCTTTGGTTCTTGAGGGTCTTTTATGGTTTTATACAAATTTTAGGATTGTTTGTTCTATTTATATGAAAAAAAATTGAAGATTCCTGAGAGCTGGAACCACACTTAATATAACTAAGTTATTATTCCCTACCAGGTCTCAGAATATTAATATTCATTGGTAGATTAATGGATTCCTATCACCGTTTCCCCAAGACACATTTTCCTGCAGTTTTTTAACAAAAGGGGACAAATGAAAATGAGTTGAATATTTTCTTGCAATTTTATAGCTATTGGAATGTTTCTGTGTAATGACACACTAAGTAAATGGTGCCACCCTTGCCTTGGGTAACCTGTGAATTCATGCTGCCACACACCATTATGGAGACACCATTGCCTATGCACACTAGCTTTTCTGTATTTGCATCAGGAATGTGCGCAAGCCTGTATCTGTGGTGATGAACTCCCGTTTTTCCTGTTCGAACACAAAACCATTTCATGTCTACCTGTGGGTCAAGTCAAAGATGCATCCATCAGTGATACAAAGGCCTTATTATGTCATCCTGGTTGTCCTGTGGAGGGACTGTGGGCACCCCATTGTGCATTTCCCAGCCCTTCGTCCCTTTCACGTGAAGCCTTTCAGACTGAATTTACAAATGGGCTTTAAACTGGATCACCTCAAGATGAATTTGTGTGCTCAGTCAGATGTTAGCAATGTATTATTTGGGTTGTATAAAATGGGAGTTTAGTGAGGTTAATTTCTCCCTCCTCCCCACCTTAGGCTAATTATTGGAGAAAGTGTTTGCAGGCCTGGAACTTCTCATAATTCATCTGCCTTCTGTTTCTTTAGAGTCTGAGCTCATAAATCTCTGTTTGTGATGACATAATTGGTTACTAGAGGAATGTGGTGGTACTGCCAGCTGAGAATTACAGCTCCAAACTCCAAGCAACTGAAAAAAACTCATTCAAAGAAATACCCCTGTCCTTTTCTTCCTTGACTTGTCAGAGATGACGTGTCCAAACACTCTCATGAGCAAGAGTAACCACAACACATCAAGCTAAGAGAACCTGACACTTATTTCAGAATACATACTCCCCAAAATTCATGAAGGAAACAGAAATGAACATACCCCAAGAGGAACCAGTCACTTCAGAATTTATTGTCTATTAGAAAGTACAACATTAAAAATACCGAATCAACATTTTTCTCTGTAGGGATTACTTAGCTTTGAAATATAATGTAATCTTCCATTTTTAATTTCTGCTTCTTTCCTCTCCCTATAGTGTCTGTGAATTTGCATTTCTATGACATATGTATCTATTATGCATTTGCAAAAATTATATAAAGAAAGTGAGAATGGTGGCACATTAGAACTCTAAGAACATTTAAAAGATTTAGTCCAACCCCTAATTTTAGAGATGAAGATACTGAGCTCCAAAAACATGTCTGAGATCTGTTTACTGAAAGCAAGGTTAGTGTCACAGAAAGGGGTGGGACCCAAGGCTCTTATCCCCAGCCCAGCACCCCTGGTATCATACTGCCAATGTACAAATTAGCTAGATGTCAGACGGACAGACGGTTCCATTCATCTTGGCCTTTTCCCATTAATGGTTATCAGAATTCTATTATTAGAAAAAAGCTAGTGTAAGTATTCTCATTTTAAACTCAGGAAATGGAAATGAAGTTGAGAAGTGCTTAAGTTCACTAAATAGAATGTTGAAATGGTGTTACTGTCACTGTCCTCATCTTTAAAATGAGTAAGTTAACTAAATGATCCTTGAGTCTTTTTCTCAAACTGAAATACTCAAGAATTATAAATCTTGCTGAATATTCTCTGTGAGATTTACCCTTTTCCTCTCCTGAAATATTGTCCCTCAACAATCCTGAACTTTCATTTTCTCCAAATGCAAAATAGAGCTAATTGTATTTATCAAGGCAACAGTGATAGTAAATAAGATGATGTACATAAAGCACATTGAGTTTCTTGAATGAAAAGCAAGCAACATGAGAATGAGCAGTAAACCACTTACAGCAGCTCAAAAAAAGCAGTAACTGTAGAATATAATCATCTCTAAATTTAGCATTTGTGGATTATTATTTGTTTGGTAGATTATTTCTTGCAAATGTTTAATCTCAAATTGACTCTCCCACCACTCAGAATGCATCAGGATTATTCAGAAGGAACTCAGGGAAACACTGGCCACTTTTAATATTTAATAAAACCTTCTATTATTAGTAAGGTAATTTGCTGTTGCATTCAAAATGTAAATTCCAATATACTCCAGAACTGTGTTTTAATGGCATTTTGCGTGCTGTTTGGGATTATTTATATAACAGTTTTCTCCATTAGCAGAGATAAGTGACGGTCAATTATAATACATTTTAAAATGCTTTTCATGTATTTTATTTTTTTATCATCTCACTTGAAAGTATATTTCTAAAGATACTTAAAATTGGTTCACATTATTTTTTTTTAAAGTTTATTTATTTATTTTGAGAGAGAGGAAGAGAGTAAAAGCAGGGAAAGAGCAGAGAGAGGGAGAAGAGAAATCCAAGCAGACACTGCACTGTCAGCTCAGAGCCTAGCATGGGGCTTGATCCCATGAGCCATAGATCATGACCTCAGCCAAAACCAAGAGCTGGATGCTCCACCACTGAGCCACCCAGGTTCACTCCTGGTTCACATTCATAATGAACTTGCTACAGATTGACCTCGGTACCTATTACACAGACAGGTTAGTTGCCATCTTGGATGTAGTTTGAGTAATCTAAATCTGACCCAATGTATCCCCATAGTCAGCTAGTTATTTGTTTCAAATTTATAAATCCTTATGCACAGCACATATAACTGATAGCAAAGAGTAAAAGCCTTGTTTTAGGAAGCAACTCTCACTGTTAGTCCACTGGGGCGGTTTTGACTGGGGTAGGGAACTATATTTAAGAAACAGAGGGGAAAGTGTGTGCATGAATTTTTGTCTGTGCAGGAAACCCCACCCTGTAGATAATAGTATCTCCGTATTACTTCTCTTGTCTATCAATCTTTATTCCCCTTAAGAGAGTTACCATGATATTGTGTAAACAATGGAACTTTAAAAAAAGTCTTAATGAATAAATTAAAATGTTATTGAAATATGTTCAATTCTGCATTTGAATCCTTAAAGGGGATATAAACAAATTAACACTTTTTTGAAGTGGGGCAACCAGACGTGAAAGAAACCATGCTGTCTGTGGAAAGAAATAGCGATGTTGTGCCTGGAGATGACAGGCTTAGTGGGGATATGTTAGATTATCTTCAAATATCTGAAGCATTATCATGTGGAAGAATGACTTGAATTATTCTATTTGGCTTCTAGCAATATAGAAGAACAGATTTTAGCTTATTATAGGAAAATGGTTTTCTAAGAACAAGAAAGGTGGGAAGATTTGGTAGAACATGAGCCCCCAGTTGTGGAGGAGTTTGGGCCCAGTGTGGATGAACACAGCTTAGATTGGATGACCCTCAAGGGTGTTCCCAGCTCAAAGATGTTATGATTTGAACAGTGACTTTGGCTTGATTATTGTATAGGTCTCTGTTTTGTTTTGTTTTGTTTTGTTTTGTTTTTTCATTTATAAAATGAAAGATTTAGACTAATTCAGCAATTGTCTGCTGGTTTTCTCAGAATGGTAACCACTACCTCCTATCCCCCGCCCACCCAATGAAATCTTATGTAGAACCTCGATGCAAAAACAACCAAGAGGGAAGCGTCTGTCCCTGGAAAAGGGATTGAAAGTCTGGAGCTGTCTACCCTTCCTGCCTCCAGCCAACCTCCACTTCCCCTTGGAAAGCCTCTGAGTATCACTGAGGAATCTGAGAACTACAGGTTAAAACCACAAGATTAAATGCTTTCTAATATTCTTAGCAGAGCTACAATTCTATGATTATCATATAAATCAACAATTACTCTTTAACCAGATTAGTAAATATGATTTTTTTTTTACCTGTTTCAGGCTTCAGACTTACAGAAGAGAAACTATGTACAGAATAGTAAGACTGCAGGAGGGACTGGGTGGCTCAGTCCGTTGAGCAGCCGACTTCGGCTTATGTCGATCTCATGGTTCCTGAGTTCAGCCCCGAGTTGGGCTCTGTGCTGACAGCTCAGAGCCTGGAGCCTGCTTCAGATTCTGTGTTTCCCTCTCTCTGCTCCTCCCCTGCTCACACTCTGTCTCTCTCTCAAAGATAAATAAAGTTTAAAAAAAATTTTTTTTTAAGGAATTAGACTGTGAACTTTAGAACCAGTTCCCCTTGATGTTTGGTTTACCCAAGAGATCCTAGCTTTGGGGACAACTTTTCCCAAACTCAAAGCTTTCTTAATAAGATACCAGAGCTACCTTTTATAATCTTGACAAACATTCTTGATAGTCCTTTTTTTTCTTCTTTTTCTTTTTTCTCTTCATTTATTTTCTTTCGCTTTTTTTCTGTCTGAGGATCACCTATACTTTTTGCCTAAAATGGAAGTATATTTGTTCAGCAAACATTTCTGGCACACTTACTCTTTATAGAGTTTTAGCAGAAAACAAGAACAAAGAAAACAGAATAAATCGTACCTTTCCACAGCTTACAGTTTAATTCAGAGAGTTGTAACCATACATTATAGGTTCTTCTAAGATGATTTTCAGGGGCCCTTTATGTCCCTGCCACTCATCTTCCCTGTCTACTTATTCCCCTTGATGTCCCTCCTTTGCTAGTTCCTGGAGCCCTCTTGCTGCTGTCTGTCCAACCAAAGCACCCTTCTATATCAGCTTCATGGCCACTGCTTCAAATGCTTTCTGCTTCCAAGCTTCTGGTCTTGTTTTCCTCCATATCCCTAATAAGGACTTCCATGCTATTGGATCTGACCTTGAACATTTAGAGGAAATGGTCTAAAAGGTGGATAAATTTAATGAGCTTAACTGTCTCCTTTCCTACTTTTCATTTAGGGAGAATTTATGCTTTTAATAATTTTAATAAATTGAAATTAACTAGTCTGAGGCAATCTTCAGTGGGTAGGATATCTAAGAAATATACTTTCCTGCCACTTTCTATTCTCAAGATTTGCTGACCTGTACTCTAAATTATGGAACCAGATAGCAATATTAACTGGTTGAACAGTTATGTAGAGAAACATATCTGTACAGGGTGCCTGAGTGGCTCATTTTGTTAAGCGTTGGACTTCGGCTCAAGTCATGACCTCAAGGTTTGTGAGTTCTAGCCCAGTGTTGGGCTCTGTGCTGACAGCTTAGAGACTGGAGCTTGTTTTGGATTTTGTGTCTCCCTCTCTCTATCTGCCCCCTTCCCCTGCTCACACTCTGTGTCTCTCTCTCTCTTTCAAAAATAAATAAACATTAAAAAATAAACAAATGAGGTGAGAAACACTTCTCACACTTGAGAGCAAGCAAAACACAGAAAAACAAATCAAGGGCAGAAGTTTGTTGGGAGAGGCTCCCTTGTGTAGATATGTCTTCATTTGAATTTTGAAGAAGGTAATAGACATATGTAAACTGATCCCATCTTTTTTTCTCTCTTCTTGGAAGTTCTGTAAGAAGGATGAGAGTACAGATATAGATTAGGATAGTCTGTCTAAGGATAATACCAAAGGTAAGTGTGCTTGGGATTTTAAAATACTTGCTGGAAGCTATTTACTGACTGGTTACTAGGAGACAGCATGACTCATTGCTTACTTCCCCTCTGTGGCCAACTTTCAGTCATTTATCACCAAGCACATTGGATCAAGACTGATAGAATCTTTAGAAAAAATTATGGAGTGCTCTATTCTAGTAAGGAGGCACTAAACTGTGGAAATAAAATGATCCCCGAAGATGAGGTCTACTGAGAAATCATCGCTACACATGTCCTATATGCACTAACAGTCCAGGGATTTACTGTGGTGGAGAGGTATATGCATGATAAGATATGAACAATATATTTAAAAGCAACCACACGTGGCATTATTGAGACCAATGTGGATAGTAAATAGCATATCTTCCCTAGAGGTTTTACCCCCACTTTCTGGATAAATATATTTACATTATAACCCAGTGTTCCTAATTTCCATGAAATGAGACACTTAAATATTCCTTTAATAATCCTTCTAAAGATTTTAATAACCAGAACAAATTAGCATGAATTCCAAACCATCAAGTCTTCCCAGATAATTCATAAATTAAAAAGTACATTATAAGATATGTTAAAAAGTGGTGGTATAAGTGACATACAGGAAAATTTTGGTCAAGTCACCTGTGCACCACACACTACCTCATGGACATCATGTGTAACGTACAATCAGTTGGGAATTTTTTTTAACGTTTTATTTATTTTTGAGAGAGCACAAGTGACTGAGGGGCAGAGAGAAGGGGGACAGAGGATCTGAAGTGGGCTCTGCACTGACAGCCTGACAGCAGCAAGCCTGATGTGGGATTCAAACCCATGAACTGTGAGATCATGACCTGAGCCGAAGTCAGACACTCAATCAACTGTGCCATGCAGGTGTCCCTCTGTTGGGAATTTTAATAAAGGAACATTCAGTGCATTTCCATAACAACATCAGTATTGTCAAAGACAAAACCTAGATAGTATAAGCTTTACTTAATAGAAGAAACAGAGTAAATATGAAAAGAATGAACAATTATGGAGGTATGGATGTATGCATGTGTGCATGAGTGTGAGGGCAAAGTTGAGAAGTGGGCATATGCCAATCACTAACACAAGAAGAAAAGAGATGTGTGGCTGGGGCACATTTTGCAATATTTACTTAAGTTTTCATGCTGTATTCCTCCTCTATCTTCTTTACCTGTTCAAGTCAAGATCTGTACCTGCTGGGGATTTGCAGCAGAGGAGAAAGTAAAAGCTGTCAAAATTCTAAGACCATTGAGAAGAGCAGTGACCTATGCAAGAGTGCCTAGAGCATATCTCTCTGGGAGAAAAAGAGAGAGGCAGGTAGGGAAGAAAGGAAGGAAATCAGTCTCCCTCATGTCAACTCAGATTTCCCTAGTTCAGGAGAGCTAGGACCTGCTCCCTGCCCTTGGCAACATGCTGAGGCTGAGGGGGCTCAGGAAAGGTGGGTGTGGGATGCTCTCGGGAAATACCTCAACATTCTTGGCCCCAGGCTTGGCACGAAGTCACAGAACAGAGACTATCACGTGGACTGGGAGCAACCAGACAGAGAAACTTAGGTCTACCCTATCTTGACATGTCCATCAGATCCCTAAACCCTGCCCGAATCTGCTGAAGAAGATGATGAGGAAGCCCTAAAGGAGGTTGAGTTTTATTTCCTCCAGCCCAGGTGGGGAAGGATGTAGAGATGATATTAAGTGTATTTATGGACAGTAAGCCACCTGAGTTTATTATAGACCTGCTACCAAAGTATAAATCCTTTTATTCTGTGTACCCCAAAGAGCGTATGTCCTGATACAGATTGCTAAGGCTCTGGCCACAGCTCCACCACCAACTAGCTGTGTGTGACCCTGCCAAGTCTCTTAACCTCACTGACCCCAGTGTCTTCACCTGTAAAACTGGGATTAACAATAGTACCAATTCCACATGGCTGTTGTGAGGATGAAACAAGATCATGTGTATCTTTGGCACTGAGCAAAACCTCAATAATTATCAGCTATTATAATCCTCATTATTATTATTTACTTCTCCTCCTGAACTGCTGTGGTTATTACCTAAATGTGAAGGAGAAGGCGCTACCTAAAAATATGGCTCAATTGATAGCCATGGTTACTCATGGATTTTCTTTCACCATACCTTAGAAAATAAACAAATAAGCAAAAATCTTTTTTGTTCCTTTGCCCCCCAGAAGACTATTCAATTGCATGTGAAACAAAACACCTTCAGGGGAAGTGTTCCTGGGAAAAGGGATCTTTCCAAGATCTTGAATAGCTTATTGCACACTTCCCCACCTCTATCCACACACATTATGTCTACCCAGTAAACTTATGGTCACCAGATGCAGAGTACGTTAGGTCTCCACAAGTTGAACTGCGGTGCACTGAGGGATGTCTATGGTCTCCTCAGTTCTATTCAGGCAGTTCTGTAGACAAATCACTTGCTTATTTCATTCATGACCATTTCCTACTTCCATAGCAATTTAAGGATATTGGTATATTATATAAATAGTGTTCCCGGGATAAAAGTTCATAGACTCTTGCCCCAAGTTGAATACTGAATTCTCACAGAATTAAGGTTGGCTAGCCTCACAGAACCCTAATATAAGCCATTTATAAGAAAGAATTCTCCTTCTTCCCTCCCGTCAAGTATTCTAAGACCCTGAAGAGCTCATTAGAGTTTTGGGTGTCATTGATCTAATTCCCACTTGATGGGAGAATACGGAGTGGCTAGACTTCTGACCCACATAGTTGGCATTCTTAGCTGGCAGTTGGGAGGCACTGCTCCTACTCAGGATTCAAGGTGTAAAGCCTGGCCAACGCACCTCAGAGGATACAAAGGTTCTTTCTCTATGTGGGGTCAAGCCCTCCCCAGGGAGATGGCCACATGGGCATGTGTCTCTGTGGCAAAAGGCATAGAAGGGTTAAAATAGATATAGGTTACTTGGGAGAGGAGGGCACTCCCAGTAGAAACCTCAAGGAAGATTCTCTGAAAGAAGTGGTCCTAGAAAAGAAAGGAAATTTTGTGGGGGGTGAGAAGGGTAACATGGGTGAGGAAAGACTTGGGCTTTTAATTGGAGTATTTGTGAGGTTTGAACCTATGTCTTAGATTCTCTCAAAAAAAAAAACATAGCAGGGGAGACAGCACCTATGTGGTAGTCAAGACATTTTATTCTTTTAGATTCTTGGAAAACAGAGTAGTATATAGAAATAAACCCATAGTGTAACCTTGAAGAATAGTCTTGGAAGGGGTGGGGTCAGCAAGACTGCAAGCCCTTACCCTACTGGGACTTGGATTTGTTTCTTGTAGCTGCTGTAACAAATTACCACAAAATGGAGTCTTAAAACAACATTTTTTTTTCTCTCGTGGTTCTGAAAGCCCGAAGTCTAAATCAGAATCACTGGACGAAGATTGGGAGGCAGACAGGGCTGTATTCACTCCTAAGTCTCTAGAAGAGAGTGGGTTTGTCTTCTGCTTCCAGAGATTCAGGCCTTCATTGGCTTGTGGCTGCATTATTCCAGCCTCTGCCTCAGAGTCACATCGCCTTAATTTCTGTGTGTCTGTGTGTAGAACCAACCCCCACCCTCACCCCCAGCAATGTCCTCTCTCTTCTCAGGAAACATGTGATTGCATTTAGGGTCCCCCCGGACAATCCAGGAAAATCTCTCCATCTCAAGATCCCTAACTTAATCACATCTTCAAAGATGTTTTTGGTTTTGCCATATAAGGTAACATTCACAGGTTACAGAGATTTGGGCGTGGATATCCTTTGAAAGGCCATTTTTCAGCCTATTGCAGGGTTTAACTTTATACAGAACAGTCTTGAATTTCCCAGTGGTTAATCGGTAGTGCTTTACTGACCCAAAAGTGTTCTGGCCCTCCCCCAGTGCCTCTGTCCCATTCAGACTCTGCCTTAACTCTAAAAACCAATGCAGACCCCTACCAGACACCAGCCTTGGCAAAGTCCCCTATTCAAATAATATTTCCAGTCTTGCCAACTTCATTACAAAATGTAGAGGAACTGATCAGAAGAGTTTGGGAGACAATGGGGTCTCTGATTTTGCATGAGAAAGCAGCAAAGCTATGTAAAGGGATAAACATTTGGAAATGCCTTTAGAAATCCAAATACACAGACTTAGGATTGTTTGACATTGATTTCATACCCTCATCTCCCAATTTCCACTATGGCTTTGTTCCTTGTTTTCTTTATTTTAATGTATTCTGTCTTACGATTGCAATAAGGTGTCCAAGCTGTGCATTTCAGGGTCATTATTGCACTTCTTAGGAAGTTAAAGCCCCCATCTTTGACCTTATGCTTTTTAATACCACCTAAGGTGTGCTGTAATTGCCCACAAATGCACAGTCTGTCAGGTCTTATTGCTCAAATGCAACCCACTTCCACAGTAGGACGAGGAGAGAGGGGGGTAGATCTCCTGCTATTTGTATCAGTACTTGTCCTCGGGAAATGCTGAATCTTGGCACTGAAAGAAAGTGTAAAAATGATAAATTTGTCACCTAATATGGACCACTGCACTCACAAGGCTGCAACTCCTTACACTAATGGAGATTAGGATATAACTTTTTTAATTTGGAGCCTCATTACACAGTATAAATAAAAATAGAACCCCAACTATATCATCTTTAATTGCCTCTAGACAGAATGCTGATTATCTACTGAGGTCTCGGCCATGTGTTTCTGGGGAGCCAGCAGAGTTTGTTCCCTGCATAGAAAGCAAAGTCAGGAAAAAAATGTGGGTATCTTTAAGAGAGAGCAGAGCTGGGTGTCTGTACTCCCCCCAACTAAGATCACAATTGAACACAATGTGTGTGCAAAAGTATGATGGCCTTGTCTGAGTGATGACCTCCTGTGTGTGAAAGCTGGAGAAAGGATATGAATTCTCCCATCTAAACGTGAGTAGCCATCCATTCACTTCAACTTAGTGTTCTCGTTACCAAGAGTTTGAAAATAGCCACAGTTTTCACTCTTAGTCTGGCAGAGACCCAGAGAGAGATGCTGATACTCAAAGCTGTGATTGCTGAGTCTTTTAGCATCTCTTGGTACAACTGATTAAAGCAATTGATCAATACTAAACTTTGAGAAAAACTAGTGTGGGTATGTTACAGACAACATCCCATGAATAAATAACTCAGATAATGGCATTTGTCTTACTATCAAGCTCATCTATAATTTAGAAAGAATAATACCCATTAAAAGAACACCTAGGATGATCACTGCCAAAATAAAGAGTTAATTGGTTTTTATCTTCTGGGAAGTCTCTCAAACAAGATATGGAAGGAAGAGTGGCTACCTACTGTAATAATAAACGCAAAGTAGCTCCTGAGCTGTATCCCTATCTGCTGGGAGACTTTCCTTCAATAGCATTTCAAATAGCACATTTTGGATCCAACTTCTACAAGTCAGTGGAAGCTTTTAGGAAGGACTTTTTTTCTTTTCCACATAGGGATCAAATCTGTATCATAGAAAAATATAATTCACTGCTTTAAATAAATTAATTCACTGAGCACTAACTATAGAGAGCATAAATACATGCCTCCTGGGACTAAAATGTTTTTTGTAATATAAATAAAGCATCCTATGCACAAGGCACTCCTCTTCATTCTGGCTGGCACAGGCTTCAGTTACAAATGGCTAATGGTATCGCATCTACGTGGCTCTAAGACTTTGGGGTAGTTGAATGGGCAAGAGAGACCAGGACCCACTTCAGGGAGAGAAGAGTGATAAGACTACACTCACACAGGAGGCAGAAATGGTGTGATTGAGGCCAACATGGGTCCACTGGAACAGGTGGTCCTGTTTTACCACTGAAGAAACTAGACCCATGGAAATCAAAGAGATTTGAGCAAGACTGGTGTTGTGAGTCCAGTCAGCAAGCATGGTAGTTTCTAAATTTTAATGGGACAATGTTAGTTGTAGTCCATGCATTTGAAACTGGGAAGCTAGGTTATTACAGGATTTACCAAAAAATGACATCCTTGTCAGCATATCGATTGGCATCAGCTTTTGTCTCACTAGTTGATCTGTCATTGGATTTCTTTGAGCATTCTAGAGTCACACGGCTAAAGTTGGAGTGTGTGCAAATCATTGTGGAGTATAATCATTTGCAAAGACTTTTTTGGGGAAAAATAATATTTTTCAAGTAGTGTCCAGGCTTCTACTGAATCAGTAATTGCTATATAAAATAAACTTGAGTATGTTCCTAATGTCCTCTAGAGATGCTGTAAGTACCGTTTGCTAGTATTTATGGTCTGCAATCAAACAGGAGTCAAGGCCATAAATCATTACCTTGAATATAATATTTTTGTTTCATGAAAGTCTGAGCTTTCCACCCCAAAGCAACAAATCAGTCCACTCCTTATTGAGCCTGTCACAGCCCCATCCTTGAATACGACCACATTTATTACTATTGTCAACTGTCTTGTGTGAAAGAACAGGAAGGAGGATTGGAGGATATAAATATAAATTGAAAAGCAGTGCTTTGTGGGGATCAGCCTGGCTGAGGGGAGAGGTAACATAACATGGAGACTTTCACCTCAGGGTCACATATTTGATGGCCCATGTACTGATGTGGTGATCAAGTTTCCATGTCACCTAGAATCTGGCTGTTAACTGTCACCATAGCTGAGAGGCTCCACACAGGGCAAAGTGCTCAGAGAAGCTGAAGGCTGAACTTTCAGCCTTTTGACTGACCCCTAAAGCACTTTGGCTTCTCTGTGGACAAGGCAGCTTCTCAAGGAACTGCATTATATTATCTGCGAAAAGAAGTTGGAAATACTAAAGACGGGTAGATACTAGCTTGCTTATGGAGGAAGGTTTTCACCTCTAGGGCTTTGTCTTTGACAGATTTGATGAAATAAAATGTAAAATCATAAACTGTGGCTTTCATTCTCATAGGGACAGCACCAGGCAGGCACAAGCCTCCAGGGAGTAATGCCACCAAAGGAGAGGAAGAGCCACATTTCCAAAGGTAAAAGGTAGGTCTGTAACTGTGACAACAACCTGGATGATGGTCAGCAATGTTTACAAACCCTCACTGCCAAAGACACAGAAGAAAACCTATCAAAACAGAGAGCTTTTCTTTGATGTTTAAATGAAATTGGTATCTCTTAGGGTGTCTTGTTCATACTTGGGATATTTAAAGGACCAGGAAAGAGCCAAGGCCTCTGCCGATATTTTAGATGTAGATGAAATATCTTTTATTTTTATTTTCCTCATTCAAAAACAAACTCTGATATGAGCATAAGATTTTGCTTGGTAAGTTATCACATAAGTAGACATTATATACCAATTTAGAAAATATTGGAATGCAAAAGGTAGACATAACAGCCATTAAGAAATTGCATACAGACAGATACTTCCAGAATCCTATACCCTACCCACATTTTGTCCTTCTTTACTCAACCTAAGTAGTCCCTAATATAGCATAACTAAGGGATTAATTTTCTTTTATTCTAAGTCATCTTTTGGTTATAAGTTTAAAAGTCTCTAGTGAACCAGAAAATAGTCCCCACCAAAAACTTGAACTGAGTAGTTTTGCTTGCAAATTGTCATTTGTGCTTTATTTTTACTTCGATGTGGTTCTAATCATCACACTTAAAGCACTTTGCCCAGAGCCAATCTACTCTTAGCTATGTAAAGATGCAAACACTATTTATGCACTTATAAAAAAAAGCCAACATCTTACTCATTCTAAATTGACAAGAGCATGTTGTTGTTATTTTCTCAAGGGAACAAGTAGAAATGGAGTACTGGTATTTAATGAAAATGAGATTGGGGAAACACAACAAATGAACATAGAGGAAGAGAAGGAAATATAAGATAAAAACAGAGAGGAAGGCAAACCATAAGACTCTTAAACACAGAACAAGCTGCCAGTTGCTGGAGAGGAGTGGGGGGGGGATGGGCTAAATGGGTGATGGACATTAAGGAGGGCACTTGTTGGGATGAGCACTGGGTATCATATGTAAAGTGATGAATCACTGGGTTCTATGTTAACTAACTTGAATTTAAATTGAAAAAAAGTTTTGCTAAAAAAAAAAACAGCTCTCAATTACATTGCATGTATGTATCCAAAAAAAAAAAAAAAAAAAAAAAGAAAGAAAAGAAAATGAGACTAGGGAAAGGGTGGCTAAATTGCTGCTGAATTTGTATAATGTTGGCACCAGGCATTTATCTTCTCTGTACCTCTGCCTGTCCACAGAAAAATGAGGGCACATGGCTTCCCAGGGCTGCACTGGGGATTAAAATAAAGGTGTATGGCATGCAAGTAACACATGCTGATCCCTCTCATTACCTCAACTTCAGACAGGCCTTCATCATGGAGCTGTGTTTTACTTGGGGCTGAAATACAGTGAATTATGGAGAATTTGATGATTCAGAAAGAACACAGAAGATGGCACAATGATTGAAAATGAGCTCCATGAGAAGACCAGAGGAAGTGGGAGTCTCTGGGTGATGGAAAGAGGACAGTGAAGGCTAAGTAAGGCAAGACCTGGTAGTAAGTAGCATTCATACACAGTATAATGTCATTTATAGAAATTCAGAACATGTACATGTTCATTCATAAAGTTACCTTCAGAAATTGTCAGGTGTGAGGGGCGCCTGAATGGCTCAGTCAGTTAAGTGTCTGACTCTTGGTTTCGGCTCAGGTCATGATCTCATGGTTCGTGAGTTCAATCCCCATATCAGGCTCTGTGCTGTCAGTGCAGAGCCTGCTTGGTATTTCTCTCTTTCCTCTGTCTCTGGCCCTCCCCCGCTTGCTCTCTCTCTCTCTCTCTCTCTCTCTCAAATAAATAAGTAAAATTAAAAAAAATGTCAGGTGATGTGCAGTACCTGATTACAATTGAACCAACAGGGACTTTGAGAGATTTAAGTAACTTCCCAAGTTCACCCTGCTAGGTCAATGGCACAGCTAAGATACAGATGCAGGTTCCATCTGACCCCAAAAACCATGCTTTATGTAGGAAAACTCATTAGGTAGTAAGTATTAAATGAGGTAAAATATAGAAAGCACTTGGTATATGGGGTCAGGCACATAGTTAGTGCTCAGTAAGTGGCAGTTATTGTGATTATGTTTTAGAACGACACCATTTATTAACACCTTTAGTGCAAGCCATTGTTTTTGTTAGAGTTCTGTCCACTTCACCACCCTTAAATGAAATTAGTAGTTATAAAAGCCAACAGATTAGACACAGGAACAGAATGGCCAAAGACAGTTACTGCAGAGTATTGGGGAGACAGCTTGCTGCAAGATTTCTCAAGCTAGTGTGTTCTATTTAGCTAAGCTGTTGTCATCTTTCCTCCCATTCCCTACCCCATTTCCATTACTTATTTGAGTCATTGTGCCAAATAAAATAGTTTCCTGAGTATTTTGACAACTTACTCTGAATATCACTGTATTATAATACAGTTTTCACTTTTTACTCATATAGGTAACTTTTAAATATATATTTGACATTTCCTGGAATGTTCCTCAGGAAACATGTAGATCAGAGTACTCTAATTGCAAATTACCAAAACAAACGAGCATAAACCCTATGTGAACAAAACATAAGATCTTCAAAGGCTAGGGTTCCTGTACCTTCTCCAGCTTTTGTCACTAGGAGCGTGTTAACACTGGATGAGATTTCAGTGATTCAGAAGAAAAAAATCAGACAGCCAGAGTTATTGTTCTCAACTTTAAGATTATTTAGTAAGCTACTTAGTAAGTGAAGAGAAGACAGTTTCTTCATTAACCAAGATCCAGACATCTAAGAGTCTTCCAGATTCAAATTGCAATATCCAGTAAGCCTGAGCGCCAAAGAGAAGATGCTGAAAGATCATAAGACAGTCTGTTATTCTAAGACTGCCAGCAACAAAGAAATGGAGCCAAAGAAGTCTAGAGGAGCTTGTCAGTGGAAGACTGAATGTGTTCCCCTTGAATTCAACACTTCCCCAACTCCATTTTAAGTCCACTTTAGTGAATTTCATTCTTTGAGAACTGCCAATACCTAAAAATATACCAGCAACAAATATGAGGAATTGCAAAGAGAATAACACAACACTCAACTACTTTAAATACTCTCCTTTTTCATGTCACGTCTTCCCCTTAGCTAATCCCCACTTCCATATCTATGCAGTGGCGAGGTGACAACACAATAGGTCAATTTGTTCAATCAATTTAGTCAAGCAACTTGTAAGTTCAGTGGGAACTGACACATTGATTGAATTCACCTGTAAATTAAGTCAAAATGTTCAAACACATATATGCCTTCTGTTGAGACTCTGAGTCTAAATAGACTAATGTCAAGGCTGGATTCCAATTTTAGTTTGTGTCTAAATGAAGGTTGGTGCTCTTTGAAAATTAAGTGATAATAATTATTGAGATTGCTGTAATTATGATTTGCACAGCTTAAAAGTTATGGGAGTATCATTTTATTTGCTAAATAGTGTTGTTTTATTCTGCATGTTTACATTTACCAAGCAAATAGAGAGAGCTTTGAAGGTATCTGCTATCTCTTGGGACCCCCGATGGAAAATGAGGTGCTGTGTCTCATAAGACATTCTTGGCAAATGCAATATGTAAACCAAAAAAAAAAAAAAAAATCCATATGGTGCACAACATCTCTCAAATGAAAAATAAGGCTTCCCAGGGAAGGAGCCTTGGGGGATTCTGAACTCAAATTGCAAGGAACAAATGTGCTATTTTAATTTTGGCCTTAAAACTTCCTTTCCTGGAATGGTCTCAATATCACAATCTCTGCTCAACAGCACATACTAAACCAGAGACTCTCCTTGTTTTCTGGTTTGCTTTTCCTCAGAAAAAAAATCATCAGAGCTCTGGATGAGATTTGCAACCCCTCCCACACCAACCTGAGAAGCCCAAGAAAATTCTATAAGCTAATTCCCAAGCAGGCCACAAATGGACAGAATTCTCCATGAGAGAAGACTGTTTCTTTTCTTGCCTTCCTTCTCCTCCTCCATTTTAATTTCAGATGCTTTTAATTTTGGAGGTGCTTCCTTGGGCTCCCCACTGCTTAGACAGGCTTTGCCCCCTCCACAGCCCTGCCTTCCCTCCAATGAGACAACTGTGTCCAGGAGGGGGTCCCGGTCCAGCAGCTTAAAGTGGACCTTTGTAGTCTTCTCTACACTTGGAAAGGTTGTGTCTCCTTCCTGAACTTGGTGTGGCTAAGGCCATGAGGGCAGTATATTCTAAGTCTACATCCAGTTACGACAATTTGTCAGTCTTTATTATTGCGAGCTGTGTGGCAGCACCACCAGAGTGAAGGGTCAGTGTGGCTTCCAATTAGAACTCCCTATTGAAGATAGATTTATGTTAGGTCTATTTCAAAACACATTGGGCTGTAACTTATCATTTAAGTTGTCAAGCTGGAAGCACTTTCCTTTTTTAGTGCAAAAGGTTTAAAAGCCATTAATTCATTTTCTTTAAGATGTAAAGACATAAACAAATGAGTGTTTTTAGTTTCATTATTTATTTATTTATTTTTAAAAGCAGGAAAAGATTTTGGTACAGATGTTTGCTCGATCCACTGAAACACTAATAGTGTGAATCAAATTTGCATGGTTTCTGTCTTACATATTGAGCAATTCTGATTTTAATGTGCTTACTATGGGAATGTTATGGTGAAAGAAAATAACAGACTCTAGATGATCCTCCAGATCATATGCTGAGAATTTCTAACAGAACCCAAGTCTTTTGGGTGAGTTCCTTTTCTGAAAGAGAAACGTGATTTCCTATTTTTAAGGATAAGAAGTATGTATTTTTAATAATCTTGGACACGAAGTCAAATTCTTGTTGTGACATTTAATGATGTCAGCACAAATAAATCAATTACTTTCAGGAATAAAATTTCTATCACATACCTGTGGTTTAAAGAAAGAGAAGAAATGGAAAGGGGTAAAATGTTTTAGGGGAGTATCCTGGCAAAACAGATTAGCTCCGGGTGTAATAAATGAGAACTGTAGAGGAGAAGGAGACAACAGCAAGATGAGAGCGTGTCTCTTGCCAAGAAAGACCCAAACATTTCAAATATACCATGTCTAAGAACTCATTTATCTTTGGTAAGATCTATCCTTTGGCCTTCCTCTAATCTTGTTTCATTGCTTTTTGAGAAGGGGTCCTAGCTGAGGTCTTGTTTAGTAAGCAATGAAAATATTTTAGTTTCTTATCTCTTTTTGATAGCCTTAAGCTTACTGTTCTCTGGGAACCCATTCTTTCCCCTCTCCCACCCCCACCTCCACCCATAACTTGGGCAAAATCAATTAAGCTCACTTACTCCATCTATTTAGCTATATCCATTAACTGTGAAACATAGCGGTGCCCTGACATTCACAATCCCCCTCAGACAACCCTGGGACAGACACAGGAGAACACAGCTAATGTAACTGCCTACATCATCATCTGGCACCACTTTGCAGCCTGGGGAACCCTCAGCAGGTCAAGGAGCCCTGAGACACAAACTAGTGGGGAGTGTGGAGAGCCTGCTCCCTCATTTTACCTCAACACTCTTGACACCACCCAGGCAGATTCTGATAGAATAAAGAACCCCAGTTTTTTACCCTCTAACTACCTTTTGTGAGGGGGAGTATAAAAAATTTTCCTTTGTATTTGGAAAAGTAGGAGATCTTACCAAACTCTCAGAGAAACAAACTTAAATGTCATAATAAGAATTAAAAAGTTTCCTCTTATAAATCTGATTTAGTCCTGGAAATGCCACTGAATCTTGCAGTGTCCTTTCAAAATTAAGTAAATAATAGTGAAATGATAATAATAGCTAATTTTTATTGAACCATACTTACCACTCACTGCACACAGATGCTAAGCACTCAGATTTTATCTTACCTAATCCTCACAGCAGGGACTATTTCATAATTATTTTTTAAATGAAGTAACTAAGATTTAGAGAGGTTAAGTAATTTGCCCATGGATATAAAATGGTGAGGCTGGGATTTGAATGCTGGAGCCTAATTCATGAATCTTCAGGTTTAATCGCTGTACCCTAAGTGTAGCACATAGGACGCCTGATTATTTCTAATGTGCCCATCGATTTACAATTCAGCCACCCAGAGGCAAGTTCTGGTTGGATTTTTCTGTCCCCAAGGGATGTCATCTACTCTCACTCAAATAAAAACAACTTACTTTCAATTCTTAAAGGAAGGGAGAACAATACGTGTGGGCAACTGGCATGTAAGCTTATAAGGTCGAGTGTCCATTTATAAACGAGAAAAATCCATTAAAAGTGGCACTTGGGATCACTTTTGTGTCACTGTTAAGCCAAATGTATGAATTTGTGGCCAGAGAAGTATTACTGGTTAAGCACTTGATGTGTGCCAAGGGTGAACACTGAAGCCTTTGGTAACTAGGCAATTGGGTGACGCAGTTAGAGACAGCGTTATCTCTAAGATGAGGTTCAGGATTGGGTAGGTCCAGTTTTTTCTTTTCTATAGAATTCTGCTTCAGCACGTGTATAATTATTAGCAAGCAAAGGCTGGTAAAAAATATTGGCTAAAATTAGGTTTGAGTATGTTTTGCCACTGATACAATGCTGTGGACTTTCACCAGGGCGCTATTTGTGCCTGGTGAGTCCCAGGGGAGGGAAAGATCTTGGTGGAACACTGTTTTTGTTTGATTTTATTCTCAAATAATTTCTGTTCTTTTTTTTTTTTTTTTTTACATGGAAGGCATTGGATTAGCCAAATCACTGAAATAAAACTCAGACTGTATGTACAGCCCATGGTGAAAGAACTCCATCTAAGAACAGGTTTTTGGGCTTGTCACTAAATCTCCTCAGAATCTGGAGGATGGCCCAACTTATTGGCTATGAATGCTTTGTCTAAGAAGTCCTTGTTTCTCCCCTGGGTAGAAGAAATGAGTCAGACAATCAGAGGCGTTGAAATGGAATGTGTTGTCCAAGTTACCCTGCAAGATACATGGGTGCAGGATAATGATTGTGTTTCTGCCTTTTCATCACCAAAATTGCTCATCTGTCCAGGCTGTCTCACGAATCCGATGCAGAAAATGCAGGATTAGCTTTGTAACAAGTCCAGAGCTCCTAGCTAACCAAGTCCCATTCCTTCCTTCTCCACTCTCGGTATGGGAATCAGGGACACCAGTCTGTGAAAATGAAGCAGCCTGAGAGACCTGGAAATAGGCTTTTTCAGGGGGGAAAGCTTGGTTCATGTTAGCATCATTCCATGATTCAAAACCACCTGCCTGTGATGGCTGACTGTCACCTGAGAGTGTTCCTCAGAAGGGAAATAGTCACTTTGCCAACTGCAGTATGATTCTGAATGTCTTCAAGCAGTCCATGAGAACTGCTGGGGTTTCCCATCTAAGACACGAAAAGACAGTTCCCATCTGTGGTCTGTGTTTCCATCACAAAAAAATGTTGTTTAGACTGATGGGGTGCAATCTCTGACTGCTGGAGGCTCAGTCTGAATGGGAGAGGTTCTTCTTCATCATGCAGAATCTTTGGCCAAGCTTCTCCCATCCAGCAATCAGGCTGGAAGCTTTGCAGGATTCTGTGAGAAGAGCTGTTTAAAATAGTTTTAAATCATTCCTTATTTTAATCAAGCTAAAAATACTCAAATACAGCCTTTCAGTATTCTGCCATTGGTCTCTGTCTCCTCTGTCAGCACAAACACATCAACAATAAGGAAGAATTAATATCCTTCTAAATATCTGGCCTCTTCCATATATATCATGGTCCGGACTTGGGTTGACTCCAGTTTTGGAGAAGGATCCAGATTAATGATTCAGTTTCTTTGATCCAAACCAGATTTCTCAAGTTGGAATTTGATTTTCTAAGATTTATATTTTACCAGGCAGGGAGAATCTAGAGACATTTCTATTTTTTTTTTTTTTTTTTATCCTTAGCTGGAGGAACACAGTTCAGGGGATCACAAAGCAGTAAAAGAGCAATGAAAGACAGTGCTATCAAACATAAGGATGTGATCTCAACATAGTATTTAATGTTAGGGTTTAATGAACATGCTTCCTGTACATTGACTGCTGTTTAGTTTTCTACACTACATGGAAGCCCTATTCTCATCAACATTGAATCAAACAAACCTTCACGTTAATAAAATAAAATATAATTCCAATTTATATTTGAAATCCGTGGGTAAAAAAGATTTTTGTTTTACTTTTTTTTTTTTAATAGGGCACTTATGCCTTAGATGTGTATTTGAACTAGCTGGAGAATTTTTAAAAATAATGTTGACACATAGGCCCCTTCCCAATAAATTCTAATATAATTAGTCTGGTGTGAGATGCTTATGAAGTGTGAAATGAGAAGGGGCTTAGGAGTTAGACAGAACTGGGTTCAAGTCCTAGATCTGCCCCTTATTACCATAGGACTTTGGCCAAAGTACTCAACTCTGTAAGCATTGGTTTCGTTGTCTGTAAAATGACCATGTAACAGTCCTTACTTTATAAAATTGCCATGGAAATATATTTCAAAGATCTTAGAAGAGTGTCAAGAACATCAAGTACTCAATAAATACCTCCGAATAAACAGAAGACCTCAAAACACCTAACTACTCTTCATATTTAGTTACGAAATCAGATACTTCTTAAGTACCATTTCAGAGCTTGTTCTTGTATGTCTCTTTTTCTAGCCTTCAATGGAGCTTCAATCATCCTTTTATGCAGTTTTGGGCTATTTTGCACAACTTAATCTCACCTTCCCTCATTCCCATACTGTACTCCTCATTTTCCAGCCAACAGCTTCTCTGTTGATACTGCCCAGAGGCCACATATGTAAAACCTAAAGAGTGGGAGAGTTAATGTGCCCTGGGCCAAACCTTTGATTAGTGGGAGATGGAGATGGTGATAAATATGATCCCTCTCTCCCCCTGATGAACTGTCCTGAGATACAGTCCATGTAGATTCTTGAAGGAGGGACTTAGAAGTCAATCACAGTAAAGACCAGCTTTATGATGCATCATATGTTCACCCCCTTTATCTACTTCTCTCTCTTTTTCCCTCCCTTCTGCAACATGGTATTGCATCTCCTAATGAAGAATTCAGGATCTGATTGCTGACACATTCAAGCTAAACAGACTCTGGACAAAATTACAGACTTCAGTTGCATAGGGCTGAGCATTGTAATATGTTTATTGTCTTGCTTCCTCAATATCTATTTCTTGACCTGCTCTAAATTAGAGTTAGTTATAGAATATTAGGGCTGATAGTTACTGTCATGAAAGAATGTGTCCCCCCACAAAATCATATGTTAAAACTCTACCCCCAATGTGATGATATTAAGAGGTGGGTCCTTTGGGAGCTAATTAAGATTTGATGAGGTCATGAAGGTGGAACCCTCATTAACTGGGTTAATGCTCTGATAGGGGTCATCCAGAGCTTGCCTCCTTTCTCTGTTCTCTGCCATGTGAGGATATAACAAGAAGTTGGCAGTCTGACACCCAGAAAAGAGTTTTCATCAGAACTCGACTGTGCTGGCACCCTGATCTCAGACTTCCAGCCTCCAGAAATGTGAAAATTAAATTTCTGTTGTTCATAAGCTGCCCAGTCTATGGTACTTTGTGCTAGGTGCCTAAGCTGACAAAGACAATCAGTTTAGAGACATTCTTATCCATGTCAGTCTCCTTCCCAGGCTTCACATCTTCCATCAGCTTTTGAAATTGCTTATTCCCAAAAATCTCTCCTTGGTGTGCTTATTTTCTGATTCTGCATGTTAATCCAGGCAGTCTTACCTACTCATGTGGCTGTAGCTTTTATTCAGATGTTGATGACTTCTGCATCAACATTACCAGCCCAAGCCTTTGTCTTCAGCTTGGTTTCTATTTCATAGGGACTACTGGTGTCTTGAGCCCAAAATGTCCAAAATATTTTTCTATTCCCAGTATCTCTGCCTTAATGGAGGTTTTCCTGGACTCTACCTTATATTAATAATGGTAATTTATTGACTAGTCCTCTTCTTCCAGTCTTGCTAGCCTGGGAGCCATCTATACTATTGTCAGGGTGAGTGTTCAGAAACTGAAGACTGCTGACATTTGTCCCTCATTGCCTACAGGGCAAAGTCCATCTTCATGTGACATGCACCTGTCTTCTTTACCTGTCTCTTCAGCCTGGACTTGCTCTCTCTACACACATGCAACTCTTCAACCACCACACACCAGTTACAGTTCAAAGCACGTGTCTGCTTTTCTTTAAGCCTACTTAACATCTCTGATTAAGTGCTTAATAAGCACCTCAAACGTAACATGTCAAAACAGAACTTTTCTTCTCTCTCTGTATCTTCTATGCTGAGCCTCCCCTGTCTTACTAAAAGACACCACCATTTCTCTGGGCCAAAAATCTGGGAGTCATCTTCCTTCCTTTCTTTCTTTCTTTCTTTCTTTCTTTCTTTCTTTCTTTCTTTTTTATTCTTTCTTTCTTTCTTTCTTTCTTTCTTTCTTTCTTTCTTTCTCTTTCTTTCCTTTTCTCAATCCCTGCATCCAAGTAAATCCAGTTGACTCCATGGAACACAATATTTTAAACAATTCAACCATTTCTTACTATATGTACAAATGATACTCAAGTAGAAGTCATAGTCATTTCTTACTTGAACTGTTTAGAAGACATTGTCATAATTGATTTCATTCTCTTCTTTTTTTAAGTTTTTTAAATTTTAATTTATTTTGAGAGAGACAGAAAGTGCGATCAGGGGAGGGGCAGAGAGAGAGGACAGAGCAAGAATCCCAAGCAGGCTCTGAACTCTCAGTGCAGAGCCCAATGTGGGGCTCAAACTCATGAACCGTGAGATCAAGACCTGAACCAAAGTTGAACACTGAACCGACTGAACCACCCAGAGGCTGCTGTATTCATTTTTACCCCGTCTTCTGGAACCCAGTCTACCCTCCAATCTTTTAAGCATGTTAATCATGTCCTGTCATTCATCCATTTAAACTCTCCATTGGCTGCCTCTACACTTAGAATGTTTACAGGACCCTATAAGAGGTGGTCCCCGCCTAGCTTTCTGACTTCACCTCCACCTAATCATCCCCTTATTCAGCATGCTCCTCCTAGAACCATCTTAGTGTCTTCACATGTGCTGATGTCCCTCTTTCTGGAATTTCCTGCAGATCGTTTCATGGCTGGCTTTGTCTTGTCCCAGATCAATGTCACCTTCTCATAGAAGCCCTCTGTGATTACCCAATCTAAAATGCCTTCCACCTTGCGGCATCTGGGTGGCTCAGTTGGTTGAGCATGCAATTTTGGCTCAGGTCATGATCACGAATTCAAGCCCCAGGTCAGGCTCAGTGTTCTTGTACTGACAGTCCAGAGCCTGGAGCCTGCTTCAGATTCTGTGTCTCCCTCTCTCTCTGCCCCAACCCCTGCTTTCCCACTCTTTTTCTCTCTTTCTCTCTCAAAACTAAATAAAAAAATAATAATAAAATAAAAATAAAATACTTTCCACCTTTGCCCTCATTATCTATTTTCATACCCTGCTATAATTTTCTCATAGTACTTATTATTTAAAATTTTACCATATTATATCATATTATTTCACAATTATACCTTTTATTGATTCTGTTATCTTTCTTTCCCATGAGATTTTATACTTTGAGGGCAGAGACATGCCGTGTTATTGTATTAACGTATCTAGAACAGTATTAGATAATAATACTAAAATTAATATAACTAATGAATAAGAACTAATGAGCAATTAATAATAAATTCTCGCTAATTTGTTGAAAGAATGGATGAAGGAATGACTTCTTCAGGGCCTTGATAAATGCTGTTTCCTCTGCCCTCTGCCAGAAATTTCTACTCATCATCTATATTTGCCTTATGAATTTGTTCTCCTTGGTCAAGGCTGAGCTCAAATATTTGTAAAGCTGCTCTGACATCTCCCCCAGAAAGAGTTGGCTTCTCTGTCTTCTATGACACCCCTCCACTTGTTCATACTTTATTATAATCCCCAAAAGCTCACATAAATGACATCTCCCCCACTAAACATTGAAGACAAAGCATCTTATCCTTTAGGGTTAGAAACTAGAGTCAGAAAAATTTACAGACTTGCTCAAAATTGTAAAACTAAAGCTGAAACCCAGAGCTTACTCTAGTGATCTTCATATTCTTGTAAGTATTCCCTGCAGTACTGTGGTATAGAAGGACCATCTATCTAAATCTGCTTAGATCCTTCTCTAGATCTCAGTTTCCCCTGAAACTTTCTTGTTTTCTCAATGTGGAGATGATTAGAGGCCACCAATATTTTTTTCACTGAATCCTTTGGCATTTGGTTATATATACAGTGCCTGGTACATCAAAAACTCCCAATAAATCTTTGAGTAAGCATATGCATGTTTTATTGTCTCTAATGTTTTTTTCAGTTTCATATTATTGAAACTCTCTTTCCCCATCACCACCTACTTCTTATTTTTGAGCCCAGCTTACCCCTTTCCACTCTTAGTTCCCTCCTTTGGAGGAAGTAGTTGTTATGATCCTGGTCATTGCCAGGACAAGCTCTAGAAAAAAAGCTTCTTTTCTTTCTTTTTTTTTTTTTTTCCCATATAAAGATATTGGAAATAGCTTGTTCCTTGAAGCTCAGAAGGAGCTAAAGAAGCGTAACAGCAGAACTTTATGTGTTTACATTGATAATGTGCCTTAAGATTAGATACCTTATATCCAAAATTTTCAGATGGCCTTGAAGATCACTGGCAGTTGAAAACCCTGCAGCAATGTTTTCTGAGCATTCATATTGTGTACATATATTAAGTCATCATTGTGCACACTCTAAATATATACAACTTTTGTTTGCCAATTATATGGCAATCACGCTGGAAAAAGTAAATAACAGGAAGGAGCTCTGTATTAGGTAATGGGGATCATGACAAATACACTTGCCCAATAAAGTTATTTTAATATTCCATTATGTCCCTGTCACCATCAGCTCTTTTTCAGGCCCTGAACAGGATACAAAATGAAGACTGACTCTTGCCCCAACAGAAACTGGATAAGGGGTTTTTCAGCAGAGACGGCATTGCAAACTTTGTCCCACATGACTCAGGGATAGAGTTCTAGATGTCTACACATTTCTGACCCTCTGTTTTGCTTTGACCTCAGAACCTGGGTGTTGGACTCCTGAATTCTTTCCTGGCTATTGAGCCTCTGTCTTAGTGCACCCTGAATCCTTGCATTCTTCTCACCTAAGATTCCACAGTTCTCTAAAGGCCTGGATTCTGCAGATTTGGGGATCTAACTTCCTACCTGGTCTGTAATGCATACCACTATCCAAAGTTCATAACAACAACAACAAAAAGAGAACTACGTCAAGCTTCCCAGGAACCAGAGTGTTTTCCCCTACTATAGTCTTTACTGGGAAAGAATAAATGGGTACTTTCTTTTTGCTGGAGATAAAACTGCCCTTTCTATTATTTTTGGAACATTTTTTTTTTACCTTCTCAAGGAGGATGACTTCATGTTGTTCTTAGCTAAGACTTCGTAAATGTTTTTCTTTTATCCACTTCCTAAGTTAGCCAGACTCTGAGAAAATGAGGGTCATAAAACAAGATAGAGTATTTCCAGGAAATGCAATTCCTCAATCTATTACCCAAAACTGCCACCAATGAATTGTAACTTGGGGGATTCTTGAAGCCTTTACAGAATTATTGCAAAACTGGTATAAGAATCCCACAGAGATTAATCAAAAGTAATAGGGATTGACAATAAGTCTTAGAAAAAAAGATAAGCATAGTTAAGGTTATTTAAACTGGAGAAAAGGAGACCCCCAAAAGGTAGGGAATTGTTTCCTGAAGGAAATGGTGTAATGTATTCCTGGAAATTGCATTATCCCAAGCAGAAAGTCAAAGAGGACACTAAGCCTATCCACATAAATGTTTACACCAAATCTTGAAAATGTCCAACATCATTGGTAAAAATCACTGAATGAGCAGATAAAAGCCATGAGAAACAAAGTATAGATATTCACCAGGCTGCATTGACTGAACCAAGAAACAAATCTTGGAAGTAACAATAAAGTAATAAGCCAATAAGGATCGCCATGGTGACCCTGAGTTATGACATTTATTTTTTTCTTCTAGTAACAATATCAATTTCATTAATACCTTGATTGTTTGTACTTCAATAATAAATTTTTGGGACCATCCTGAGCTCTATGACCCTCATCTGGTTTTAGAGAAATGATCCATCGTCTTTAAAGAAAAACATGACATTGAATGTTTCCTGGGCAGAGACAGGAGAACAGTATCACAAGTAAATCTATAAACGTAAGCTGGTCCTTGGGACACGAACAGTTCCGTAGAAGCAGGGATGCTCTTTCTCTGGCCTTAATGCTTACACCAGGACCCCAGTGAGTCCTTTCTAAAGCACTCTGACATTCATATCTTTACACTCAGATTCTCTAGATCACACTGTACAATGCATGCTTTAGGGCACAAGGCTACAATGGTTGCACGTGGGAGGACTTGCCAAAGGTCTCAGGATTAAGTTACTGCTCATCCTAAAGAGGCTTTTACAACTCTATCCAGGACAATACAGAGAAGTGTCTTGCAAATTCCAGGTTTTTGGTTGTTTTGTTTTGTTTTGTTTTTCTGACCCTCCCAAATGAAACTTCAGCAGTGTGGCACAGACGGCCCTATGCTCCTCCTGATGTAATGCTCTTTGAGAATGGCTCTGTGTCAATTACCCTGACAGCTCCTAGAGTGGCTGCACGCTCTTTCTTTTATTTTTTTTTTTAAATTTTTTTTTTTCAACGTTTATTTATTTTTGGGACAGAGAGAGACAGAGCATGAACGGGGGGAGGGGCAGAGAGAGAGGGAGACACAGAATCGGAAACAGGCTCCAGGCTCTGAGCCATCAGCCCAGAGCCTGACGCGGGGCTCGAACTCACGGACTGCGAGATCGTGACCTGGCTGAAGTCGGACGCTTAACCGACTGCGCCACCCAGGCGCCCCTGCACGCTCTTTCTTTAATGAAAATATATGGGCCACTGTTTTCCCTGAGTCCTGTCCTTCCCTGTGAGTCTAAGTGACACAGCTGCCTGTGACACAAGCCGAAGGATGTTACCACCTCTCCCTCTCCCGCTGCCACGTCTACTTGAGTCTAACGTAGAGTAGTGAGGTTGGAAATGAAGTGTCTTCCAGTGGGTATCATTCCTACTCCCCTCCAAATTCTTCAGCCACTAGACTTCAGTAAACACATCTAGTGAACCATTTTATAATAGAGGGTCTTGGGCTTGCATTGCGGCAGTAGCTAATTCTCATTCAAATTAAACAACGAGAATGAGTCTGTTGGCAGCTTTGTTAGAAGTAGAATCACTCAGGCATGGCATTAAGCTTGGGTCCAAAATGAGCTGTCTCCAATGGAGTGGCTCACTTTAGCACGGTAAACAATGACCACCTGCTATTCTCTCAAATGCATCCAGAGGATAAGGAGCACTTTATTATTTTAACTAGCATGCAGCCTCTGGAGGCCATCCTGGTAGACATCAATCACCAATTTACAGCTTGTAATGATATCTGGAAGGATATGAGTATGCAGTGTCTTTAAGAGTCCCTTTCACAAAATATGAAGTCAAATTGAACTTTAATCTTTAGAGCAAAGAAAATACATCCTTTTCCCTGGGGAATTAAAAAAAAAACATGAGCAAATTGTAAGTGACTTTTAAAGTATACAATAAGACTGCCAGCCCTATTCATGGGGAAAAAATAATTGGCACTTTATGTCAGTATTTTCCATGAATTATTTGAAAAACAGATAAAACGTGTCATTTATATGGAACTATGTCCCACTGTTCTTCAAAGCTCCTCTTTACTGAATAAGTAATCATATTTCACTGGTGATTGGCACATGTGTATAACTCCAACTTGGGCAAAATATGTCAGAAAAGCCATGGGTTGGTTTTATATGTAATACATCCAAAGTCCTCGGGGGAAAGAAAGGAATTGGAAAAAAACAAAAGAAGATGCTCTATTCTGTCACCCCAGGGTTACAAATGGAGGTATCTACTCATCTTCTGGGCACTGAATCCTGGGGAGTGGCAAGCTCTGTGCAGATAAAAGCCCCTCACCCACCAGAGTCACAAACCACATTTTTGTATATGTTGGAATTCTACTTCCTTAATCCCCATATAGTGAAATGCTCCTCTGACATTTACCTTTAAATTAGATAAAAAATAGTCTTAAGACAAGCTAACTTGTTGGTGAATGGTGTGTGTTCTTGGTGTTTTGCATCTTTGTAAGAAAAGCTGAAAAACAATGCAAAAAGATTTCCACCCTTCTAGAAGGGAAGGGGTGTTGCATAAAGCTTGCCAATGCGAAGTGCTGTAGATTGTGCATGGAAGAGAGGTTAACTATCTTAGAGACACATGTTTTGTTACTTCTTAACAGAAGCTTTAGGAGTGGGTGTTTGGAGTTAACACCCAAAGTCCTGCTTCTAAACATCTCCAGATCCTTCTTCTAGCAACCATTTGAATTAAAATCTTCAGTAAATTAAGCAAATGAGTAAAACAGGTATCACATTGAGATGTAGACAAGTTTAATGTGTTAGTCTTTCCATGCATGAAAAATATTGCAAGGTAATATATGTGAACAACTCTTGAAATTATTTCATGAGATCTTTCTTTAGAGATTTTTATATACCCCAAGAGTACATATGTCAAAAATGTTAGCTTAGAAGGTATATACCAGTCATGTTTGTTCGTGTTCAGATAACACACATTTTCAACATATCTCTCTTTATTTTGTCTCAAGCCAAAATATTGGAGCTGGATAGTTATTTCCTGTCACAAATCACTCCTTTGTGTTCCTTGTTAGGAAAGGTTAAGAGAAAGTGGGAGGCATTGGGATATCTTATCTTATCTTATCTTATCTATCTTATCCTAAGAAAGAGTGTGAGCAAGGGAGAGGGCCAGAAGGAGAGAGAGAATCTTAAGCAGGCTCCACACTGAGCATGGAGCCTGACACAGGGCTTGATCCCATGACCCTGGGATCATGATCTGAGCTGAAATCAAAAGAGTCAGATGTTCAACCAACTGAGCTACCCAGGCACCCCTATAATGGGAAGTTTTAATGACCCATCCAGTTCTCCCTTAGCAGACGCCACACGTGCTCAGAGTTCCACTGACTTCTGCAAGCTCTACTAGGCACCCTCCACTCCAAAAGCAATTGTGAACTGGTCATGAGTGTCTCAAAGGCCTAGTTAGGTGGCTTATGGGACCTACCGACACAAGAGTCCTTCTGTTCCTTTCCTTGACCTTAAGCTGTAGGCAAAGAGCTGGGCTTCTGCCTTGGTCAGTATTTCAAGGACATGTTCCTGGTCCTCAGTTATCCTTGCTCACAGGACTGGGAGCTAAGACTCTGAGCCTCACTGAGAAGTTAGGGTCCAGGAACATGCTTCCAAAGCTTTCCATTGCTAACTGTCTGCCTGCTTTCTCATGGTGCCTGCCCCCAATTTGCTGGGGTGTTAGAAATCCTGTGGATTTCTCAGATGGTAAATATCAGTTCCTTGACTTCACTAACCACTGGCAATCATGTCCCTCAGTATTGTGCATAGATGCTCTACTTAGTTTTATTTCCTGTAACTCAGTAGGTCTCCAAGCTCCTGTCCTGTTTCAGTATGTGTGTGTCTTAACTTCCAGCATATTATTTCAGTGACTCTCAAACTTCTGGGTGATCTAAACACCTGTCCTTCTCTGGCAATAGAAACCCAACTCACAGACATCCATGTGTCTACTATATGTTCCTATCCTCCTCCTTCTTCCTACATCACCACCACCACCATCCCATCTTAGTCGATGGGCCCCAAATTGGATCAATCATAATCTTTTCCATGGAATTTGGAAGTGCATGTGTTTACTTAAAGGGAGGGAGAGAGACGACAGACAGAGAGATCTGATGACCAACCATCCCACTTCTAGTCCTTCCCTCAAACTCAGCTGCACTGCTCTTCTGGGTCTTTGATGTAATTATTATCATCATTATTGTTTTGCTTGATCTCATTCTTACTTTCATCGTGTTCTTTCTTTTGAGACCAGAACAGTCATGTAGTTCCCCAGAGATCTAAGTCTGAAAACTTCTATTGGAAAACTGCAGCGGAGCCGGGGAGCAGAGCCTGGTGAGTAGGGGAACTCTTCTCCATCCCCTCTGCCTTCAGCCCAAGCATCTCTATTCTGTATGTTTTATATATTGGGATTTTACACATCATTTTACTTAAAACATATTCTGTTGACTTTCCGTTGCTGAAAAATAAAAACTGCTCCCTGTGGACCTGAGGGTTCCCTGATATGCCATGCATTTCTATGGCTGAGGCAATTGGATTCCCCAGCTTCTGGCCTCACCTCATCCCTGACTGGGAGAATTGTCTGGTCTATGTAACTCTGGAGATCACTTCAAATGTTCAGATGATGTGACTGTGCCCAAATCCAAGTGTTTTCCTTTTTTTTGTCTCTCTTCTGCCTCAGGTCTGCAATCCACCTCTGCCAGCTCAAGAGTCTAGAACCGAGGATCAGGTATAGGTAGTACAATGTGTTTTTATAACTACCCAGACTTCTTAAAGCAAATATTGCATGACTGCCATTATCATTTATCTCATAATTCTAAAGTTTGACAAGCACAGGGACAAAAGGAAACATACATGATAAATTCTCTTATAATAACCTAAAGTTTTGTAAGCATTATTTTTGTGATGATGTTTTGTTTTACTGCTTGAGATTTTAAAAAGGAAGAATCAATTGTCTGTTCTAGAAAATGTGTGTGTGTGTGTGTGTGTGTGTAAAGATTTCCTTATAATGGAAGTTATTACTAAAAAGTTATTGGACATGTAAGAAATAGCTTCAAACGTTCTAGAAGATGAGAAAGGTCCCTGATTTTGTTTACCTAATGTTATCCTTGCAAAAGTTGAGGACTAAATTGACATTCACAGAGTGCTGCTCAAATCCAGCAATCTCATTTACAGCATTTGGAGCTTACCCATTAGCCTTGGAATTTGGAAAAGTTCATTATAATTGGGGTTGGAGGGTTAGTTCATGCACTTCATTAACTCCTGTGCCAAAAATCTCTTCACATTAATGATATCTCCACCCAAGTTATTACATTTTTCTCTGAAAATTATTGGGCAATAAATGTTTGAACATAACTCACGTGATAGCGTAATGGAATTAATGTAAGTAGAGATGTAATGGCTTCTTTGATTAATGGGTTCTTGGACAACACAGCCGACTGAGAATATAATACCTTTTAATTAGAAATGAGAACAATTTTGTCTTTCAAATATTAGTACTGCTTACATGGTTTATACCTTACCACAGGTGAGAATTATTTACAGTCTAACTGAAAGTGCTTATCTGGCAAACTGAGAGCTGGGTTTTGATCCATTCCCCTTATCCATGGCATGAATGGTTTGCTTTTTCTTGTCTCATTTAAAGAAAAGCTTCCCTTGCTTTCTTCACTGTCTTCACCCCAAGTCTTTGGCAAACCGAGCAAACTCCATCTCTGACTTTTTAAATACCCCACCCCCACTCTTTTAATTTCATTTTTTTCATTTTGTCATCACTTGAACCACAATAGCTCTTATCCTGATCGATTAACTTTTTACAGAAACTCCTCATGGAATTTGGCTAATCTTAAACTTACTAATGTTCTTTTCTCAACTTAAAAATAGATATTTGTAAATGCTTTCAGATTTTTATCTTTCTTATTTTCCAGACCATTTCATTGAAGAAAATTGGCATTTTGATCTCAGTTTTATAGATGTGGAATTGGAGGAACATAGAAGCAATAATCTTATCCAAGGAACATAGGGCTCAATTGCAAAGAATTAATTAAAACTATCATGTCTTTTCTTTAGTCATTCAGCTGTGAATGTGTTTAATGACCTGGTGTCTGCCGTTGGCCACAGTCCTGGAAACACGTTAAGAGAACAGGAATATTCTCACTGTCAGGCTATGAGACAAAGTGTTTGGGGAAACAAGGAGGCAGTGCTGTGTGGCAGGAGATTGGGAGTAGCCAGCACTGGGAACTGTTAAAGTTACCCTGCATGAGATTTGTTTCTGGGCAAGAAGTGTTGGTGAAGCTCAAAGTCTAACTACTCAGCACAATTAATTGAACCCTGCAATAGAAGCAAAAGCCCTGATTGTGAACTCAATAGCTGATGTGCACACGTGGATGGCAGAAGACTCTTTTGGCTCATTCATCCAGGTCTAACGCTGATTTGGTATGATCATGCCCCCTCCCCCATGTTCCATGACTTCCTCCACCAAAAGACAGAGGGTCTGGAAGTAACCTGGCCTGCTGTGCCCAAGTATATCCAGTGAGTTCCCACAAGGATATTCTTAGACTCTAGTCTAGTGGCCTTTTTCATTGGTTACCCCAGAATTAAAATCCATAGCTCTTAGTAGTAGTTGTAACAGTCATGGCAGATTCTCTGTTTCCACAGCCTTTTATAAGGTGGTGGTGGTACAGCACCCAGGGAGAGTGTCCATGTACTTCAAAGCGGATGGCTCCTCTGTACTGAGGCCTTTCCAAGGACAGTGGCCTTGGGCTCTCTGGATTTTAGGTAAGTTAGGGAAATTCAGTGCTCAAATCAAAGCCAACTGAAATAAAAAGGCATTTTCCATGCCAGCTGAGGCCTCTTCATGGACACATGAAAAAATAAGGAAAGCAGGGGCTAGGAGATAATCCATATTCAGCTTAAATAAACTGGAATATTAGACCTCGGTTTCATTCTGCTCTTCATTTTTCTCTGGACCAGGTCACCCCTTCCTAATTATGACTCAAAACTACTCAAGCATAGAATTATCACAGCATTTAAAGACTGCTGAGTTTAGGGGCTGCCGTTGTCGTATAAAAATATGTATGTAGACTTGAGCACTAAGCCAAGGATATTTGACCTCTGCTGTACCAAGGGCTCCATTTGTAACCTCCCAGAAGCCCAGTGGTTGTGTTTTATTTGCATGGATATTTACATAAATCTACATATGCATGGTTTGCAGGTTTGGCCCATGAGTTGATTATATCTTGTTTGCTCTAAAAGTTTAGAACTGAAGGTAAGGGGTGAAGGTTATAGCTATTCAAGAAGAAAAACATATGTTGTCCAGGAAATTTCTTTTAAGAGTCTCTTTTTAAATATGTCTTGCACAGTGAGGATGTAACAAAATGCAAGTTCTTTAGGAACTGAAAAGCCTTTTAGAAGTAATTGTGGTCAGAGGCATCTGGACTTCGACTTAGGTCACGATCTCACAGTTCACAGGTTTGAGCCCCACAACGGTCTTATTGCTGTTAGCACAGAGCCCCACTTTGGATCCCCTCTCTCTGCCTCCTGTTTGTGCTCTCTACATTAAAATACATTTTAAAAAAAAGAAAGGATAAGAAGTAATTATGGTCAGTCTTCTGCCTTCCATTTCCACAGGGCCATAGTGAGCCTTCTCATCTTAGAGAAAGGAGAATCTATTGATTAAATGTTAAGTATTAGTAAGTAAATATTATTATTATAGACTAAGTTCTCACCGCAAAAGTGAGAAATTATAACTAGATGCATGTCACTCATAAAATGATTAGAGAACAATATAAGGGAAAATTTGGGTTTCACTATTACTGGGAAATTCAAGGCTGGGCTCCACTGTAAATGTGGTTCTCCCTCAGGATTCTTACGTCTTACTGACACCAGTCTCTACTCCATTCCACCTCACCTCTGCTATTAGGTGGCTAGTTTTAAGTATCTTTTGTGAGGGGGATTTATATGGGTTTTGTTCTTTAATACATTCTTCTGCCATTTTTATCATTGTGTAGAAGACATAGAACATGAGAATTAAGAATAGAAACCCTGAGGGGCGCCTGGGTGACTCAGTCAGTTAGGCATCCGACTTTGGCTCAGGTCATGATCTCACAGCTTGTGGGTTCTAGCCCTGTGTTGGGCTCTGAGCTGACAGCTCAGAGCCTGGAGCCTGGAGCCTGCTTCAGATTCTGTGTCTCCCTCTCTCTTTGCCCTTCTCCACTCATGTTCTGTCTCTCTCTCTCCTTCAAAAATTAATAAACTTAAAAAAATTTACAAATAAGAATCCTGAAATCACATAATTCTCACCCTTCTACTTATGCCCTGTATGATTCTTGATTAAGTTGCTTAAATTTTCTATATTTCAGTTTCCTTTTCTGTAAAATGACTTAGTATTACCTACCTCAAACAGTAGTAATAAGGATTAGATGAGATAATGTGCATAGTGTTGACTCATAAAAAGAACTCAATCAGTGATGCATATTATCATTATTACCTTTATTATTGGTATTTTGTCTTTTATTTTTTATATTTTATGTTTTTTATTTGTTTAATATAAGTTATTGTCAAATTGATTTCCATACAACCATAAGAGACTCTTAAATACTGAGAACAAACTGAGGGTTGATGGGGGGGAGGGGAAACTGGGTGTTGTATGGTATTTTGTCTTTTAACCAATTCAGTACTTTTGCAGACTTCATCAGTTTTCTCCCAATTCTGAGGATCCCATCTCCCACTACTCATCGTATTTCTTTGAACTTCTACCTTACCAACAGTTGCAACTGGTAGCATGGCCTCTGAATGGCACTCTTATATTGATGTTAGAGATCATCTTTAAAGGACTTAGGCTAAGTTTTCATTGAGCTGGACCATGGAAGTTTCTATGGCATGATCCCACTTTTCCTACACT
The DNA here is from genome assembly GCF_014898765.1 of Herpailurus yagouaroundi. Classification (NCBI taxonomy): domain Eukaryota; kingdom Metazoa; phylum Chordata; class Mammalia; order Carnivora; family Felidae; genus Herpailurus; species Herpailurus yagouaroundi. Next base: position 3,727,281 of record NW_024412434.1, read on the forward strand.
AACACTTCTGCTTTTCGCTTTTTCTCTGAGACTGAGTAATGGATCCCATTCTCACTAGATGTCTCTGGGATCAGAGCTGAAATCCTTCTTCATACTGCAATATCAAGATACTTTCAATGTGCTTCCTTTATACTGTAGTTTTGGTAGAATTATTGGACCCACTCTTGCACACTGAACCTAAACTCTTCAAAACATTTTTTCCCAGAAGTTTTTATTTACACTAATCAGTAAATGTGAAAATGAAATTTGAATTCACTTGTCACTGGTTAAAATGATTATGTAAACCAAACCATTATATTCCAGAATCCCTAAGGAGCACTCAAATTAGGCCTTTTCTGGACCCTGGGTTACAATACATGATACAGTCTTTAGGTACTGTAGATCCTTAAGATTTGCCAGAGGTATAAGCTGAGAAACTTGAAGGTTCCAATTTCACATTCAGAGGTTACTGAGGGCACAAAGATAGGTAGACAACAACAAGCCTCATTTAGCTGTAGATGCTCAATGGTGGACTCATTTCCCTCACTAATCAGTGATTTCTTCATGAACACCATGAATCTAATCTACACCTAATGAAAGTAATAAGAATTAAAATCTCTTGTAACAGTCAAAACTATGGATGGTATATCTATAAATCCCCAAGTTTTACTTTATTACAGAGGATCACAAAAGGTGAAAATCACTAAGTTTCAATATGATCTGATTTGACCTATGACCTGAAATATGTCAGGGCTTGGAAACATAAGAAAAAGGAAAGAGTGCGTGGGAAAATATATCCAATGATAGGAAGAAGGAAATGATTGGAACAGAGAATAGTGCTGAAATGAGTCACAGAGGAATAGAGAATTTACTTGGTAAAGGTCTCATTTGGTATAAACCATTCTAGTGTTGAACCATTGTTTTATTTCCCAGAAATTTTAGTTGTAATAAACCAGAAATTGTCATCATGAAGTTTAGCCTATTCTTGTGTTCACCATGGAGCTAGATCAGAACACTTGTGCCAGAGACGAGAAGACATTCAATTATATGACAATGGTAGGAATTGGTCACCAACATCTGTTATGCTCATAGATTGCTGTGGAATTATCTTTCAGCCTCTGACCATCAGAATTAAGCTTTTCAATAGCTTTTCATCTTTTTCCCTGAGTTTCATTCATTCTTCATTCAGCACCTTGCTGAATTACATGAACAGTAGATCTTCACATGGCTAGAAGTAGAAAAAGTAAAACAAACACATGCTGCTTCTAAGAGATGATTTGTGTGTGCGTGCGTGCATGTGTGTGTGTGTGTGTGTGTGTGTGTGTGTGTGTAACATATATGCTGCTTCAAAACTTCTTTTCCTTTTGGCAAATAAACATTTTTTTTCCTTTTGTTCCACTTTCTCTGCCAAGAAAACTCATTCCTCTGCTAAGTGGAACAATGTGAAAAAAAGAAAGGATACAATGACTTGCAGTCACTTGTTAGATGAGTGACCAGAGTCTGTAGTAGCACTAATGGTGGATGAGGAAATGCATGTGGAGGTTCAAGGCTTGATCTGGTCTCTGTGGAACTGAGAACAATTATGCTCACCTCTCTGTGTTTCACTTTCTTATAAAATAAACATGAAAATCTCTTCTCTCATGTTAAGATTATATCTGGTAGACTGAAATGGTAGAAACATGTCTATTTTTAAGGAGGAGCACTATATGGTTCAGATGTCTGTATATACCCAATTTTCTTCAGTGGTCCCAAATTAAACAACATTGTTCCTTTATCTACATAAAGCCATGAACATTTCCTGACAATTCCAACATTTCAGTGTTAAGTTACATTTCCTACACTGCCAAACACACACAGAAATACTACAGAAATCTTTTCTTTGGCCATACTGTCTAGATTTTTTTGGTGTTGAAAATGTAATAAATCACTGTACAGTTCAATGGGCTTTCTTTTTTGTGTGTGTTTCTTTTACTCAACCATCTATATCTTTACTGGGAGTGTTGAGGATTGGTTGGTGTGTCCAAGTCCCCACATCACTGTCTTTCTTTCTAGCCCATGATTATCTTTCTCTGTTTGAACAACAATTCCCCTTCTGTTATCATGTGTCTTCATTTGTGTGACATAATTTGCCTCATTTTTTTTTCTTTCATTTCAGGAGCTTACATAAACATCCTTATCGTCTAACTGAGCTTAGTGAAAAGGAAAAATGAGTTTCACACCCAGCCTTATGAAACATGATTGCAGAACGCTTTTGTCGAGATTCTGACTTCTGAAATTTAAATAGTGCAACTCTGGGACAGAACTTATGAGGGACTATCCATGCCAATCACACCCAAATGAAGAGATTTCTAATGCAATTATTTAGTGACACTTTGCTATTTTCACCACCATTTTCCCCCTGCCTGGGCTATGGGAAAAGTCTCCTTGCCAGCTTCCACCTATCACTCTTTATCCATAAAATAACCAGAGTGATTTTGTAAAATAGAAATCAGATTTTACATCACTCCCTGCCAAAGTCTTCAATCCTTTGTTATTACACTTAGAATAACATTCAGGGGTGCCTGGGTGGCTCAGTCAGTTAAGTGTCCGACTCTTGGTTTCAGCTCAGGTCATGATCTCACGGTTTGTGGGTTCCAGCCCCACGTTGGGCTCTATGTTAACAGTGCAGAGCCTGCTTAGGATTCTCTCTCCCTCTCTCTTTGGCCTTCCCCAACTTGTGCACATGTGCTCACTCTCTCTCTTTTTCAAAATAAATAAACTTAAATTTTTTTTTAACTCACTGCTTATTTTCAAGAAGAATAAAATCAATTTGGCATAAAAGATCCACCTCATTGGGGCCCAGCCTTTGTCGACCCCCATCTCTACCACCCACTCCTTCCTAGCTTTGGAACACCTTCATATCTCACAGCATCATAGGGCTTTCATTTCTGGTGTTTCTCTTTATGTCATTCAGGTTCTTCCATTTGAATGTTGCTTTCTCAGACAAATGCACATAGTCACCCTCTCTTTACCCTACTTTTTCTTCATAACATCATTTGAAATTACATTAAACTATTAGTTAATTTGTTTTCAAAATGTTTCTCTTCTGACAACAGGGTCTGTTTTGATATTATTCACTCTGTCTCCTCAGAAACTAGAACCGTACATGAAACACAATAAGCCCTTAATAAGCATTTGTCCGGTAAATGAATAAATTCTGAAACACACTATATATATATATATATGTTTCTTATAGCCTGATGTTATTATTCTTCAGAGGGGAAAATAAATATTGTTCTCATTTTTATGTATAAACTTTTTGGAAGATAAAATAATTGAGTCATTTATTTAAATGAAAGCTGTTAATTCACATCATAGAAAGGATCTCTTCATTATTCTTTGGTCTCTCCCATGAGGCTGAGGATTCTCAAGCCTGAAAATGAAAGTGTTGTCCATCCGTCTACCTAACCACTCTTCACTAACATTTGGTCCAACAAAGAGGAACTAAGATATAGGTGGTAACTGCTTAGTCCTTGGGTGCATAGGAACAAGAGGGGAAAAGACAAAGGCAGTGGTAGCATATAAATAAATCACCTTAGTCCCTCTTCTGTGTAGGCATAGAAAAAATGTCAAGGTGCTGGCAGAATTACTAGTAATTGAATCCAGAATTGCCAAAGCTATGACTGGACATATTGAGGGGAAAGAGAGGGAAACTTTCCTTTCATTCCATGTTTATTTTTTGCAAAGTACATTTGGCAACAATATCTTTCACTCCAGAAGAGGTTATTGAAAGACATTGAGAGAAAAATCTGAACTTAAACTTCCTTAGAAATGACCCTGGGGTAGGGAGTGTTCTACAGCTATAATAAATTATTCTAGGAAGAACCAAAGAGTAAAAGGCTGTTCTCATTTTCAATGAACAGAATATATTTCTCTAGACATAGTTTTGCCAGCCTTTGATGAGAATTTGTCATACCAGTTATTCACAAACCTTCTATTCTGCTAGGACCAATCTGAACTGGTAGAGAGGATGTTCTCAGATTTTCTATGAAATTTATAATTATCCAGTAGGGTAATGCTAGGGAGCCAGTCTCTGAATGGAACCCACTAATCTAAACTTACAGCATTTTCCAAAGATCAAAATGAATCACAGACACATTTTCAAGCTCCATACATCACATGTTGTTAAAATCTACAAATTCTTGATTCTTACATTATTACATTAATTGAATAACTTTATTCAATGAACATTTGGAGGCATCTACCAGTACCAGAGTTCATATCAGGTCAGACGATAGAAAGATATTTTCGTTTTCTCATGTCATTTAGAATCTAGTTTATTTTGAGCTTTCCTATCATGTGGTAGAAAGTCTGTCTGGGAAAAAATAAGAATATTCCTAAAGGAGAGAAGGCAATATATATTGAACTCCTGGTGGAAATTAGTAGAAAATGGCAGCTAAAATACAGAGAATGATACCTACTAGACTTAAATTTGATCTCATAGCAGTAGGTATTTAAAAAGACTAAACTATGGACCTAAACTTTAATCAGTTAGCTTTTCTTTTCTCCCAAGGCTACATATTTCATTGCTGAATTCAGGCCACCATTTTCACAAATGTTTATGTATACAGGACATAGGGGATGTGCAGGTAAGCACAGTTCTACCCAAATATTGAATTAGTATTAGGAAGCACACAGTATAGGGAGCCTGGGTGGCTCAGTCCATTAAGCCTCTGACTTCAGCTCAGGTCATGATCTCACAGTCCATGAGATTAAACCCTGTGTTGGACTCTGTGTTGACAGCTCAGAGCCCGGATCCTGCTTCGGATTCTGTGTCTCCCTCTCTCTGCCCCTCCCCCACTCATGTTCTGTCATTCTCTCTCTCTCTGTCTGTCTGTCTCTCTCTCTGTCTCTCTCTCCCTCTCAAAAATGAGTAAACATCAAAAAAATTTTTAAAAAGAAAATACACAGTAAAGGCACAGGAAGCTCTTCTCTTTAATTTGCTAAATTGCTAATTTCATAATATTGTCAAGTATTGGATACATATTATTATATTTCTTGAGTCCTAGCACTTCCTCCAGTGGAAAACTATATTTTATTCTTCTTTTTGCAAAGTAATAGGGCATAAAGTCCTATAGCTAGAAGTGGACAGCTCTAGTATTACCACAGCAAGGACCCAGGCATCCAGAGTGTATGATTTCTAACTTGCAAACTCCTAAAGATAATTGCTGATTCTCTCAAGAGGCGACCAATGTATATGGATTTCTGTCACTTTACAGAACAGAGTTGAGAAATTGTTGCCATTGCACACTGCTTGGAATTTTTTATGTAATTACATAACTTTTTAATGTAATTTTCATGAATGAGTCTATTTTTGCTTATGCACTCTTTAATCACAAAGTGACCAGAGGAAAAACTGCCTTTGTCCTTGAGAGATATGTGCACACACACCCAAAGTTGACTTTTCCCTTAATGCAGGTATTCCATTTTGTTCATTTTTACAACGTAGAATCTTTGAACTAGAAGGGTGCTTAAAAGATATGTTTTAACCAAATCTCTCTAAATGCCCAAGGCCACACAGTAAATTTGCAGCAGGGCTGAGACTAGAACACAGAGCACTTGGGTCCCAAACCATTGTTTACCTTTCAGTGAGGCCCATTTAAGATGCTTCAAGAGCCTTTAAATACCCATTGAACAGCCCAATGTGGTAGACCCAAGGAATTCACATACAGTCTTTATTTTTTGCAGCTCATCTGAGGCCTCAGAGAAATGTTTTCATTACCTTGAGTCATGGTGGAATCTAACACTTTAATTTGCTTTAACCCCATGAGATTCAAAGGTTATAAGTGGAAGAGGGCATGAAGGGTTAGAGAGGGCTCTTTTCTCAGTCCTTTTAAGTAGGTAAGTTTACATAAGAAAGACACACAGTGATCTTCAATGGCAACAAGCTGCCACTCACCAGGTCTGACACTTTGTCAGAAATCCGTGTGCCCAGGACAAACCAAGAATCAAGACTTCCTTTCAAAATGAAGTAAATCTTTACATTCGCAATAAATGGAGATAAAAGGTTGTCTTTCTGTAGGCTTCCAACATAAATTGATGTTCTGTAAGAACCTATGGCTATTTTGCATTTGAAAGTCTCCCTAATGACAGCAAGATAGAGAACCTGTGTCCCCCACAGGTCTCCATGAAACCAGCAAGAATGGTTACTCAGTTATTTGGGATTCGGATATATATTTTATGGCTGATTTTTCAGTTTTTTGTTGTTGTTTTTAAGAGCCTTGGCTGGGGTTATGAGAAGAAATCATGGCTACTGATACTTGACTGTGAAAGGTAGACCGGATAGTTGAGAAGTCCTGAGTCCACTTGGGACAGGGCTCATGCAGAGTAATAAAGCAGGTCAAGTGCAAACATGTGTATCTAGGAGAAAATGAAATTAAGAATTGTTCCCATAGCTCAGGTCATGATCTCACAATTTGTGAGTTCAAGTCCACGTCAGGCTCTGCTGAGAGCTCAGAGCCTATAGCCTGCTTCAGATTCTGTGTCTCCCTCTCTCTACGTCTCCCCTGCTCACACTCTGTCTCTTTCACTCTCAAAAATGAATAAATGTTAAAAAATTTTTTCAATAAAACAAAATTTTTTCTTACTAAAAAAAGAATTGTTCCCATAAGTCCTAATCCATGTGAGAAAAAGACTAAGTCTGGAATCTTTTTCCTCCCCACACTTCTGATATATCTCCTCTTTCATCCATACCTTTCTCGTTCCTGTCTCAGAGAAGGAGAGATATCCATCACTGTATCCAAGGCCAACTCACTTTCCTGGAAATCTTGATTTGATCCTTCCTATGAAACCCAGTTGTATCAATTAATCCTCTTCTCACACCACTATTCCCCCATCTTCTTAATTCTTTTTTTTTTTCTTCTTTCATTCATATTTAAGCCTGGTTTAAAAGGTAGTATGATACTATGGTCATATAGACCTTTCTGTCATTTGACAGCTGTATTGTCCTTGAACAAGTTACTAACCTCTCTAAACCTTAGTTTCCTGTTTGCAAAATGAGAATAATAATAGAATCTACGCTTTAGGAATTTTTTTAAAAGATAAATGATAATGTATATATAGTTCCTGACACATAGTAAGGGCTTAATAGTAGCAATTGTTATTTTTTTGCTATTACTATTTTATATGTTTAATGTAATAGTGCATTGTTACTAATATATTATTATATCTTATCTCCTCTTAGACAAAAATTCCCTTCAATAAAGGGGAACATTTCTTCTTCATTACTTGAGAAGGTTTGTCATAATGATATGACATATCAATATGATATATCTTCGCTAAACATTTATTGAGTAAATGTGGCCAGTGATTTGTTTCAATGATTTAAGAAGGATAAAGCTTTTATTTGGATCTCCAAGCCTTAAGCTATTTTTCCTTTTTGGAATTTGTTTAGCAATTAGGTAAAGTTTAACCTAATAGTTACAATTTACTAGTGTCTCAGTAGTCTTAGTAACTTAGAAAGTTGCATGGGCCATGGGGTGTGCATAAAATTTATGATTTTTGGTGTTCATGGAAACTAAAAATGTGAGGATATTAAGATATTATTAGGAAGAATAACAGGAGTTTAATGTATACATAGAATTCCAAGTTTTGTCTTCCAAAAAATGATACTCAGCTTTTCATTGTCTGGCCTTGAATTGTATAAGACAACAGAATGTGGGATCTGGAGTACACCCTATAGATCATCTGGCCAGCATTTCTCAAAGTGTATCCCAAATATGTGAAAAACAGAGGAAGAGATCTGTGGCCAAATCACTTTGGGAAATGTTGGCATGAACAAAGATAAATTCCTTTATAGAGGGAACAATGTACAGTGATTTTGACACTTATTTGCCCAAAGAACACTTTTTTTGCAAAGCATATCTCAGGATTGTTATCAGGAGTAATACACTTCTAACCTCTTTATTTTATGGATGTGGGACTCAAGTTCTAGAAAATTAAAATAATCTGCCAAAGATTACATAGTGGTAGGGCAAAAAGAACCTAGATGTCCTTATTCTTATCTGAAATTAGTCTTTCTGTTTATTTTTGCTTTCTTGGAAAGATAGTAAAATTCACATAATTATATCATTTTGCCTGTATTTTCCAAACAAGCTTACACTAAAAATATCACAACTAACTTTTGAGAATTAAACATATTAATAATAATGAAATGATTTCTCCATAAAATTGGGAATACAATTACCTCCAAACTTCTATTAGGAAAATTAGTACCTTTTTTTAAAAAAAAAAAACTAGAATTCCCCAAACCAATTTCTTTGATGTTTTACTCATTATTTTTATAATTAGGCATACAATGATTCATACTTTATTCATAATTTAACAGATTTTTTTGGTTATTTCTAAATAAGATTAGTATTTCTGCATATCATAGATAAGCAGTCAATCATGAATGACATAAAGCTCTTCTTAAATATAATTAGGTTTGCTATGTGATGTTCAGAATTTCTGTATCTATAGAAAGAATAATCAAAAATTCATGAGAAATGTAAAAATACACTATCAGTGTGATGAAACTAAAGGAGTATAAAGGTGAAATTATAGTAACTCAGTCACTGAAAGACTATTTCTCTAGCTGTAAGGTTTCTACTACCTTCTTGTTAGGAAAAAAAAAAAAAAAACAAGTTTAAGATCTGAGTCCAAGATTATTTCCCCACCCAGTTTTTAAACATCTTAAATGGACTTTATTTATACAGCATTTTTAAGTTTGCAGAAAAATTGTGAAAAAGGTGCAGAAAATCTGCATATATCCCCTTCTGTGTGCACAGTTTCACCTACTGGTATCTTACATTAGTGTGCTACATTTGCTATAATTGATGAACAAATACCAACATATTATAATTAGCTAAGTACCATCATTTACATTAAGGTTTCATTTTTATGTTGTACAACTCTATGGACTTTTGACAAATGCTTAATAACATCATTGGAGTATCATACAGAATAGTTTCACTGTCCTGAAAATGCGCCGTGCTCCATGTACACATCCTTTCTCCCCCTAAACCCTGATCTTTTCACTGACTCTACAGTTTTGCCTTTTCCTAAAGGTTATATAGTTGGAATTATACAGTATTGTGGTTTGGGTCTCTCTCTTTTTTTCCAAGATTGGTTTCTTTCATTAAAAAAAAAAAAAAGTGAGGGGCGCCTGGGTGGCACAGTCGGTTAAGCGTCCGACTTCAGCCAGGTCACGATCTTGTGGTCCATGGGTTCGAGCCCCGCGTCGGGCTCTGGGCTGATGGCTCGGAGCCTGGAGCCTGTTTCCGATTCTGTGTCTCCCTCTCTCTCTGCCCCTCCCCCGTTCATGCTCTGTCTCTCTCTGTCCCAAAAATAAATAAACATTGAAAAAAAAATTTAAAAAAAAAAGTGCATTTAGGTTTCTTCCATGTCTTTTTTTGTGGTTCAATAGCTCATTTCTTCTTATTGCTAATATTCCATCATAAAGATTTACCACAATTTGTTTATTTTCCTAGTTAAGGGTACCTTGGTTGCTTCCAGTTTGGGGCAATGCAAATAAAGTTGGTATAAATACTCATGTGCAGGTTATTGTGTGGAAATAGTTTTCAACTCCTTGGGGTTTATACCTATGACACGATTGCTTGATTTATGGTAAGACTGCCAGCAATAAACAGAGTTCCTGTTGCCAGCATTTGATATTCTTAGTGTTTTGGATTTTAGTCATTCTAATAGGTGTGTAATAGTATCCCATTTTTTTTGAGGTATAATTGATATACAACATTATATTAGTTTCAAATTTACAGCATAATGATTCCATATTTGTGTACATTACAATATGATCGGAATTAGTCTAGTCTACAATTGTCACCACACATACTTACAGAACCTTTTTTTCTTGGGATAAGAATTTTTGAGATCTACTCTGCTAGCAAAATTCACATATGCAATGTAGAATGATTAACTGCAGTCACTTTGCTGTATATTAGACCCCCAGGACTTATTTATTTTATAATTGAAAGTTTGTTCCTTTTAACTCTCTTCACCCGTTTTACCAATCCCCATTCCCATCTCAGGCAACCGCCTCTTCTCTGTGTTTATGAGCTTGTTTCTGTTTTTGTTTCCACATGTGAGATCATACAGTATTTACCTTTCTCTGACTCGTTTCACTTAACAGAATACCCTCAAGATGGACATGTGTTGCACAGGTACCAAGATTGTATCCTTTTTTATGGTTGAATAGTATTCCATCATATATTATATACATACAAAATTCAGCTCTTCCTCATTGATTATGATATTAGCTGTGGGCTTGTCATATGTGGTATTTTTTATGTTGAATTATATTCCCTGTGTACCTACTTTGTTGAGAGTGTTTATTATAAATAGGTGTTGAATTTTGTCAAATGCTTTTTCTGCATGTACTGAGATTATCATATGATTTTTATATTTCATTTTGTTAATTTGATGTATCACATTGATTGATTTGTGGATGTTAAACCATCTTTATATCTCTGGACTAAATTCCACTTCGTCATGGTGTATGATCCTTTTAATATATTGTTGACATTGGTTTGCTAACATTTTGTTGAGGATTTTTCTATGTTCATCAAAAGTATTTCCCTGTAGGGTCGCCTAGGTGGCTCAGTCAGAGCGCTTGACTTTGGCTCAGGTCATGATCTCACGGTCTGTGGGTTCAAGCCCCACGTTAGGCTCTGTGCTGACAGCTCAGAACCTGGCGCCTGCTTTGGATTCTGTGTCTCCCTCTCTCTGCCCCTCCTCCACTCATGCTCTGTCTCTGTCAAAAATAAATAAACATTAAATTTTTTTTTTAAGTATTTCCCTGTAATTTTGTTTTCTTGTGGCATCCTTGTCGCATTTTGGTATTGAGATAGTACTGGCCTCATAAAATGAATGTAGGCATATTCCCTCCTCTTCTATTTTTTTGAAGAGTTTCAGAAGGATTGGTATTAGTTTTTCTTTAAATGTTTGCTGGAAGTCACCAGAGAAGCTCTCTGGTCCTGGACTTTTGTCTGTTGGGAAGATTTTATTATTATTATTATTTATTCAATCTCCTTACTAGTAACGGGTCTGTTCAAATTTTGTATTTCTTTGTGATTCAGTAAGATCGTATGTTTCTAGGAATTTATTCATTTCTAGATTCTAGATTTTCCAACTTGGTGTATAATTGGTCTAGTAGTTTCTTATGATTCTTTGTGTTTGTAGGGTATTGGTAGTAGTGTTTTCTCCTTCATTTCTGTTCTCATTCATTTGAGTCCTCTCTCTCTCTCTCTCTCTCTCTCTCTCTCTCTTTGGTTAGTCTAGAGAAAGATTTGTCAATATTCAGGCTTATCTTGTAAAAAAATCACTGTATGTTGTTATTGTTGATGATATAAATGTATTGACCATGGGCCACTGAAGCAGATGATAAGTATTTTCACATGGGCAAGCTTCTACACACATAACAATTGACTAGAAAATCATAAACTGAATAGTCAGTTGATAAAGGAAACTTGGACATTCATTACTGCAACAGGAAGTGAACTTTTATTACCTTTTTCTATCTTTATTATGGGAGACAATCTCCATCTATATAACTAGAAGAGTGTAGGTCACCTTTCCAAAGAATTTGATGCTAAGGCTACAACATAGAGGGACAAGGGACTATCCTTTGACACTGTATAGACAATAGGGACACTTATTTATTCCAAGAAGTCTTTCATCTTCCCTAAGAAGTTGTACCATTACCAGTAACATGAAGAATAACCAGTTAACTAAGCTAAAGAATATCTCTTAAGTTTAAAAAAAAATACTTGACATAGAATGGAAGTATTTATCTCTGTGCTACTGGCTAGAAAAAATTACTTAGACAATGGTGAGTTTCCAAGGGTATTTAGAGTTGATATTTGTTTAGAGACTTTTTGAAGTGAATGTGCCAGGAAATGAGTCTCTAAAAACACAACTTGAAATTTGAGATGTGAGAAGATTATGAACCTTGTAATTTAATACATTGGCCACAGACTTCAACAATTTTCTTCATCTATTTGTAAGTCACCATCCAAATGTGTAACTAAATGGGCCATGTGTATTATTTTCATCTAGCAGCCCTGTTTGGACTATTTCTAAATTTCCAAATGGACTAGAGGAAGATACCCAACCTAACTCTTGCACTTCTCACCACCTGTATTTATTGGTATCAGGTATCTTGTGCATTCTCAATAAATGCATATTCACTGGTTGATTGATAAGCTTCTAACTTTTCCTTGTAGCCTCAATAACTATCTCTCTTCATTCTCAAGGCTGTCTCTAAACTCTATATATTCTTCATATTTAGCATTCATCTGGTGTCCCTTCAAGCTATTCTGTTATTTCAGATACTGCCTTAGCAGAATTTCTAAATGCCAAAAGATTTTTTTAACAACTTAGAAGGGAGATTGAGAATCATAAGTATGCTGCCAGCCCTGGAACGTTTGCCTAGTGACCTAATTTCATGGGAATTTGCCAGGCCTGCTCTGTGGAAGAAATCCAGTCTTATTTCTTGTCCCTATGGGTTATTTAGCTGACATTATACACAGCCAGACTCTTCACATTGTTGTGACCTTCAAGAGACTCTCCCTTTAATAGTGCTCTATTCTAATTTTGCTGTATAAAATAAACTATAAGAATTAAAGGTGTAATCATTTATATGGCTTAGACAAATTTATACAACACAAAGATCTTAACTCAAACATAATTTCTTATACTGAATTATAACATACAATTGTTTTTTATTACTCTAGACTTCTGTCACATACATTTTGAATAATTTCAGAAACTTATTAGTATAACTTATCCAAAATGTTATCAAGACTTTTTCCAGATGAGAGAAGTTATTTATTGTCCAACATGGACCTTCATGTCACTTCTTTTTCTTTTTCCTCACTAGCTCCTCCTAAAGCCAGATCTAAAGTTATTTTAGACACCACAGTCAATTTGACATGGTTTTGTATTGATCTGACATTCTCTTCAGAAAACCAATACCAAAGTATTGTGTGTTTGTACACTCAGAATTGTACTCTAATTCTGTCCTGTCTACAGGCTTATAACCTTTTCTGAAGAACACTTTGTACCTATTTTATCCCTCCATCTAAAAGTACTGCAATGGCCTTAGGCCAAAAGCAATGAAATTGTGACTTTCTAACTTCTATGTAGCTTGCCTAGGGACATTAATGAGAGAAAAGTAAACCTACTCTATTATCCTGAATGGCTTTTTAAATAATTAGGAGATTTTAATAATAGTGTCTGGTTGATGCTTTCAGGTTCCCCATGGGCATTCCGGCATTTCGAGGGTGAGTAAGATGGTACTGATGCTTCAGGAGAGAAGACCTCATTCTCACCACAAATGACCTTCAATTCATACAAATGCTGAAAACAGCACTGGGCATCCCATTACTGAAATGGATTGTTTGGCATCAATGCTTGCAGTTTGGGAGTTTGACATCATTTTGTGGAGCTATCTTTAAGAACAGAAGTGATTCAAATTTTTAAAAAGGTAGAAATTTTAGAATGATAGATTTTTGACACTTTGATTTTTTCTAATCTCACTACAAAATTAATTGAGTCACCTCTGACTTCTTTTCTATAAAGAAGGTGATGAAAATATATGCCAAGACCCTAGGGATCTTCAGAAAACTAAAGGCATGATGTTAAAGTGGACTCAAAATGAAAATGTATCTTAAGCCTTAAAAAGTAAAGACTCTTATAACTTGCAACTCCACTACTAAAAGTTTACCCTCAGTAAGTATAACCAATAATGCATACATATGTTTATACAAGTATAATCACCACAGTGTTCATTATAATACTGAAATTTTGGAAACAAATATCCAGCAATAGGAAAATGGTTAAACAATAGAATACACTACAGCTATAAAACATTATGGTATAAAATTATGTTTATTGATCTTCACAATATTTTACTTGAAATAAAAAAGCAGGTTACAAAACAGCATCTATAGTGAGATTCTGTGTTTTTTAAAGAAATAGTAACATATTAATATGGTTGATGTATCAATGATGGTATTTTAAATTTTTGTCTACATTTTCTAATTACTCTATAGTAAATATGTAGCATTTTTACAATAAAAGGAGGTATTGAAATTTGTATTAATGTATTTTCTTTTTATTTTAAAAAAGACTTTAGAAGGGAGTGGAGTGAAGTTTTTTCAAAGGTAGATAAGAACACCTTGATAAGTCCCGTAAGCCCTATCATGTAGGAGTAGAGAAAGAGGTGTTGCTTTGAGAAGAACAATGAGGTGAAAAAATAACCTCCTGAGAGGAGCAGAGAAGAGCAACAATTCCGTGTACCTCTTCACATTCAGCACACAGAGGTGGAATGGTGCCTAGATGGATCAACAATGAGAAAGAGCCAACAAATTCCAAACACCATCGGGGGCGCCTGGGTGGTGCAGTCGGTTAAGCGTCCGACTTCAGCCAGGTCACGATCTCGTGGTCCGTGAGTTCGAGCCCCGCGTCAGGCTCTGGGCTGATGGCTCGGAGCCTGGAGCCTGTTTCCGATTCTGTGTCTCCCTCTCTCTCTGCCCCTCCCCCGTTCATGCTCTGTCTCTCTCTGTCCCAAAAATAAATAAACATTGAAAAAAAATTTAAAAAAAAAAAATTCCAAACACCATCAACAGAAAAATTTTTCAAGATGTTGGCTTCTAGGAGACTTTCCAGAAGGAATATCTATGTTTTATCTTCTCAAGAAGGCATGCACATACACACACACACACACACACACACACAAACACATGGAAAGAATTTCAACTCTTTCTTCATAAACAGAGACCATGAAATGGGAATTCTGTCATCTTGCTTCTTCACCTGTTCTTTTGTCTTTTTCTCTTGTGCAAGGGAAGAAGAATTTCCTTTTCAGGACTAGCCCTTTACTTCTGCTCTTCACTGTGCCTCTCCTACTTCCTCAGGGACCTTGTTCTTTAGACCATTTTAGCCATTAAGCAATATAAGTAAACTTCTTGGAACTTGTGAACTATTCAAGTACCTACAGACATGTTTGTATCCAAAAAACAGATTATGGAATTCAAATTATGAATAATGAAAATCAAATGTAATAAATAACAGAATATATATAAAATGTAATATTATGTCAACATTGTAAAACTTGGTATTTGTAAACTTTTCACTACATTTGGAAACAATTTGTAACTTGGAAGCTCTCCATTTTCCAAAATTCCTGAGTATGCACATACATTGTTGATAAATCATACTGAATTATAAACTGAGTAGTTCATAGACAACTAAATTTGAAAGCAAAATTATAAAAATTCTTTTAAAGTTTTTTTTTATTGCAAAAATATACTTCAGTCAGGGAAGATGGCAGAGTAAGAGGATCCTAAGATCATTTAGTCTCATAAATGCATCTAGATAACAACCATATCAGTGCAACTAACTCTAAAATACCTGAAGACTGGCAGAAGAGATTTTCAGGATAGTAAGGGTGGAGACTCGGTCAGAAGCTAAACTCCCAACAAGGCTAACCACAAATTTGAGGGGCATCATAAGTGTGGAGAAGAGAGAGGAACAGACAGCATTCCAGGCACCCCAGGCATGAGGCATGGGCACTAGGAAGATGAGTCCCCATAACATTTGGCTTTGAAAATCAGTGGGGCTTAACTTTGTGAGTTTTTATAATTAGCAAGTCTTAACTCTATGTACTTTAAAAATTATCTCTCTTCACTATGGGAGAGCTGGAGAGCAATAGGAAACTGAGGCACTTCCCTTAAAGAGCTAGTATAACAAGGCACTTCCCTTAAAGAGCTAGTATAACAAGGCACTTCCCTTAAAGAGCTAGTATAACCTCACTGAGATACAGCATAGAAGTAGCAGTTTGAAAAGTGCCTGAGGTATATGTGAAGGAGACTTATTTACTAATCTCAGAATGTGTGCTAGAGTTGCAGAGATCTTTAGGAGACTTTTTCAAAAACAAAAAAGCCAGCTGTAGAGTGCCATTTCTCTCCCCTCTACACAGCAGCCTAGATAACCAGACACTTGTGGGAAACAGAACATACAAGCTCCACCTATCATGCTAATACCATGAACCATGGCCCTCTATTCTATGGATCTGCCCCCATCCAATCTGCCCCACTGGGCAGGCATGCTTCCAAAGCAGCTTCTGCCCAGACATACTCTGCAAGAAACCCAGGCAGGGACCAGTGCCACGCCAAAGTGACTCCAACCCTGGAGAAAAGGGAATATAAGCACACACGGCAGTGTGACTACTGCCCCAGCAGACAGGTTGGGGGCAGGCAGCTGGTCTAACTGCTGGCCACACCCACCAATAAAAACCACTCAGGGACAATGCAGGGAGAGTACCATGGGTCAGTGTGACCCAGGCCCCTTAAACTGAGCTAAGGGCAGGCATCTGGTCTGACTGCAGATACTACCAACTAGAAGCCCACAGTGACACCAGACCGGCTCTTTGAAAGCACAGGAACCAAATCCTGCACAATGTGCCCACAATAGACAAAGTGGATTATTATAGCCAACTGGACTGAAGGCAAATGTGGTCCAGCTACAACAGTAGGGTGCATGCAACCCACATAGGAGACACCCTAAAGAGTCTGGTCCTGGTGAATAGGGGAAACTGAACTACAGGACACTGAAAGATGCCCTCTTCATAAGGAAACTACATTCAAGATCAGGAGACATGACTGACTTTCTTAAAACATAGAAAAACCACAGAGAATTAGACAAAGTGATGAGACAGAGGAATATGTCCCAAATGAAAGCACATGGCAAACCACAGCAAAAGAACTAAGTGAAACAAATAAACAATACGCCTGGTAAAGAATTCAAAGTAATGGTCATGAAGATATTCACTGGAGTTAAGAAAAGAGTAGAGGATCTCAGTGAGATCTTCAACAAAGATATAAGAAATATAAAAAAAGGACCAACAAAAGATGATGAACTCAATAACCAAAATTAAAAATTCACTAGATGGAATCATATCAGTTTAGAAAGGGCAAAGGAGTAAATCAGTGAGCTGGAAGACAAGGTAATAAAAGCAACCAAGGTGAACAACAATAAGAAAAAAAGAACACTAAAATATAAGAATAGGTTAAAGAAACTCAGCAACCATCAAATGTAATAACATTGACATTATAAGGATCCCAGAAGGAGAAGAAAGAAAGAAAGAGACAGACAATTCATTTGAAGAAGTGAAGCTGAAAATTTCCTTAATCTGGAAAGGAAATAGAAATCCAGATCCAGTAGGCACAAAGTCCCCCCAAAAAATCAACCTATGGAGGTCCACACCAAGATACATAATAATTAAATGGCAAAAAGGATAAAGACAGACTTTTAAAACAGCAAGAGAAAATAAACAGTTACATACAATGGAAACACTCCAGGTCCATAGTGGATTTTTCAGCAGAAACTTTCTAACAGAAGTGAGTGACATGATATATTCAAAGTATTGAAAGGAAAAAAGTCTGCAAACAAGAATACTCTATTCAGTAAGGCTATCATTCAGAATAGAAATAGAGATAAGGAGTTTTCCAGACTAACAAAAGTTAAAGGAGTTCATCATCACTAAGTCAGCCTTGTAAGAAATATTCGTGGGAATTCATTAGCAGGAAAGAAAAAAACAGGTTTACCCTAAAAATATTTTGCCTCACGTGTGAGCGCTTGCCAATTTCTGTGTATAACGGTACTTCAGAACCTACAACAACAAGATAAGCAAAAGAAATAAAAGGCAACTAAATAGATAAGGAAGAAGCAAAACTGTATTTGCAGATAAGATGACACTATACATAGAAAACCCTAAAGACTCCAGCAAAAAACTACTAGCACTGATAAATGAATTCAGTAAAGCTTCAGGAGACAAAATTAACATATAGATATCTGTCGCATTTCCATACACTAATAATGAAGTAGCAGAAAGAGAAATTAGGGAAACAATCCCATTTATGATCACCACAAAAAGAATAAAATACCTAGGAATAAACTTAACCAAAAAAGTAAAAGACCTGCACTCTGAAAACTATAAAACATTGATGAAAGAAATTGAAGATGACACAAATGGAAAGATAGCCCATGCTCATGGATTTGAAGAACTGATTTTGTTAAAATGGTCATACTACCAAAGCAAGCTATAGATTTAATACAGGTTATATAAAAATATCAACAAGCTTTTTTTTTTACAAATAGAAAAAATAATACTAAAATTTGTATGTAACCACAAAAGATCCCAAATAGCTAAAGCAATCTTGAAAATGAAGAACAAAGCTGGAGGTATCACAATTCCAGATTTCAAGATGTACTACAAATCTGAGGTAATCCAAACAGTATGCTACTGACACAAAAATTATACATATACATCAATAGAACAGAATAGAGTATCCAAAAATAAACCCACACTTTTATGGCAAATTAATCTACACTGAAGGAGGCAAAAATATACAATGAGGAAGACAGATTTCAGCAAATGATGCTGGACAAGCATGCAAAAGCAAGCACTTTCTTACACCATACAAAAAATAAACTTAAAATCAATTAAAACCTTAAATTTGAGATCTGAAAACATAAAACTCCTAGAAGAAAACATAAGCAGTAATTTCATTGACATCTACCATAGAAATATTTTTCTAGATATATCTCCTGAGGCAAGGGAAAACAAAAGCAAAATTAAACTATTGGGACTACACCAAAATAAAAAGGATTTACTCAGTGAAAAAAAAAAAATCAATAAACTGGCAAGGTAACAAAAGGAGCAGGAAGATGGAGGCAGAGTGGGAGGACCCTAGGCTTGACTCATCCCACAGAACACAACTATATAACTATCAAATCATTCTAAATACCATAGAGATTTACCTGAAGATTAACAGAACAAAGTTCACAATTAAAGGGAGACAAGGAGCCACATCAAAGAAGGTAAGAAATACAGAGAAATGCTTTAGGGAAGAAATGGATCATTGGTGCTGTGGAGGGGAGAGACCCATGGTCCTGGAGAAGAGAGAGAGGGAGAAAAAGAAAGAAAGAGAGAGAGAAGCACACAGGGGACTGCACTAGGAGAAAGTTTCCCCAAGGTCAAATACTTGGAAAGTGAAAGGGGCTGAATTTTACAAGTTCTTGCAACCAGTGGTACTTTATGTCTGGAGTAGTAAAAGGTCAGCAGACTTGGCTAAGATAGAGCCTGGAGAGCATTGTGTTGCTCCTGGAGAGAAGGCAGGTAAATAACACTGGGGCAGACAGCTTGGAAATAAAGACCTGAAGAGTGCCTGGGGCACACAGAGAGGAGATTATTCAGAAGCATTCAGGAAGAGACCTCTCTGGGAACAAAGGAGCAGACTAGCACCTTTTCCCTCCCCCACCCCTCAGCATAAACACAGAGCCATCTGCAGGAAGCAGCACAGATCTAAAACAGTCTGCGTAAGTTACTTATACCAAGCACCATCCCCCTATACTCCAGTAGAACTGCTCTTCTCAGTAATTCTTACCTCAGTCCCAGCAAAGTAGGTTCCTTCCCACAGAAGACCAGCACAAACCCCTGCCAACACCACATCTCCCAAACAGAGTTTTGCAGGGTGTCAGCTCCAGTGGAGGTGGTTATGGGTCTCATTTAACAAGGAGATCAGAGTACACCTAGTTAAAATTCACCACATCCAGGCCAGAGCACACAGCAGACAAGGAGACCCTCTGTAGATTACTAACCTGAAGGATAGAGCAGCCAGAACACCATAGCAGGACTCACACAGCTCATGACAGAAACACTCCCTGAAGCATCAGCTCCTGGGCACTGTATGACCTCTTTTTCATAAGACCATTACTTTCAGGAACAGGCAACATAACTGGCTTTTCTAACACAAGAACGAGGCAGATACTTAGACAAAATGCCAATATGGAGGAATTCATCCCAAATGAAGGGACAAGATAAAGCCATGATCAGGGATCTAAGCAGAACAGTTACAAGTAATATGACAGATGGGGAATTTAAGGCAACAATCATAAGGATACTCACCAGGCTTGAGAAAAGAATGGAAGACATCAAATATCAGTGAGACTCTTACCACAGAGATAAAAAAAAGTTCAAAAAGAATTAATCAGCGATGAACACTGAAATAAATGAGATTAGAAACACATTTGATACAATGAACAGCAGGCTGGAAGTAGAGAAATGAATTAATGACAAAGTAATGGAAAGCAATGCTGATGAGCAAAAAAGAGAAAGAATAATTATGAGAAAGAAGATTAGACTCAGGGAACTCAGTGACTCCAAACTTAATAATATTCATAATATAGGACTTCTAAGAAGAGAGAAAAGAGACAAGAAAATTTATTTGAAGAAATAATAGCTGAAAACGTGTCCAATCTGAAGAAGGAAACAGACATCCAGATCCAGTAGGTGTAGAGAACTCCCATCAAAATCAACTAAAGCAGGCGACACCAAGACATACTGTTCTTAGATTTGCAAAATATGGTGATAAACAAAAAAATTTTAAAGCAGCAAGATAAAAGAAGTCATTAACTGACAACGGAAAACCGAAAAAACTAGCTGGATATTTCTCCACAGAAACTTGGCAAGTCAGAAGGAAGTGCCTTGATATCAAACTGCTGATAGGGAAAATCTGCAGCCAATATTCTACCCAGCAACGTAATCATTCAGAATAGAAGGAGAGAAAAGAGTTTGCCAGATAAACAAAAACTAAAGGAATTTGTGACCACTACACCAGTCCTGAAAGAAATATTAAAAGAGACTCTTTGAGTGGAAAGGAGAAAAAAAAAAGTGACGGTATAAAGGCAGGAAGCACAAAAACAGTAAAAATGAATATTTCTGTAAAAATAAGTCAAGAATAACACAAAAAAAGATACAAAATATAGTAACATATCTAAAACATGGATAGAGAAGAATGTGTTCAAATTTGAACCACCATCAACTTAACATAGACTGTTATTTGCAAGTTAGGTTATATACAAACCTAATGGTAACCATATATCAAAACCCACTAATAATCATGCAAAGAATAAAGAGAAAGAAATTCAAATATATCACTAAACAAAATCAGCAAAATATGAAAGAGAGAAAGACAAGAAAAGATTAGAAAATCTCTAGAAACAACCACAAATCAAGTAATAAGATGTCAATAAATTCATATCTATCAATAATTACTTTGAATGTAAAAGGAATAAATGCTCCAATCAGGATACATAGCACTTGGAATGGAAAAAAAAAAAGAAAACACCTATATACTAGAAACTCATTTTAGACCTAAAGACACCTACAGATTGAAAATGAAGGGATGGGGAAACATTTATTACACAAATGGATGTCTAAAGAAAGCCAGGGTAGCAATACTTATGCTAGACTAACTAGACTTTAAAACAAAGACTGAAACAAGAGACAAGAAGAGGACTATATAATCATAAAGGAGACAAACCAGAAGAAGAAATAAAAATTATGAATATTTATGCACCCAACATGATACCACCCAAATATATAAAACAATTAATAACAAACATAAAGGAATTAATTGATAATAATACAATAATAGTAGGGGACTTTAACTCTCCACTTACAACAATGGACAGATTATCTAAACAGAAAATAACAAAGGAAACAATGGCTTTGAACAATGCACTGGACCAGATGAACTTTACAGATATATTCAGAACATTCCATTCTAAAACAGCATAATATACATTCTTTTCAAGGGCACAAGGAACATTCTCCAGAATAGATCACATATTAGGCCACAATACAGGCCTCAACAAATTCAAGGTGATCAAAGTCATACCATGCACCTTTTCAGATCAAAACTCTATCATACTATAAGTCAACCACAGGAAAAAAATCTGGAAAGACCACAAATTCATGGAGGTTAAACAACATGCTACTAAATTAATGGTCAACCAGGAAATCAAAGAAGAAATTTAAAAATACAGGGAAACAAATTAAAATGAAAATACAATGGTCCTAAACCTTTGGGATATACCAAAGTACTAAGAGGGAAGTATATTGCAATACAGGCCTACCTCAAGAAGCAAGAATAATCTCAAATAAACAACCTAACCTTATACTTAAAGGATCAAGAAAAAGAACAACAAATGAAGCCTAAATCCAGCAGAAGAAAGGAAATAATAAAGATTCGAGCAGAAATAAATGATACTGAAACTGAAAAACCAATTAGAACAGATCAATGAAACCTGGAGATAGTTCTTTGAAAAAATTAATTGATAAACCTCTAGCCAGACTTATCAAAAAGAGAAGAGAAAGGATCCAAATAAATAAAATCACAAACGAGAGAGGAGAAATAAAAACCAACACCACAGAAATATAAACAATTATAAGAGAATATTATAAAATATATGCCAACAAATCAGACAACCTAGAAGAAATGGATAAATTCCTAGAAACATATAAATTACCAAAACTTAAATAGGAAGAATTTGAAAACTTGAACAGATCCATAACCAGGAAAGAAATTGAATCAGTAATAAACAAATAAATAAATAAAAAAACACCTCCCAATAAACAAAAGTCCAGGGCCAGATGGCTTCCCAGGAGAATTCTACCAAATATTTAAAGAAGAGTTAAAATCTATTCTTCTCAAACTATTCCAAAATATTTAAAAGGGAAGGAAAGCTTCCAAGTTCATTCTATGAGGTCAGCATAACACTGATACCAAAAACAGATAAAGACACCTCTAAAAAAGAGGTCTATAGGCCAATATCCCTGATTAATATTAATGCCAAAATTCTCAATAAAATACTAACAAACTGAATCCAACAATATATTAAAATAAGCATTCAACACAATCAAGTGGAATTTATTCCTGTGTTGCAGGAGGTGGTTCAATATTTGCAAATCAATGAACATGATACATCACATTTAAAAATGAAATATCATTTCAATAAATGCAGCAAATACATTTGACAAAAGTCCAACATCCATTATGATAAAAGCCCTCAAAACAGTAGGTTTAGAGTGAACATACCTCAACACAATAAAGGTATTGTCTTCAATGTGGAAAACCCGAGAACTTTTACTCTATGGTCAGGAACAAGACAGGGATGTCCACTCTCACCACTTTTATTTAACATAGTACTGGAAGTCCTAACCACAGCAATTGAACAACAAAAAGAAATAAAAGGCATCCAAAAATTAGTAAGAAAGAAGTAAAACTTTCACTATTTGCAGATGAGATAGTACCGTGCACAGAAAACCTGAAAGATTCCACCAACAAACTATCAGAACTGAAAAACAAATTCAGTAAAAAAAAAACCTGATATCACTTAGAACTGATAAATGAATTCAGTAAAATCACAGGATACAAAATCAACATAAAGGAATCTGTTGCATTGCTATATACCAATAATGAAGCCAAAGAAAGAAAATTAAGGAAACAATTCCATTTACAATTGCACCAAATACAATAAGATACCTATGAATGAATAAATGTAACCAAAGAGGTGAAAGACATGTACTCTGAAAACTATAAAACACTGAAGAAAGAAATTTAGATTACACAAAGAAATTAAAAAACACTTCATGTTCATGATTGGAAGAAGAAATATTGTTAAAATGTCTATACTACCCAAAGAAATCTACATGTGTCATAAAATCCTTACCAAAATACCACCAGTATTTTTCAGAGTGAGTACAATCTTAAAATTTGTATGGAACCACATAAGACCCTGAATAGCCAAAGCAAACTTAAAAAAGAAAAACAAAGCTGGAGGCATCACAATTCCTGACTTCAAGTTATATTATAAATCTGTAGTGATCAAAACAGTATGATACTGTCACAAAAATAGACACACAGATCAATGAAACAGAATAGAAAACCCAGAAATTAACACACAAGTATATGGTCAATAATCTTTGACAAAGCAGGAAAGAATACCCAGTGGGAAAAAGAATATCTCTTCAACAAATGGTGTTGGGAAAACTGGACAGCAGCTCGCAAAAGAATGAAACTGGACCACTTTATTATACCATACACTAAAATAAATTCAAAATGGAATAAGTATCAAAATGTGATACCTGAAACCATAAAAATACTAGAAGGAAACACAGGCAGTAACCTCTTTGACACTGGCTGGAAACTTCTTTCTAGATATGTCTCCTGAGTCAAGGGAAACAAAAGCAAAAATAAATAATTGGGACCATGTCAAAATAAAACGCTTCTACACAGGGAAGGAAATAATCAGCAAAACTAAAGGCAACACATAGAATTGGAGAAGATATTTTCAAATGACATATCTGATAAAGGGTTAGTATCCAAAATATACAAGAAACTTATGAAACTAAACACACAAAAGTGAATAATTCAATTTAAAAAAATGGGCAGAAGATATGAATAGCCACAACAGATACATGAAAAGACGCTCAATATTACTTATCATCAGGGAAATTAAAATCAAAACTACAATGAGATATTACCTGTCAGTTCAGCTAAAATCAATAACACAAGAAACAACAGGTGTTGGTGAGGATGTGGAGAAAGGGGAATCCTCTTGCACTGTTGGTGGGAATGCAAACTGGTGCAGCCGCTGTGGAAAACAGTATGGCAGTTCCTCAAAAAGTCAAAAATACAGAACCCTATGATCCAGCCATTGCAGTACTAGGTTCTTTACCCAAAGAATACAAAAATATTAATTCAAAGGGTGGCATGCACCCCAATGTTTATAGCAGCCTTATGTGTAAAAGACAAATTATGGATACAGCCCAAGTGTCCACTGACTGATGAATGGATAAAAAAGATGTGCTTTATACATACAAATGAATATTATTCAGCCATAAAAAAGAATGAAATCTTAACATTTGCAACAACATAGATGGAGCTGAGAATATTATGCTAAGCGAACTAAGTCATAATAGAAAGACAAATACTGTATGATTTATTTCATATGTAGAATTTAAGAAACAAAATAAATGAGCAAAAAGGGAAAAAAGAGAATGTGGTAAACCCAGAATTAGACTGTTAACTATAGAGAACAAACCGATAATTACGAGGGGTAGTGGGTGGAGGATGAGTTAAGTAGGTGATGGGGATTAAGGAGTGCATTTGTAATGAGCATCAGTGATGTATGGAAGTGTTCAATCACTATATTTTACATCTGACACTAATATAACACTGTATGTTAACTAACAGGCATTTAAATAAATTTTTTAATGACAAGGCAACCTACTGAATGGGAGAAGATATTTGCAAACCCAATAAGTGGTTAATATACAAAATATATTAAAAGCTTACACAACTCATACCTCCAATCATCCAATTAAAAATGGGCAGAAGACCTGAATAGGCATTTTTTCCAAAGAAGTGGCCAACAGACACATGAAAAGATGTTCAACATCACTAATCATAAGGGAATACAAAATCAAAGTAAAATGAGGTATCACTTCACCTGTCAGATGGCTAAAATAAGAAATAAAAAAATAACAAGTGTTGGTGAGGATGTGGAGAGAAAGGAACCTTCATGTACTGTTGGTAGGAATGCAAATTGGTACAGCCACTATGGAAAAAACAGTATGGAATTCCCACAAAAAAATTAAAAATAGGTTAACCATATAATCCACTAATTACACTACTAGGTATTTACCCAAACAAAACAAAAACACTAATTTGAAAATATACACGCACTTCTATGTTTATTGCAGCATTATTTACAATAGCCAAGATTTAGAAGTAACCCACATGTCCATCCATAGATAAAGAGGTGTATGTATGCAATGGAATATTACTCAGCTGTGAAAAAGAATGAAATCTTGCCATTTGTGACAACATGAAAGGACCTAGGGGTATTATGCTAAGTAAAATAAGTTGGAGAAAGGCAAATAGCATATTGTTCCATTCACAGGCATAATTTAAGAAACAAAACAAATGAACAACAAAGAAAAATAAAAGACAGACAAGGGGCGCCTGGGTGGTTCAGTCAGTTAAGCATCAAACTCTTGATTATGACTTAGGTCAGGATCCCATGGTTCATGGGATCAAGCCTCACATTGGCAGGGGGAGGCTGTCAGTGTGAAGCCTGCTTGGGATTCTCTCTCTCTCTCTCTCTCTCTCTCTCTCTCTCTCTCTCTCTCCCTCTCCATGTATCTCTCTCTCTCTCAAAATAAATAAACTGAAAAAAAATGAGAGAGAGACAATAAAACAGACTCTTAAATACAGAGAACAAACTGATGGCTGCCAGAGAGGTGAGGGATGGGTGAAATAGGTGAAGAGGATTAAGTGTACACTTAACCTTGATAAGCACTGAGAAACGGATAGAATTGTTGAATCATTATATTGTACACCTGAATCTAGTATGGCACTATATGTTAATTACACTTCAATGAAACAAAATGTTCTTAATGTCACCTGTGGGCGTGCTGTTATGTTTGATCTGAGGTTGGGAAGAGCCTCTAAAATGAAGTCCTGCTTGTGCCATAAATCATATGCTCTCATCCTGCACTTTTCTCCTCACTTTGTCCTGGTTCCTTTCTCTAAGCAGTTAAATATGTGTATGTCTTTCATATTGTAAAATTACTACCTATCCATCCCTTCTCAACTTCCAGCTATTATCCTATTCTTCCTAATGCCTCAGATGTGGTCTACACAGATGGTCCATATTTTCCCACCTTCTAGTCACTCTTTATATCACAGAAATATGGTTTCTGTTATAACCATTCCACTGAAATAAAATGTCCTCACCAAAGGCATGAGCAACTTTGTTCTAAAATGCAATTCATACATTTCAGTTCCTTATTTACCCACTTTCTCTTCCTTCTTCTTGAAACACAGTTGCATTAGGTTCTGTGATATCTTTCTGTCTTGGTTTCCTTTGCACTTCTCTGGCCACTTCTTGGTTTTCCTTCAAGACCTCTTTGTCCTTTAGATGATAGTGTTTAGGGTTTCGATCCAAGGATCTCTTTTTTCCCTCTACATACTGTCCCTGGGAAATTCCCTTGGTTCATCTACCATCTTTGTAGGAATAATTCTCAAACTTATATCTGCAATTTATATCCATCTCCTAGTTCAGACCAATATCGCCAGCTGTCTACTGGTCATCTCAAGATAGACTTTAAGCCTTAGTGTTGAATGAAATTTCCATTTCACATCCTCACCCCCACTCCCATCAACTCTTCCTTGTGCTCCTAATGTCAACAATTGGTTCCAACATCAATGCAGCTAGAATCTAGGAGCCAGCTTGACTCCTCAGCCTCCCTTATTGGCCTTATTCAACAATCTAGAAGTCCTAACTCTGAATTTTCCATAAATCCATCTCCCTTTCTCCATCCCCAAGGATCCTTTCCTAATTTAGGCCACCATTATTACCTGTCCAAATTATTACAGCAGCCTCCTAAACAGCCTCTGCTTTTGGTCTCATCAATCATTTCTCCACTCTGCTCTCCAAAGTGACATTTTTAAAACTACTAAACTAGAGGCGCCTCAGTGGCTCAGTCTATTAAGCTTCCAACTTCAGCTCAGGTCGTGATCTCGAGGTTTGTGAGTTCAGGCCCCGCATCAGGCTCTGTGCTGACAGCTCAGGGCTTGAAACCTGCTTCAGATTCTGTGTGTCCCTCTCTCTCTGCCCCTCCACTACTCGTGCACTCTCTCTCTCAAAAATAAAAACATTAAATTTTTTTTAAAGAAAATAAAAATCCAATCATGATATGCTATTATTTAAATCCTTCAATATTTTCCCTAGCACTGTCAATAAAAAAAAGTCGAAAGTCCTTAAACGGGTTTACAAAATCAGCAAAATCTGGTTCCAATATATCTCTAGCCCTGTCTCTTTCTTTCCACCCTATTTTATTAGAGTGAAAATCTTTTACCTCCCCAATCATTCCACATTCTCATTTTCTCCCAGGCTTTCATGTATACTGTTCCCCTGTCTCTCCAACTGGCTGATCCCCAACTGCATCCTATAGGTGCCCTACTCTTTATTCTAATGTGGTTCTTGCATTGTTTATAATTGCTTGGCTATTCTCATATTTTCACTAAACTGTGAACTCTAGGGGGACTGGGATTATGTCTCTACTGTATAAGAACATAATAAATACTTGATAAATATGTGTTGATTATGCAAATAAATAAGCACAAGGCACACACCTCATTGGCTGCTCATTATTCTGACTTTAGTAGGAGATTTGCTGAGTTAGATTTCCCATCTAACAACTGTGTTCTTAACCATTGTTATAATGCCTTCCAAAACTGTTAAAAATGTTCTTTAATTTTTACTGAGCACTTTGAAATAGTGAGATAAATACTCCTAGCAAGGTGGCCTATTTTAAATAAGATCTGGGTCTGGCTTCACAGCACAAAATGGGCTGCCTTTACTGCAGTGATGTCACTAATGGTCGTTTGTTGCAAGCACCAAAATTTACTGCTAGTGGGGAAGGAAGTCACCAAGTATGTTCAAGGCCAGATTCAAACAAATGCTTGCTGCTATTTGCAGGGATCAGTGGAAGACTGTTTCACATGCTTTATTCTCAAAAACCCGTGCACAATTATTGCCACGTTTGGAAAGTAAGCAAATTAATACAAAAGGTTACCATATTTCCTTCCTAGTTATGACATAAGCTTGTGATTGCACTGGTTAGAAAACACTCTTCGTTGATAGTCAAACAGCATTTTTTTAATGAAATTTTACACAAAGGCAGTAACAATACTATGTTTTCACTTGTGATTGTCAGGTTTATTCACAAAGGAGGTGGCAAAAGTAAAAGACATTCCAGGTTATCAGGGTGAGTTAAATTTAGGCTTAACAAGTAAAAGGACCTTTGGCAGAGTTGGATCAGGCATCCAGACAACCTCTACTTCTTATTGTATAATGTTCTGAGTTCAAAGGGATGGCAAGATTTAATGTGCTTGTCACTGACACTATACTGACTTGTGCATATGCAGTCTTGTTTTGGCACCAGCACCAGGAGAAACTGTTATGCCCAGACTTCACGATACCCAAAGACCACCAGGGAGCCGAGTCCAATGCAAAAGCAAAGAGCCTTTATTCCAGCTAGCTCAAGCTCAATCCCCTACCTGCACCGATGCAGCGGTGAGATACCGGAGAGAGAGAGCGAGTTTCAAAAGCACAAAGGTTTTATAGGGGATGTTTTGATGGGGAAGTTTGAACAGGTGAGTGGGAGGTTACTCAAGGGGAGGAGGCGTGGTCTGAGGTTTCTGCGATTTTCCTGGAAAGGGGCCACGTCAGGGACGTAGTCACTCAAGGTGGAAGATGCAGAACAAGATGGAGTCGGCCAGCATAGATCCGCTCTTTCAAAACCTCTTTAAAATACGAGGTTAATACCACATAAATGTGACTCAAGATCTGAAGGATAATCTTTAGGTAGAAGGGTTATTCAGTGCATAAAAAGGAATCCTATCACTTTAAAGCAACAGCATTTATAATGCACATTCCTTGTAAAAGAAAATGATGGTAAGTTCAGGATATCAGTTGAGTCCCCTGGGGAAGGGATGTTCCCCAAACCCACATGCTAGAACTGGTTTTGGGTTTAATTCTCCCAGTCTCTTGCTTCAAACTAATGAGTTATAAACTTTACTTTTCCCCTTTACTTCTTATTTTTGAAAAGGAGCAGTAATATTTTTCTTTAGGACCGGAAGGCTAATTAGCTAATGTTTGCCAAGAACCATGAAGATGAAAAGGCCTATATTAAGTTCAGAATTATAACTATTATTGTCACAAAATTCAAATTAGCTCAGAAATTTAGGTTTGATGACGCAGGAGCCCACATTCAGGATTCTAGTTAGATTGTGTCTGTAAACAGTCAAACCAATTCCCACAATGATTCACATTCTAAGTATTTATGGGTTCAGCATGACTGTATCCCAAATCATGCATAACAATAAAAATTAAACTGCATTCCTACTGATAATTTAGAAGACAATTGATAAAAGGGATCCCCAAAAGCTTTGTCTGTGTTGCTTCCAAAGCCAAATCCCTGCAAACTTAGCCTGAGGAGAGACAGCCCAGCCAAGCAGAGGGTGGTGCAGACCAAAGGCAGTAGATGCAGACTGGCAGCTGGAAGATGCCAATTATACCAGATAAAGCCACTCGTAAATCACAATGCTATGCACTAAATAATTTAGTAGGGAAGAAACCAAATCAGGCAACTATCTTCAGCCCTACTTCCTCAAAGACCCTTCCCTGTACACCATTTTTCACACTGATCTGTCATTAATTTTTAAAATATTTATTGAAGAAAGGTATTCACTGTATGTTTCTCATAAATGCTCTTTATCAGGTTGAGAAAGTTCTCTTCTAGTCTTAGTTTGCTGAGAGTTTATGGTTGTTGTTTTTTTTTTTAATGGGGAATGGCTGTTGGATTTTTGTCAAGTGCTTTATTTGTATCCATTGAGATGATTGACTGTTTTTGTTTTTTTTTGTTTTTGTTTTTTTGTTTTTTTGTTTTAGTTTATTAATATGATGAATCACATTGACTTTGCATTGTTAAATTAACATTCCTGAGATAAACCCCACTTGGTCATTATATTTTTATGTATTATATATTATGTATAAACACATAATTATGTATAATTTTATATAAAAGTACTTCTATATATTGTTGGATTTGATT
The DNA here is from genome assembly GCF_014898765.1 of Herpailurus yagouaroundi. Taxonomy (NCBI): domain Eukaryota; kingdom Metazoa; phylum Chordata; class Mammalia; order Carnivora; family Felidae; genus Herpailurus; species Herpailurus yagouaroundi. The sequence continues at coordinate 3,757,831 of NW_024412434.1, forward strand.
TGCTAAAATTCTGTGTAGAATTTTTCATGCATGTTCTTTGGGGATGTTGTACAGCTTTCCTTGGAATGTCTTTTTTTGCTTTTGGTGTCAGGGTAATAATAAAATAAGTTGGAAAGTATCTCTCCTTTTCTGAAAGACTTTGTGTAGAATTAGTATTATTTCTTTCTTAAATATTTAGTAGAGTTCACAAATGAAACCTTCTGAGCCTGAAGCTTTCTTTGTAAAAAAGTTTTTAACAACACATCCAATTTATTTAATAGATATATTTAGTTTCCAATGACCTGACTACTTACCAATCATCTTTTTATTATTGGTCTCTAATTTTTTTTTAAATATGGAGAGCATACTTTATGTTATTTGGATCCTTTTAAATTTATTGACACTCCTGTGAGAGAATATGGTTTATCTAGGTAAGCATACCATGTGCACTTGAAGATTGTTTACTCTAGGTTGTTGGCTGAAGTGGTCTAGAGATGTCAATTAGATCAATTGGTGGGAGTGTTTTTTGAATCTTCTATATACTAATTTCCTGTCTATTTGTTCTACCAATTATTAAGATTATAAAAACCTCTGATTATAAATGTAGGCTTACCTATTTCTCCTGTACCTCTATCAGTTTTTGCTTCATGAATTTTGAAACCCTTTTATTATATGCATAAATATTTAGGATTACTATGTCCTCTGGATTAATTATTATCCTTTATTGTTATCAAAGGGTCTTTTTCTTTTCTTTTTTTTTTAATGTTTATTTATTTTTGAGAGAGAGAGAGAGAGACAGAGCGTGAGCAGGGTAGGGGCAGAGAGAGACACAGAATCTGAAGTGGGCTCCAGGCTCTGAGCTGTCAGCTGGGCTCAAATTCACCATCTGTGATATAATGACCTGAGCTGAAGTCAGATGCTTAACCGACTGAGCCATCTAGGTGCCCCTGAAAGGATCTTTTTCTATCCCTGTTAATGTCATTTGCCTTGAAATATACTTTATCTAATACTGCTATAGCTACTCTAACTTTTTGAAAATTCATTTTTGCACAGTATACTTGCATGGTTTTTGTTTGTTTGTTTTACTTTTAATCTGTGCATTTATATTTAAATATGTGTTTCAGGGCACCTGGGTCAAGCATCTGAGTCTTGATTGCAGCTCAGTTCATGATCTCACGGTGGTGAAAGTGAGCCCATGTGGGGCTCCATCTTGGGCTTGGCGACTGCTTACTTAAGATTCTCTCCCACTCACTCTGCCCCACCCATACGTGTGTACATACTCTCTCAAAAGAACAAATTAAATGAATGAATGAATGAATACATACATACATACATACATACATACATACATAAAATGTGTTTCTTATAAGCAGCATTTAGTTGGGTCTTAACTTTTTTGGTAATATAATGGCCTTTGCCTTTTAAGTAGGAAATGTGCAACTGAAATGTGCTATTTCACATTTGATGGAAATATCATATGGACAAATGCAGATCTACAATCTTGCTGTTTTTTTTTTTCTATTTGTCCCATCTGCTCTTTGTTCCCGTTCCCTCTTTTTATGCCATGTTTTTGATGAACTGCATATCTTTTTTATAATTCCATTGCATATCTTCTAATAATTTTAGGTGCTTCCCTCCCCTCCTCCCCCGGCTTCAGATAATTTCATCAAATGCGTCATCTGGTCAAAACTCAGATCTTCTGCACGCCTCAGAATTCTCTCTTTCTCTCTCCCCGCTGTCTCATGACAGTATGGTGTCTCGTGAATCCTGGCTGCATTGGGCTCCCTGGACTCTCAGCTCCATTTCCTCAACTCAGTGAGACTACCAGACTCTGCCTGAGTTCCCCTTCCCTACACAGTGGCTTGTAAGTAATCTGGGGCAGTAGCTGGGGCAATCATAAGGCTTACCTCATTTCTCTGCCATCCCTCAGGGATCACTATCCTTTGTTGTCTGATGTCCAATGTCTTGGAAACTTTTGCTTCATATATTTTGTCTATTTTTATTTTTGTTTGTTGTTCTTGTTTGTTTATTTGTGGGTTTTTTTTTTGTTTTGTTTTTTTTGGGGTTTTTTTTCGCTTGTTTCAAGCAGGAGGGTAAATCTACTTCCTTTTACTCTATCTTGGCCAGAGGAAATTCTGGGTAGAAGGTGATTTTGACAATCATGAGTTACCCTGATGCAAATTGGACATGTTTTAAAACATGAATCTGAAGATTTTCTGAAACTTTTCATAAAATGACCTAAAACGCTTAAGAAAACTGGTTGGGGCATTTTCTTATGTTAATTAGCTCCAAAATTTATAGCACCATTAAAATATTAAAGCAAAATAACCCAGAAACAAATAGCTAATTCTTGCCCCAGTTTAACAATCACTGAAAACACTAATGTAACCTTTCTCTCAAGGGCTTAGTTAAAAGGAATGCCTGTTAGATTTATTTCATTTTCAGGAAAGAGAGAGGTCATTATGGCCTAACAATTACCTAAGTCCTTCCTTGATTTAATCTTAGTCTATAAACACAGATCTGTGTTTTGAAGACTATTACACTGAATGAAACACACTTATTACTGATATTCGTGGCTAAATGTATACCCCAGTGCTTGGAAGATGCATCCACGAAGCTAACTTACCACCATGAGTTATCATCTGAAAATATATGTCTTCCACATAGTACAGTCTAAAAATATTCCTTTAGTACTCAAACTAATGGTTTATAAAGAAAACCATGTGAATTCTTATACCTTTTCCATATGTCATTTTTTAAAGGGCAGGTTTCTTTTTTCCCCTTGGTTGTATTTTTTTCCTGATTCTATGAGATTTTTATCATATACCTGCTATTTGTCCTCACTTTTTTCTCAAACCTTTCAGTTTTCAAGAGCATCTGATATAAACAATGCCAGTGCCCTAGATTTCTATGTAAATGGCAATGTCTGAACATTCTCTGGAGTAATTGCTTAATGACCATCCGGCTTGGTTTTTTTCTGGACAATCAGTCCTTGCTTCTGAATCATCACATTTTCCTCTATTAATCCCTCAAATTCTTTAAATCTAATATTCGCATATGCATATGTTAGATTTTAAGAATATATATATGTACACATACATATGTATGTATGTGTATGTATGTATATATGCCCAATATTTATATATATATATATATATATATATATATATATATATTTTGCCTAGAAGTAATTTCCTTGATTTTGTAAGAGTTTAAGAATAAATAATTAATTGGGGCACCTGGGTGGCTCTGTCGGTGAAGCAACTGATTCTTGATTTCAGCTCAGGTCATGATCTCATGTTTCATGAGTTTGAGCCCCACATCAGGCTCTGTACTGTCAGCATGGAGATCCCTTGGGATTCTCTCTCTCTCTCTCTCTCTCTCTGCCCCTCCCCCACTTGTGCTCCCTTGCTCTCTCTAAATAAATAAATTTTTAAAAAGAATAAATAATTAATAAATAATAAATTATTAGTAAATAATAGTTTGGAAAAGCAAAGAACTATTTTAACTTCCTGGGAGGAAGGAAAACACACAGATTTGTCAGAAGTGGAATTCTTTCCGTGCCCCATCTCTTTGAAACCAAAAATGCCCCCCTCACAGTGATAAACAGTCACTGACTTTCTCCACACTATCTTTCTGGAAACCTGAACAGAACATAGTCCCCCAATTTAGTCCTTCATGGTTTAATTCGCAAAAACCTTAACTGACCTCAGGAATCTCACAATGCCTCTCTGGTTCTAGAACGTTTGCATGTCTGGCCATCCCTCGTCTCTGAACTGGTGCCTCTCCAGCTGTGTACACTTTGTATCCCTCAACCTTCGGTTGGCATGGCTGACTGTGCCCAGCTTCTGAACATTGACGTTAGCTGCTGCCTTGATTTTCACTTTGACCTTCCCATGTCCATTGACACTGAGAGGGCCAATCACCATCATGAAATATGTCCCTAAGTTTCCTGAATTTCTTCACCAAATCTATTTTCAATGTCCCATTTTTTTTCTTTTTCAGTTTATTTATTTCTTTAAAGAGAGAGTGAGCATGAGCAAGGGAGGGGCACAGAGAGAGAGAGACAGAGACAGAGAATCCCAAGCAAGCTTCATGCTATCTGCGCAGAGCCTGACATGGGGCTTGATCTCTTGAACTGCAAGATTGTGACCTGAGCCAAAATCAAGAGGCAAACACTTAACCGACTGAGCCACCCAGGAGCCCCTCAATGTCCACTTTCTTATTCTGACTATGCGGCACTGGTATACTAAGTGTGCCCATTTTTCCTCTTTGGCAGACGTACAGCTAAATGAATATAAGCAAGTGGCCAAGGAGGTAGAGAAAACTAAAAGAACACTGAAATATGTCCAGATAGAAGCTGCCATCATGCTAACCTATTTTGTGTTTACTGTGACCTTTTGCCACTAAATGGGATGAGAGAGGGAGGTGGGCGTGGGGAAAATGGTGTGGAAATTGAACTGGGGCAGAAATGATGGGAAGCAAAAGAATAGATTCTAAACATTTTACAGAGAAATGACAGAAAATTGAAAGTTGAGTCAATTGAAAGGGAGGAGATTGAAGAATTGGTGAAAAAAATGAAAAAAGATACATCATCAGGGGAGTTAGAGAGCTGGATGTGACAGAATTTTTTTTCACAGAAGAAAATCATGTTTTGCTGGTACCAGATTTTGTCCATGTTAGGTATATTTCAGCACTTAGTTCTGTGAAACGTCTGGTGGTACTTTTTTGTTTCTTTTCCCACGCAAGTGTTTCAGTGGATGTGGAGGTTTGCTATAAGCTGCTTTCACCATGCAAAGTATTTTTCCTTCAAAACTTTCCAAGGTACCACGTTTCAAAACTCTATGGGTGAAAACATGGTAAACATGAGGACATTGTTAGAAGATATTTTAACTGGGCAGAGAAAAGAAAACTGAGGCAGGTGCTGGAAGTTAGACATAGACATTGCACACATTTTATGTAAGGCAGAGTCTAAATGTAACATTTTTCACAGAGTGCTGCATGCCAGAGAAAGGAAGATTCGTGTACTGATTATTGCAAGAAATCACACATATCAAGTTTGATCTTACAGTCCATATGTATGCAAAACACCAATCAAAATGATGGGAGTCTGCTTTTGTAGATATGACAATATTGTACGCAATTGATATTTATTTACCTCTGTAACTGCTTCATAAACTGTATGCATTATGAAGTCAGTTGTGGCTTCCTGGAACATTCTCCCAGACTTCCTAGTTTTAAATCTTCTCCTATTGTCTCCTCTGCTTTGCCAACCCATTTATGAGAAAATGGGTGGGCTCTGCTTATGTCACTAATGATAATTATTTATATCCTTTCATTAGGAATCAGTCAGCTAAATCACCCCAGTACTTAAAAGTTCAAAGCATCTATCTATATTAATTTCAAGTTCCTATGAAAGGAAGAAGATACATCTTCTATTTCTCTATCTCTACCAGGGCAACAATGGAGCTGCTTACCAATTTTTCGTTTTTCTCAAAAATAATGAACTGGATCTTTTCCGCCAGGATGAAGGGGGTAAATCAAAAAGGGGAGCATTTACTGGCCATTAGCAAGATCACAATAGGCAAATAGTGATTGCTTATTTCTGTTGTAGACATAACAGGAAAAAAGTTAAATACAGTCAGTTCCAGTTCTACCATTTAGCATCTGAAATATTTTCTCCTTTTTCATCATCCACCATCATGGACTCAGAACTGACCTCATAGGTGTAGAAGACAGCAAGGGTCAGAGACAAGAGAACTGGGTGGGAAGGGGAATCAGAAAAAACAATAACTCTCTCTGGTTTTAAAAGGCCAGGTCCGAGGATAGGGAAGCATACATGCGGTTAGCAATACTAATTGATTGCAGTTTTTAAGAACGCTTTTTCTTAAAGTTTTCTTTCTTTCTTTCTTTCTTTCTTTCTTTCTTTCTGAGAGAGTGCAAATTGATTGCAGTTTTTGATCTATCTATCTATCATCATCTATCTACCATCATCTATTTATTTTAGAGAGAGAGAGAGCACGAGTGAGGGAGACAGGCATAGGAAGAGAAAGAGAATCTTAAGCAGGCTCCACACTGAGTCTGAAGCCCAACACCAGGATTGATCCCACAACTCTGGGATCCTGACTTGAGCTAAAATCAAGAGTCAAACACTCAACCAACTGAGCTACCCAGGCCCAAGAGTACTTTAAATTAGGGTTTCTTGAATATTGTCTTTCTCTCTTTATCTCTCTCTCTGCACATATACATAGGTTTCACAAGTATTTTAAAGGAAAGATGAAGACTTTCAGTGTCTCTCTCAGGATGTTCAAAACAATTTTTTTTTCACTTTTTAAATGTTTATTTATTTTTGAGACAGGCAGAGACGGAGCATGAGCAGGGGAGGGGCAGAGAGAGAGGGAGACACAAAGTCTGAAGCAGGCTCCAGGCTACAAGGTGTCAGCACAGAGCCCAACGTGGGGCTCGAATTCACAAACCATGAGCTCATGACCTGAACCGAAGTTGGATATTTAACCGACCAAGCCACCCAGGTGCCCCTGTTCAAAACTATTTTAAAAAGCTAGCTGGAGGGGTGCCTGGGTGGCACAGTCGGTTAAGCGTCCGACTTCAGCCAGGTCACGATCTCACCGTCCGTGAGTTTGAGCCCCACGTGGGGCTCTGGGCTGATGGCTCAGAGCCTGGAGCCTGTTTCTGATTCTGTGTCTCCCTCTCTCTCTGCCCCTCGCCCGTTCATGCTCTGTCTCTCTCTGTCCCAAAAATAAATAAACGTTGAAAAAAAAATTAAAAAAAAAAAAAGAAAGCTAGCTGGAATTTTTTCCAAAGTTGGTTCAACTAATTGGGGTAGGCTATTAGACACTTAGTTCCTAGTTTCATATGTGGTTAAAATTTCGTAAATACTTTTTTGGTGGTGTGTGTGCCACCTTATGCACAAACACATTTTCCATTGGCAGAATCGTGAACTAAAATAACATTTTAAGGGTGCTTGGGTGGATCAGTTGGTTAGGCAGCTGACTTCAGCTCAGGTCATGATCTCACACTTTGTGAGTACAAGCCTGGCATAGGGATCTGTGCTTATACCTTGGAGCCTGGAGCCTGCTTGGGATTCTGTGTCCTGCCACTCCCCCACTCATGCTCTGTCTCTCAAAAAAACGAATAGACATTTAAAAAATTTAAATAAATACATAAATAACATTTTAATAAGTATCAGGAAACATGAATACAAGGCCTGACTTTGACGTTAGCATGCAACCTTGGACCAGTCACATAACTTCTCTAGACCTTGGTGTGCTGGGCTATAAAATGGTGGTAGAGAGAAAGACCCCAGGCAAGGAAGGGCAGGTTAGTAATGTTGGACCAAAAATGATCCTTCCCTTCAGGGTCCTTTATGGGAAATTTGCTTTAAAATTTTTCCTGTCATCTCTCATACTGCAAGCATTCTATTAAAGGAGGAGGACATTTCCATGAAAATTACTTGGTTTTTATTTGTATTTGTCTTCCCATGAAATGCTTGCCCGGGCCCCAAAGATAACGTGTTTCCCCAGTCAGACTTAAAATAATGTACATCTAGCTACAATATATATCTCTTGATAAAGGAGGGCCTGCAGAAAAAAAAAATTAATTTCTGAATTTCAAAAAACACTGTTTCCTGAGACATTATCTCTCAAATAGGAAATAAACTTTTTTTTTTTCAGTATTTGAAAATTGACGGGAAGAATTCAAGTGTATTTACTCTTACTCTGTCTCGATCTTGCTTCCTCTCTCTTGAGTCTGAATGCAAATTAATTTGCAAACAAATTCAGAGTACTAAAACAGTCCACACATTAAAAAAAAAAACATATCTGGAGAATATTGACTCTTACCTGGAATATTGTTGTTGACATATTGTCTCTCATTTTTCCCTTCTATACTAGTGGTGTCCTTAGTAGAGTTTGTATTTATCTCTGTATGAAGCTGGATTTCACTTTACTTTCTCTTTATGGTCTTATCACATCGTTTACAAACACTTTATCTCTGTTACAGAAAATAAATGAAATTCCAGCCTTTCGATGAAATGTCATGCTGAAATGGATGGTCCAAAAATCTATATTTAGATGAGTGACTCCTGTTTGAGGAAGACATGATAAATGTTTCATGCATATAAACTGAAGGATGATGGATTTAATGATCATACCCTAACTGGGGAATGCTATTTTGGAATAATTAAATGTTCCATCATTTGCAAGTCTAAATAGTCCATTGTTAGTTCCTGTTTTTGTCTGTCAACAGATCCTTCCATTTTCTAAAGGAAATTTATCATTAAAACAATTGAAGTGATAGCAACATCCCACCAGTGTGTTAGCAATAGCACATTTCATGGGACTCTAATTCATAGCTACAGTTTAGGAAAACTTAATTTATGTATGAGTCTGCTTCATAAATGACAAACATGACAAGTATTGTTTAAAGGCTAGTGGTAGATATTTATCTTCAGGTATTGAGAGAAGAGGTGGTTCAGTCTTTTGTCAGATGAAAAAAATCCCATAGAATACAAAGCATTCAAAAACTATTTTATGATAAAATAATAATAATTTCACAATTTCCTTGCTAATCCTCATATTTTAGAGGACTTTACACTCTACATTTCTTTTTAAACCTTAATTATTGTTCAGCATTTCAAAATAAAAATGTATCTAGCTATCTAATTATAGTTATGTATATATACTTTGATATAAATTTTAATATTTGACTTCTCTAGGTTTTAGTCTGTTAGGCTGAAAAGTGGTGGTAGGGAGAAGAAGTGGGACTGGAAAGTATAATATTTTTGAGATATAAATATATTTAGAACTGAAAAATATGCTATATATGAATAAACATTGCTTCTTTCTCATGAAAACTCTTATTCTTATTTATAAAACTAAAAGATATCCCCAAATTCTATCAAAATGTTTGCTTCATGTTAAAGATCTGTATATACCTTTCTCTCTCTGCCTCTTTAGATAGGTAGATGATTTAGATAGATGATAGATAGATAGATAGATAGATAACAGATAGATGATAGTTGATAGGTAGATAGATGTATATACATATAAAAATCTTAATTGGGAATGGCATAGTCAATGCATTAGTAATACATACGAATAAAAAATTAATTAACAATTAATTGTTAATTGCTGATTTATTGGCTTCTCTCCCCATCATTGACACAGTTATATTTGTATGAATTATTTGCATATAGCTATGACATGTAAATATTTTTGAGAACCTAGTCAAAACCTCACTGTTTCCATGACAAGGTCCTAGAAATGAAAACACCTAGACCAATTATCATGAAAACCTAGTTATATTACTGACCAAATTGAATCATTGAATTATTGATTCAGATGTTATCCAATTAATTATTAAGATGGCTGAAAATACCAGACAGATCGTCCCACGACTAACAGATTTTGATTGCTTTGTATGTGCTGTGCAGTCCATATGTGGAAACTTGAACATTTGTAAATAGGTAGGACTGATTGGGCATGGCCAGATGGGCTTTGCCCAAGTTAGAAAAATCGTTGCAGGCCATCCAGAACTTTCTATGTATCAATGCAGTGGCAGAGACATGTTAGTGAAGCAATGACCAAATTGCTTCCAATTTGATTCATGGAGTAAGTCATTTGTTGGAAGATAGTCTGCTTTTAAGAACACTGTATTAAAGATTTTCAAACTCTACTTGGATAGGGTGTCTTGCAATCCTTGTTGATTATTTTACTTAATTCAAGTATACCCAGACATCTTACTGATTTTGAATGTCCTAAAGCAGGTCCCCACATCTGAACAAGACCATTTGAAGATGTGTGAGTTTCTGCACATAGGCTATAATGAAACACAGCGATCCAAACCTATCAAATCTGACCAAGTCAATTTGATATTTTTAAACCCTTTAATGGCCAAATGTACTACGGTCCTCAAAACTATTCCTGGAAATTTTAAACTGAATTTATATGTGATATCTACCATTAAAGATATAGTGAAGCTATATGATCTGTAATTTAGATGTTATGAAGAGAAATATCAATGATTCAACAATTTGCTCCCCAAAGGTAAGGTCTTAGACTGAAAATAAGCTTGTATCAGTAGACATGAATGGATTTTTATGAGTTTCCTTGGGAGAAAAAAATGTTTAAGAAATGTTTCAGTTAAGGGGTGCCCGGGTGGCTCAGTTAGCTAAGTGTCTGACTCCTGATCTTGGCTCAGGTCATGATCTCATGGTTGGTGAGGTTGAACCCCAGCTGGGCTCTGCACTGACAGTGCAGAATCTGCTTGGGATTCTCTCTCTCCCTCTCTCTCTCTCTCTGCCCCTCCCCTGCTTGCACACACTCCCTCTTTCTCTCTCAAAATAATAAATAAATAAATAAATAAATAAATAAATAAACAAACTTTTATAAAAAGCTTAAAAAAAGAGAAATGTCTCAGTAAATATTTTGAAAGTAATTTGGAGAAAAGAAAGGACTCCATCACTGGATATGAGAAAAAGCATTGTTTAAACTATGAAAAAGTGTTGATTTGTTGTGAGCTATATTTTAAGTGTTTTTCAAAATATTTTTGTAATCAAAGTGGTATTATAAGTATTAAAATATTGGAGTAGATACGAGTATCAAAATCATGTCATGGCTTGAAATATTTTAAAGAAAAGCCAATCTAATTTTAACATCAATGAGTGACATGTATTTATTGCAGCCCTTGTGTGATTAACCAGAAGTTAGTTATTAAAGAAGTAATAAAAGTTAAATGTACCCTCAAAATTTTTGATTTAGTGAATTGGTATAGATACAGTTTCATCAGAGATTAACTGCACTTTAATCATAATCCTAACAATAAATGAACATCAAACCATACTTCAAAATTATGGGATGCTCACAGAGAAAGTTAATGTAAAGAGGAATGGAAAGACAGAGCTGCCTTCAGGCAGCTGCAGTTTGGATTGCAGGAAATATGCAAGGTCATGTAGGCTCCTAGAGAAAAGAAAACATGTCTTACTCATCTTTTTATTCTCTTACAGTCCACTCCTCAACATCTTCTTAAGAACTAATAATTTGTAAACAGTTTTGTAATTATTGAGACATTGCACAGGAAAAACAGAAAAGAAAGGAAAAACCACTAACCAATTGTAAAAACTGAGTCTTACTGCTCACTGACCTTGCTTGTTGTTTATTGTTGTTAAATAACATAGCGTCTTACTCCTGTATAAAATTAAAACCAGATCTTCTCTGCCTGGATCTCAAAATTGTTGAACGAATTAAATAAAAGATGCATATGCCAGTACTTTGAAAATGGCGAGACTCTAAAAGAAGGAATTGATGATTTTGTTAGCTGTATCTGCAACTCAAAGTGGACAAGTTTGATTGGATATCAGAAAGGCATGTTGGTGGATTAAGTGCTGACATTGGCCATCCAGTCATGTGTGGTTGGAATCACCATTCCATCTGTCTTTTAAAATAGAGATCTAGGGGATCCTGGGTAGCTCAGTTGGTTAAGCATCCGACTTTGGCTCAGGTCATGATCTCGTAGTTTGTGAGTTCCAGCCCTGCGTGGGGCTCTCTGCTGACAGCTCAGAGCCTGGAGTTTGCTTTGGATTCTGTGTCTTCCGCTCTCTCTGCCCCTCCCACACTCATACTCTGTCTCTGCCTCTCAAAAATAAATAAAACATCAATTTTTTTTTAAATAGAGATCTATCACTAATTGATCTAGATTGAGAAAGGAATAACTGAATAAAAAAATATAAGGTGACAATATAAGGTTCCTGTCAATAGTACCAGTTATTTTTAATACAAAACAGAGGACTTTAAAAATTAAGCTAGTATCTGGGTATGTTAGTTTAAAAAGAAAACAAACACAACTTCTAAAAAGTTGGGAGTTGCTATGGACTAAATTTTGCCCTCCCCCCAAATTCATGGGTCAAAGCCCTAATTCCTGCTGTGACTGTATACATTTTTTACAGAAGTAATCAAGGTTAACTGAGATCATATGGGTAGGGCTCTTATCAGATAGGATTAATATCCTTATAAGGAAAAGTGGAACCAGATCTCTTGTTCTCTCCTTGTGCATGCACTTGAGGAAAGGCCTTGTGAGCACATAGGGAGGGGGCAGCTGTCCACAGGCCAAGAAGAGGGATCTCACCAGAAAGCCACTACCCTGACACCTTGATCCCAGACTTCCAGCTCCAGAACTACAAAAAAACAAACTTCTGTTTAAGCCACCCAGTCAATAGTATTTTGTTATGGCAACCCGACCAGACCCACATAACGGTTGTAGAAAAACAAAACCTGGATAATTCGTTTTGAAACCTTAAACAGAATTTGTAAGGACCACATTAAGAATGTATATTTTTAAAAAACAATGAATGCATATTTTTAAGCACTGTGATACTTATAAATTAAGTACTCTGCTTTATCCTTGCTTTTGTTTTTTGTTCCTCTCCTTTCCAAAAAGTTTAGGAATAATAAAGATATTGCTTATTTCTGTCCCTCCCCTTCCCTTCCTTAACAACACAGCTCCATTAATAGGTGAGCAAAACATTGTCTAAGGATTCTTCTGAGTTGATGGCAAAGAAATTGAAGGAGACAGCAGATGTTCTCTCCTTGGAAGCCTGGGAAATAATAATCCTGGAAATCATTGCAACTTTTCATGAAGCACCTACTAAGGGAAAGACACTGTCCTAAAAATTGACATGTAATATGTCGTTTTTACTGAGAAAATGCTGTTAACTAGATATTTTTTCTTTCTTCCCTTCTTCTTTTCATTTGCTCTAATTTTTGGAATATTGACATAATTTATTTTTATAGAAGTGAAACATAATTGCTAATTTAAGAAATTATAGATAAGGAATAAGAAGAGAGGAAAAACCTCCCCAATCTACTACTCAGAACCAACACTATTAATGCCATTCTAGACATGCATGTTTAGAGATAGATGGATGAAAGACAGACAGACAGACATATACACATGTGTACATATTTACATACATGTAAACAGAAAATGGGTTATTATACAAATAAATAATAAAGCTAAATTGACTAAAATTAAAAAAGAAAAATGAGTTGAAATAAAACTGGAGAAATTGGTGAACTTTAGATAATATTTCTTCACCAAGAAAGATCTTAATTCTTAAATGTTCCACATAAAGTTACATTAAAGTAAAAATATTTTAAAAAAAATTAATAAGACAAAGTCACATTTATTATTACTGATTTCCTACTTTAAAAATGGAGAAGTTAGCATACTCATACCCTTCTTACCTCCTTTTTCTCCTCATTCTATTATAACATTTACATTCTGGCCTACATCCCTAATTCTCCCAATTGCCCAGATGTATTTTTATATTTAAGTAGAGTGTTTTGGTTTTTGCTTTGTTTTGGCTTGGTTTTGCTTTTTTTTTTTTCTTTCTTTTCCTTTCTTTTATTTACTTTTTATTGAGAGAGAGAGAGAGAGAGTATGTGCACAAGTTAGGGAGGGGCAGTGAGAGAAAGAGAGAGAGAGAATCCCAAGCAAGCTCTGACTGTCAGTGCAGAGTCCAATGCGGGACTGGAACTCACAAACCTGAGTTTGAGACCATGACCTGAACTGAAGTCAGACACAACCGACTGAGCCACTCAAGTGCCCCTGGTTTGGCTATTCTTAATAATTTCTCTATTTCTGTTTGGCTATCTCTTTCTTGCCTAGATTCCATCTTTTCATAGATTTTTCAAGAAGGGTTCATAAGAGATAAAGTCCCTAAATCTTATATTTTTGGAGATGTCTCTGTCTTGCCTTAAATTTGAAAGACAATTTTCCTGGGTATAACTTTTTTTTTACTTTCTTGGATCACATTTTATTTTCTTCAGATCTCTTGTTTAATGTTGCCACACCATCTTCTTAAATTAACTATCACTGTGGGCACATCTAACCCAAATGATTTTCCCCCTTCAAACATGATCTATTTTCTCTCCTATTTCATTTTGTCCCCATAATGCTTAAGAAGCTGAAGTGAGCTTTTGAAGATGTAAATCAAATCATTGTATCCCCTGCTTAAAGTTCTCCTATTAACACCCATTGGATTTAAAACAGATTCCAAACCCTTCCAGTGTTCTTCAAAGACCCTCATGATTCCATTAGTCTTGCCAATTTCTCAAACCCCCATTTCCCCTACTACCCACCTTGACCTGCTCTTCTGTTTCTCATGCCTCAACAAACCTACCTGTTCCTGTCTTGGGGTCTTAGCCATCTACCAGTTCCTAAGGTTACTTGTGGTGCATCACCCTGTTCCAGCATACATATCACTTCCTCAGAGGCCTTCTCTGACCACCCTATCTCTCCCGCCCTGCCACCGTTCAACAGGCTTATTCTTATTGTTCCATTACCCAGTTTCCTTAGCTTTATTTTCCACCCTGGACTGTCTGTCAATGCACAACTCAGGACTGAAGGCACACAATCAATCATGAGTTCATGACCATCCAATATTATTAGTTCATGCATAGGCTGTCTTTTTATTTTATTGTATTTTTTATCTTCTTTTGTATCCTCAATTTCTTCAAAGGCATCCCTTCTTGTGATACATTATGTTACATCTTCTTTGTCTTCCTTTTTTTTTCCTTTTCACTTAACATGGGTTTTTGAGACTTTACATGGAGATACATATGGATCTATTTCACTCATTTTGTGCATTATGTAATATTTCATCATTTGCATGTCTCCCATATTTATCCATTCCATTATTCATAACCATTGAAGTTTTATTCCAAAACTGTGTTATCTCAAACAACATTGTGACTATCGACATATATGGCTTTTTGTGAATCTCTGCGAGGGCTTTATGGTGATAGATACTTAGGAGTAGAATCACTGAGTTGGTAGAATGTACACACTCAAATTTTCAAAACTCTTTGAAATTGCTCTCCAACACACTGCATCAGTTTGTGTTCCTCCCAGCAAGTGTTTCAAGGTTGAACTCTGTTTTAATTCTCTTTATCTTCTATTGACACTTGATATCATCAAGTTTTTGCAGTTTTACCAATCTAGTGCTTTTTGAATAAATCCCACTGCCTTATAGTGAGGCTGAGTTTCTCATAAGCCATTTGGCTCTCTATTTCTATCGGGTTATTTTTTTTTTTTAACTTAAAGAACTTTATGTATATGCTATATATTAATCCTTTAGTAGTAATGTAAATTGGAAATATCTTTACTCAGTCTGTCTCCTACCACACTTGTTGAATATAAGTCTTTCATATTTATTCAATAAATTCCATCAATTTCCCTTTATGATTTATGATTTTTACATGTCTTTGAGGAAATAATTCCCCAAAACAATGTCACAAAAATAGCCTTCTACTTTGCTTTCTAATATATGTGTATTTTGCCTTTCATGCTTAAAACCTGAAACCATCGGGGATGTGTTTTGGTATATGGGATGAGATATTTTGACTTTTGTACATATGATCAACTAATTTCCTCAGAATAATTTATTTAAATATTGATATTTCCCAAAGGTTTAATTTCTCTGCTGTCATATATCAGGTTTCCATGTATATGAATCTATTGTTCTAGTTTAATGCTATAAATTTGAAATATGTCTTTATATATGGTAGAATGATATCCTCAGGAAGATTTTATTTTTAAGAATATTCTTAGCTACTTGTTGGCCTTCATTTGTCTACATAAATTTTAAACACTTAGTCTAATTTTGCTAAAGCTCCTACTGGGATATTGATGGGAATAATATTAAACATATACTTTAATTTAGGGAAAATTAACAACTGTAAAATATTGTCATTGTCTTCTCATTTTAAACCATGACCATTTTTCCATTGTTTAGGTTTCATTTAATATTATTGAGCAGAGTTTAAAATTTTTTTCTATAAATGTCTTGTGTATTTTTTTGTTATTGTTGTTAGGACTAAAACTCTGCTCTTCTCTTGCCAGTCAATCTTGTCTCTTTACTGCTTTGGTTTCATATTTACAGGATACACAATTTTCTTTATATCTATTATTCACTTAAAAATAAACTTAAAATTTTGTGCTTTCCTACTTTCCAATAATTCATTGCTTTCTCCTTGATTCATTTCTCTACTTTCTGATTTAATTCCTCCAAATTTCTCCAGAACGTGATTAAACATTTAGTGTTGTAATATGTCTAAATATTTTCTTATTTTAGCCTTGCATTTAAATAACAGCTTAGCTGGATTTTTTTTTTTTTTTTTTAAATCTAGGTTTGAGGCCTCTGCGTGGTTCAGTTGGTTAAACGTTCAACTTGGGCTCAGGTCATGATCTTGTGGTTGGTGAGTTTGAGACCGGTGTGGGGCCCTGTCCTGACAGCTCAGAGCCTGGAGTGTGCTTCAGATTCTGTGTCTTCCTCTCTCTCTCTGCCCCTTTACTGCTCACACTCTGTCTCTCTGTCTCTCTGTCTCTCTCTCTGTCTCCCTGTTTCTCTCTCTCTCAAAAATAAATAAACATTTAAAAAAATCTAGCTTCAAATTCTTTTACTTTGTAATGTTAAACTCTTACTCCGTTTCTTCTTTCTTCTCATGTGGCTATTGAAAAGTCTGATGTCCTACCTTTCTTGCTTATTTCTAGGTAACCCTCTTGTTATTTTGAAAGCTTACATGTTCTGTTCGATTTGAGTGTTCCGAAGTTATTCTGCATTATGTACATTATATTTTTTCTCTAATTTGTCTTATACAGCATGCTATACAATTTTTTAATTAAAAGTTCTGATGTAATTCTTTAAATTTGAGAATTTTTGACTATTATTCTGCTATTAATTGCTAGGCTTTGTTCATTAATTCCATTTATCCTTTTTCTTTCAAAGAATTTGATCTTCATATTTGCTTTCGATACATTTTGTGGTCATCTTTCTTAGTTTGGGGCTCTTTATGATACCGGCCCATGGCAACCTACTTTGTAATCCTCAGATTTAGTCTGAAAAATGGTTGGGACATGCTTGACCATTTTCATTGTACAAAAGTATCTTATTCGTGTATTTCTTTGCTTATTTATTTTATCCCTCCTCATTAGACTGTAAACATCCTGAGAACAGCAGTTTTGTCTATCCCAGCTATAGTCATTGTTCTAAAGATAATGCCTGACATTATACAATATACCCAAGAAATACATATTTTATAAAAGAATATGGAAAATATTTTCTGTACCCACTAAAACAGGGCAGGCTATGCTGTAGAAACAAACAACCTCAAAATCTTGGTAGATTATAACATGTTTATCATAGAGCACCTGCCTGAGGGTTCTGCTCCCCTCCATTCTCAAGCATGTACACAAGCTGATGGAGCCCCCTCCACCAGGAGTTTGGTTGCACAAAGTAGAGTAAAGTGATGAAAGACGAGTTCAGAAAGATAGTCATGAACCAGATCAGGTGACCTTTGAAAGTCAAGGTATAGATTTTGGATTCTGTGAGGGAATCCAATGGAGGATTTTAAAAAGAAGAATAACATTATATGATTTACCAGGTTATTCTTACTGCTGGTAGGGAATGAATTGAAGGCAGGAGGCAAGAATAGAATCAAGGAGACCACTACAGAGGCTCCAGCAGCATTTCAGGTAAGAGGTGATGATGGCTTAGAGAGACGTGTGGCAGTGGGAGATAAACAGCAGTAGATGGGTTTGGCATATGTTCTTGACATCAAGTTGACAGATCTTTTGGAGGATTAAAATAGAGGGGATAAAAGAAGTCAAGGATGACACCTAGGTTCTTGGCTTGAGTAATTGGTAGATGCTGGGGTATTTTGCTGGCAAGGGAAAACTGGCAATATCTTTGTGGTAAGAAATCAAGAATTCTGTTTTGAACACCAAGTGGAGAGTCTATGAGTCATTTAGAAATCAAATAACCAGAAATAAGCACAGAAGTAATAGATTTGGGTTCATTATCATATAGATTATAGCTATAGCCATGGGACTTGCTAAGATTACTGAGGGAAGAGGAGCCTGGGATTATGGCTTGGTTATTAAACAGAGGAAGAGGAGCTGGGGAAAGAGCCTAATAAGAAAAACTGTCAAGATGGGGAAAGAGTGTGGTGTCAAGGAAACCAAGTGCAGACAGTGTTTTTACAAAATAGGGAATGCTCAAGTGTTTTGAAGGATGGTAAAATATCAAGTAAGACAAGGAAAAAGAAATGACCATTGGTGACTGAAAAGAGCAATTTCAGAGAGATTTCTGGGAACAGAAGCCTGATTGGAGAGGACTGAGTGCTGAAATGAGGTGAGAAGTAGAGTTTTACTCTGGAAAATTCTTTCAAGAAGTATTGCTATGAAGGGGCCTTGAGGAATTAAACAAATCATGCAGAATGTACTCTTTGATTCCTCCTTTTGTCAGGGAAGAAATCAAGTACTTGGCTCAAGTGAAAGAATGAGGAAGGAAAAGAAGATGAACACATAATGAAATTTTCACAAAATCAAATGGAAATAATAAAATAATTTTCTTAGAAATCTTTAGATATAAATTAGTCGTTCATTGCAGAAAAGATTTTTTATTTGTTTTGCAAAAGAGCTAAAAAGCTATGTGACCAACCAGACCTGAGCATTTGTTCATTATTCTATATTGCTATTAATATGCTGTAGGTAATTTTCAGTTATATATAAAGAACTAGCAAGACAGCTATATTCTTATAATTTAAAAATTATCACATGTCAATAAAACTATTAAATTATAATTTTAGGCCATTAAAATGAATAATTTAAGGCTATGAGGAGAGCTTTCACTTTAATAAGTTCATAAGATGTCAAACTTTGCAATTTATTATAGATTCTCCAGCTAATATGCCATAATTAATGTGAATGAAAAATATTTCATTGCCTAAATATTCTGTTTATGTATTCCTTTCTAATGATGAAACAAAAGGACTAATTTGTTAAAGATGTTCTTTAATTGACTCCAAAGGGAATACTTAGAATATAATTTGCTGACTGGTTTTGTGCAATTCCTGATTCCTGGTACTCAATGACGTCCATAATTTTATGATGACAAAACAGTATAATCATGTAGTAATGTTATTCCCAAGCACAACAGTTCCCAGTGGATTTTCACTACCAACTATATGGTTTAATAAAAATAACACTGGGGATAAGATTTCAAAAGGTAGAGGTAAAAAAAAGGTCCCTCTGGCAAAGTAGACCCTTGCCACCAAGAATACAGACCTGGGAGAAGGTAGGCAGGTGAGACAGATAGATAGATAGATACATAGATAGATAGATGATAGATAGATAGATAGATGATAGATAGATAGATAGATAGATAGATAGATAGATAGACAGACAGCAATAAGTATTATCATTTATTGCCAAGTATTTGCCCAGTTGGGGAAAACAAAGTTTCCCTACTTTAGGAGAGAGTAGACTTACACATCTCTTCACTCCATACCAAATATGATACACACTATTAGGTATTAAGGGGATAGGATTCCACCACTTATGAGGAAGGGTGATAGCTTTATCTGCTCAGGAAAAAGATAGAAATTCTGCTAGGCACCTTCTTTTATGGTACTCCCCAAATATCCTTGTGGCCCTTATTGATATCAGCTGGGCACTTGCTGTCTGTACACAAAAGCAACTCATCAATCCCCTCAGTCATAACCTAATAATTCAAGTCACAACCTAATAATTCAATATAGGCAAATTGGGCTTAAATTTTAGCTAGTATCCTACAGATAAATTACATTTTATTATTAATTGTTTGGGGCTCATATGTGTTAACAATTTAGGGGAGAATTTGGAGGCAAAGCATTTGTTTGAAGAGGCAGGTCTTATTAGGGTTTATTTAATTTAGATTAGATTTTTAGAAGTTCACCATTCACAATTTACTTACATAAATAAATTACCACATATAAACCTTAATTTGCTCAATGGGAAAACAATGATCGAATTAGCAACCATTCGACATCCCCAGCAGGATGTTTGTGAGATCCTCAAAGACAATGTCAATGAACGTTCTTAGCTAAATTCATACTACTTTACCAATAGGAGGCAGCTTTAAGCCTACTTCATTTCCAGTGTTCAAACATTAAAATTCTAATCACAATGGATATTTGTCAGAATATAACCCATTTAAAGGGTAAGAACTCCTACATTTTATGACCCCAAAGAAAACTTTAGTGAGCTGTTCATAGAGCCAAAACTTGCCTTAGCTCTGAAATCATAATGGGCAGAACAAATGTGGGCCCATGACATGGCCCTGACATTAGGAAGTAAACATCACATGATGTCATGTGAGTGGAATATGAAATGTGAAAGCCAAGCCATTCTTTAACCCTACCTGTCATATGTTAGGCCCTGTATTAATGTGCTCTGCCAAAATGGGGTCTTTACTACTAAAGAGACATGGAAGTTTGGACTAGGTCCAGAGGAGAACGTGACAATTATTAATGACTTGGAAAAAAGACCTATGAAGAAAGGTCAAAGAAACTCAGAACTTTTCAGAGAAGACTTAAGTATCTTCACAATTTCAAAGTGGGCAATTAACCAGTAGGAAACACAAAATCAAGAAGAGGAGTCTGGCTGTTAAATTTGTCAGACAGAAAAAGTTTCCAAGGGACAATGTGGAATCTTATCGGGGGTGATTACGGGTTTGATGATCTTTTGCTTGGATGGTTTCAATTTCATGTTATCTCAACTCCTAGGCTTAGACTTGGGAACCTCTTAAGGCCATTTGTAAAAGGGGTGCTTGGGCTTATCTGAAGGGCAATGTTTATTCCTTGTGTCAACATAGAGCTGGAACCAAAGAAATTGAGACTGTTCTTTCATTCTGGCAACTAAATTGTCACTCCCTCAATAAAATTTGTTGCAATAAGAGTCTACCCAGTACATACAAAAATCACTTGACTGTTCCATTTTGGTTTTAGTTCTTTCTTTGAGGTACCCTTTTTTAATGTCCCACACATACACACCCTGAATGCATCCTGCACTCCCTTATATCTTTACCTTTTCTTATTTTCTCTTCTCCCCCAGGAATGTCTTTGCTCACTCTTTCCATCTGTTAAAATACTACTACTTTATTTCATATTCCTCAAGGCCAATTCAACTGGCATTTCCTCCAAATAAACTTCCTTAGTTTTCTCCTTCCACTCTGTTGGAACTAATCTCTCCCATATGCACATATGGAAGTATAGCTTCTGTAACTTTGTACTTTTATTTTACTTCTGCTTTTGAAAATAGATGCTCAATTATTTATTTGCCTCTCTTCTAGAGATAAAGTTCCTTGAGGACAAGAAAAATTATTCTTTCTTCTACTCCCCATAGTGCCATGCATATAATAAATAAGAATATTTCTCAGGAAATACTCTCTGCAGTCATGGACATGAGCCCTTGAACGTTCTTTTCTTTGTAACTGGAATACACTGTCTTACTCTAAGAAAAGTCATCTGTCTTTCTCCTTCACAACTCTGTATAGAATTTATATCTTCTATTATAATTTTTAACCTAATTCCACTGAGATATTGGTTCACATTATTCTAGACTCTAGACCAAAATCTGTATTTGTTACCTATTGCTGCATAATAAATTCCCCCCACAGCTTAGTGGCTCCACATTTTCATTATCTCATAGTTTTTGTGGTTCAGGAATTGAGGTCTGGTGTATCTGGTCCTCTGCTTCATGTTCTCTCAAAGGTTGTAATCATAGTGTCAGTCCAGGATAAGGAGCTTCATCTAAAATATCAACTGGGGAAGGATCTCCCATGGTTGTTGGCAAGATTCAGTCTCTACAGGGTGGTTGGCTTGAGGTTCTTTGTTGGCTACTGGAAGAAGAATCTCTCAGTGCCTTGCTACATGGCCCTATCCAATATGGCAATTTGCTTCATCAAAGCTGTTAAGAGAGAACATCTTTATAGTGTAAAGCTTATCCCATCTCATTCCCAGCTTATTTACTGGTTCTCAAGCCACCTTAGATTAGTGAAAATAGAATCAATTCTTCTCCCTCTGTAACTCCTGATGGTGCACCATAGTGCATAAAGTGTGTTTGACTAAAGATGTTCCTTAATGAAATTCAAGTAAGTTTGAGAAATGTAGCAAACTCTGCAACTCTCAGAAGACTCACAAAACAAATAAATATAGTAAAAGATCTGTAATATATTAATTTGCCATGGTAAAGAAAACTGTTTAATTTTATTTTTTTCAGGGTTTCCCAAATTTGTTTGGCAAGGGACCCCTATAACAACCTATGAAACTACTGCTCTGAAGAATGTGCTTATATAAATAAGGTGTTAATTTTATAACAAGAAATAATCCCTTCTGAGAGTGTACCCAAAACACAGAGAAACTGAAAGCACTTGAGAGGCATTGTATTTCATATATGCTACCCAGGAAAGTAGGACAGAAGGCAGAGTGGTACTTAGAAGCACCATTGTGCAAATTCTATGAAGGAGTTTGATAAGCAATGGTTTGGGTGATCTCTGCACACAGGACATATAGGATGTACCATCCATCCAAGGAGCCAAATTATGGGTTTTGCTTGTGGAAGTTACTTCAAATAAGTAAATAATTAACCTGCTTCTTGCAACACTGGATCATACCCCCATCACTCTTTTTCCCTTTCTACCTCTTCCTCCCCACAGGACTGTGCTTCTTGGATGTAAACAATGCCAAGATAAGATGGGGATGTAGCGGGGTGAACAGTGTAGTGAAGCATTTCTAGCAGAGGACCGGGATATGCTTCAGACAGCTCTGAAATGTGTGAGCCCTGACCAACTGCCCACCAACCGCCGATTTTATCCTCTAATGAGACTTCCTTATTCCTCCCAAGCACGATTTTAATAAATTGTCCTGGAAAACATCAAAGTTATTTGAAAAGGTCCATTATGGCATATTATTTCTTTATGCAAAATGGCTGTTTAACAAGATTGCCTCCTTGAACTTTTCACATGAATAAGAAAGCCAATCTCATTTGCTAATGGAGGCTTTACAGCAGATCCTTTTGCTGCCCTTGTCTCTCTTTACCATTATTTTATGGATAATAATTTACAATTTGTGTAAGCTAGGGGGGGAAATACCCTAGAGCATAGGGTGACATTCTCTGTGCTGCCATATGGTGTGAATGTCCCTGAGGCACATTTTAAGGAAGCCAGCCCTGGCCCCTTTGGCAGTTTGACAGGAAGTAGAGAAGGGCAGGTGATACTTGCCACTGAGGTGAGGCCAGGGCTAGCTTCATAAGCTCCCAGCCTTTGCTCAGAAACTCTATTTGTAAGACGCTGTTTGCATCAGTTATGGTTAAGAAGGCAATGGATTCGTGAGGAAGGAGTCATGCCGCTCTTACCCCTGATTTGAGCACAGAGTGGATGATGTGGATAATTAGGCTTCTGCTGCTGCTAATGATTATTCAAGTGAATAAGGGGATAGAAAAGAGTGAGCAATAGAAACATCTTAGCAAGAAAACATGTACTGAATGGGAAGCTTGCACAGCACTCAGATCCTTAGTAGACACCCACCTGAGTTTTGGCACTGGTCAAAAATTGGTGAATTTACCATCTATAGAAATTACTTCCTTGACATCATGGGATATGTTTTATATTCTCTATTTGGGAAATTCCTATGTAATTTTATGTTAAATGGGGGAGTTTCTTCTGAGCAGCAAGGAAAGATGTTTTCAATTGTTTTTCTGAAGGGGAAAGAAAGGAGGTTGTAGGAGACAGCCCAGGATCCCTGGATAGGATGAGAAAAAAGAGAGAGAGAACTGGGGCGCCTGGGTGGTTCAGTTGGTTAAGCCTCTGACCTTGGCTTGTCATGATCTTTCAGTTCGTGGGTTCAAGCCCCATGTTGGGCTCTGCGCTGACATCTCAGAGCCTGGAGCCTTCTTCAAATTCTGTCTCCCTCTCCCCCTGCCCCTGCTCGGGCTCTGTCTCTCAAAAATAAATAAACATTAAAAAAAGTTTTTTTTTTAAGAGAGAACTGGATTAACTATACAAGAAGGTATAATAAAACAGAAAGAAAAAAAAAGGAAATTAAGAAGTTATGGGATTTAATTTTTTCAAAGGTGATGTTTTGAGTAAATCATTTGAGGGAAAAATTTGAGGGAAGGTTGCAAAATTATTAGTATATCAAGATTTTCATTAGGGTAAGAAAGAATGATTATTTCTTTCATGAAACTTACTTTCTTCATGGGTAAGTGGAAAGCTCCTGAAAAAAAAAAGTCTATTGACTCTGACTTTGCCCACTTTATGCCAATTGTTATTTAATCTTTCTGGTTGCCAGTTTCTTTGACTATACATGAAATATACCTTCCTTTTCAACAGAGGCTGCCTTAATAATGGAAAGAATCTCAGGACATCAGAAACTATGAGACTTGGGAAGGAGCCAAAAGGCAGGAGATGTTTCTTTGCTGAAATTTATTTTGGAGAATTTGATACTTCAAGATTTGCATGATGTCAGAATGCCAAATCAAAACATCAGAAAGAAAAATATGTTTTTCCTTCTTCAGTCAGCCTTTATTCTGTGTAGAATCCCTTCAATTAAGAGTTGTAAATGATTCAATATATAATAATTTCAAAAAAAGTGTATCAATTTAAAAATAGTTAAAATTGAAAATGGACCGTCTTGAGAAATTTTCAGTGGTATGTGTCTGTGTGTATGTGCATGGCCAAAAGGCCTTCTCTAGCAGATAGAATAAAATTAAATTAGGAGATGTACCCTTAAAAGACTGATCATAAAGAGACCCAGTACCTGATGGTGATGCCAAAAGCCCTATAAAAATGCCTATGGATAGCAGGTGCCATCAGGCGATGATCAAGTTGATTGTCTATCTGCATCGAAATGGCTCTCCACCATGTAACTAATCACGTAGATGAATATTATTGTGATTTACACAGGAAAAAAATAAAATCACTTAGCAAAAAGGCCATGATTTAATGTTTTGCCTTGTGTTTATCTATTATTATAATCAAAATTACCAATTACCCATCATATTGGTCAATATGGTGGCCCAACTTAATTAAAATACTTATTGAGTACCTCCTATGTGGAAGACTTTGTACTAACTACTGTGGAAGACACACACACACGCATTCACACACACATATACACACTCACACACACAAACACGAACTGAATGATACATAAATCCTGCTTCTAGTTTCTTAAAATGTATGGACATTTTTATTAGATGAAAACTTTGAAGTATTATTCCCATGGTGGGAATACTTTGAATTACATAATCTAGGTAATCCTGAAGAGTTTGTATGTAAATATTCATAAACAGGAATATATTTTAAATGCTCAAGGAAAGTTTGCTAATTTAAGAATCATAAATTGTCTTACATAAGACAATTTGATAATTCCAGTAGTCTATTTTACTTGTAATTTTTGAACTTTATACTTATTTATACTTATTTATTTATACATCTGTTATCTTGTAGTAATAATTCCATTTTTCAAACAGCAAAATATATCCAACCTTTTTTTTAAAAATGTAATGTAAACATTGCCTTTTCACAAATGCCAAAAATGTTCTAATGGTGTGTAGAACAAAGACAACTCATAAGGAAAAAAAAGGCTCCTTTCACCTGAGAGATCATTTCTAGTGCATGGTGTGGTAAAGAAAATGTTTACTACTTGCCCATTTAGAGAAAATGTCTTTTATTCACTACACTGGACCATACTTTTATCCTGTGCTTTTAAAAAGATAAAAGCAACAGAATGCATTTACACTCCTGTTTCAAGAAAGGATATTTGTTTAAAAATATTTTTTTCTTTCTTAAATGAATGGGGAAACATTAAAAATGTAATTTGAATGACCTTTTTTGCAGTAACCTAATGTATGTATTTCCTGACATAATGCTAATTTATACTACTATAGAGTTAAAAAAAAATACATAAAGAACAAGCAAACATTTGTTTGTTGTGGTTGATATATACATGTAGTCTACAGATATGAAGGCTTATGTTAAAGTTTTAATGTGAAAAAATATTAGAATGCTTTCTTTTCACTTATTCTGATGGCTATGAAGGTCAAAGAGAGATCAATCCACAGAGGCCAGTAAAGTTAGAAGTAATTTAATTAGGGTTGTCTAGATCTGAAATATCATCTAATCCACTTATTGCTGGGGGGAAATATGTGTATCTATATTTGTCAAAAGTGATTATGTACTTTTATAACCTGTGAAGAATTATACCACAAACCCCATGAAGAAGACAGCCATACAGGAAAAAAAAAATGGAATGGGCAATATTTATTGTCATGCTCAATATTATTTCAAAGTACAACAGTATTTTTTTTCTTTCTTTATGAAAACTGCATCATAACAACCACAAAGGTCAGTTAAGAAGTGTTATGCACAGCCCCTTGCCACCCAAAGGAAGCCAACTTGTTACATCGACAAGGGTGACATTGCATGGTCTCTGAGCCCCTCCCAGGAGATCACATTTCAATGTCATGATACTTGCTGGTGTCTCAGAACCTACTGTGTTGTAGAGAGGCCAATGTGATCCATTGTCACCACTCACTCTGACCAAGTCAGTTCAAGAGATAAGACTTTCAGACAAACTATAATATGTAAGCTACAAGGTAGAATGCAGAATGTGGGGCTCCAGAGAAGCTTTTTGGTGTGCTGGAGCTCTCATTCACTATTTCCACAGGACGTCATGTGAGTGGTGGCTCCCAAGGACTGTATAATTCACCTGCGTGTCCCACACAGGAGGTCCCATGTATCCATGGTGGGCAGAATCCATCTGTTTTGTTACCCTGAGATTCCTGAATGCCACTACCAACAGGGCACTATTAACTGGTGGAACATTTGTTGTATAGAACCTCATCATTTTTTCCACTCAATCTTTCTTTGTAGACACCAAATCCACAGAGAAACTGATAAGAGAAATTATAATTAACAATTAATAAATAAGTCTCCTCAGCAAGGAAAGTCCCTTATTCCCGAAGGTTTCTAGATGCATTTAGCGACTAATTGCATAAGCAATTCTGTCACCTGTGACCTTGCATCGAGACCTCTCATTATAAAAAAGGCTTCACCAAGTTAGTCAATTTGTTCCAGGAAAATGGAGTTGATGTAAAATTTCAGTCCTGCCTATAGAGTTTTCAAAGTGCAGGCATATGTTGCCTAGAGTTCAACTCCAATGAGGTTTGAGGCTTTTATTAAATTATCCCCATTTCATCGAGCATTTTCCTGAGTCCTACAAACCTCTAAGTGAATATAATGTTAGTTTTACCTTTTTTCATAGTCCTGCGTGGGGCAGAGGGGGAGAGGGGTACGGGAGAATGAGCTTTGAGTTCATTGGACCACAACCCTCTGAATGGGCCTCACTGTGGAGAGGGACTTTTTATCCCTGACAGGATGGTAAAATACTCTAACTTATTCGGATCTGCATTCCTTTTGCAGTCCTGAATCTAAACAACCAAGGTTTGTAAAAGTTTAAAACTCTGTAGGGTTTGTTTTTTTTTTTTTTTTTTTTTTTTTGAAACAAGAAGAGTATTTAAATGGCAACAAAGAAGGGAAGCTGTTAAGCCATTCCCATGATTGGCTTCCAATGGAGCAACCGGTGCGGAACAGAACTTGAGGGTTTCATATTGAGTTCCAGATTGCCATATGGGTTCAGATGAAAGTTAAAGTCAATGAGTTGGATACTTTTCAAATCAGATACATGAAAATTTGGTAGGAACACAGGGGTGGGTTTAAAAACTATACTTTAATTAAAGATCACAACATGTTTTCCACAGCTTTTCTGTGTTTAGGCTTGGCAAGCCCATGATAAGTCCACACTAATGACCATGAACAGAAAGAAAACTACTTGTGTCTCGTGTTTTTACAACACTGTTTATAGACTTCTCTTATGGTACTTATAAATTGTGCTAAAAAGAACTTGATATGTAGGACCAGATAGACCCAGTTTTGAATCCCAGGCACACTATTTACTGTGTGACATTGGACTAGTTGTTTAACTTCTAAGTTTTCCTAGTGATCTGGTTATCTATTACATAATGACCAACATTCCAGAACTTAAGGATAAGGCAACAATGATTTTAGTATGTTTGTGGATTCTGTAGATCAAGAATTCAGTCAAGCCACAGCAGTGATGGCTTATCTCTGCTTTACAGTGTCTGGAAAGATGGACTCTATAGGCAAACGGAATCACCTAGAAGTTTTATTCAGTACCTGGGTCAGGATAAATTGAAGGCTGGCTCAGCTAGGACTGGCACCCAGAGAATGTAGACATGCCCTGGGCTTCCTCACAGCATGGTGGTCTCATGATATACTTCTTCCATGATGGTTCTGGGCTCCAAGAGCAAATGTTCCAGAGGCCAAGGCAGAAGATACATGGCCTTTTAAGACATTTTGTCATTTATGTTGTACTCTACCAGTCAAGGCAGTCACAAGCCTCCCTAGATTCAAGGGGAGAGGATATAGACCCCACCTCTCAAAAAGAGTATCAAAGAATGTGTGGCCATGTTTGAAAACCACCAGTACAACCTTGTAGGAACATGGTGAGGATTAAATTAGAAAATGTAAAACATTATATTTCCAGTACCAGAAAATTAACAGGTACTTAATAGATGGAGTTCTGTTTAGTACTTTGTTAGGGTTGTTAAGGTACAAATCTTACTGCCCACTGTAAGTTTGACAAGATAAGTTCAAGTGGAATTCATGGGGTTACCCTGCACTCACACAGTGCCCTGGCACATGCTTCATACACTTAGCTAAACATTTACTGGACTGTTTTTGGTTATAGGCCTGAGACTGTGAATGAATTAATGAAACTTTTGGAATCTTTTAGTAAGCAATGATACCTAAGATAGTTTATTAAGAAATATTGTTAATGCCCCAAAGCACTTAAAGTGGTGCTTTAGAATTACTGACAAATTATCATTTCAACATAGGTATTGCTAAATGTGCAAAAGCAATGATTTGATTTCATGAATATATAACTGTGTAATTCTTTTAGAAAGCACTGGGATCCCTTATTGTCACTTACCAATGCCATTTAGTTAAAGTCTTAAGAACACAACTTTTCCTCAAGTTCTTCTTGTTGTTGGTTTGTTTTTTTTTTAATCCACACTGTATGAGATTGTGCAAACCAATGAAAGGAGAGGTTAGACAGAATTTTCTGGCCAAAATGAGTTTGCACAGCTGTGAGCAATAAAATACAGCAGCCATGGCAACCCTCTCCAGTGTCCCGATAACACATCTGAAATGAGGTTATTAGAATTATTAATTCACATTAGTGGCTATTAAAATTACTACCTGCAGATTTGCTGCTTGAAAATCCTTTCTGTGTGTGTCAGAAGAAGGCCTTGTTTCCAAAGGGATCTAGGTACTTAAATAGATGCAATCTATTGTGTGTAAGGTGTTAGAGGAAGACCAATGGATTAATAAAGCTTGCAGTGAAATCGTGATAGCTGCCTTGTGAGGCAAAGAAAGCACATGTAACACTTTGTTCTCCTGACGGTGGCAAAGGACCAATGAGGCTCTGATGGCCGGAATGATAACTGGATGCTCCTGAATTCTCTAGAAGGTATTACTTAAAATCCAACCCAGTGTGGGCTGTTTCATGAAATTCTGAGTGGCATAGAAAATATTCTACCTTGGCGAGCCATAAACAAAATCAAAAGAAATCAGCTGAAAAGTAAGTTATTTGTAAGGAGCTTATGGGGATTCTTGGAGAGCCCATGGAGACTTGGCTAACTCCCTTCCATCCCCCATTAACTCAACTCAAAAAGCAGATGCCTGCTGTTTTAAGCAAAAGAAGAAACACCATTACAGAGAGGCCACGGTAGGAATTAATCAGGGGAAGCAGCTATACGGCTGAGAAAGAACATTTTATTTATGGAAATGAACAGGAAAACACACACACACAAGGGGAAGAAAATCTACAGGTATAGGAAAGAGGCTGCTGAGGTGACAGAGCTGCCTTCCTTGTAGCTCACGCGTGCCATGTGATGTGCGTAGAACCAGACATCTGCAGGAATGTCTTCCTGGTGACAATGGTGTCCCTAATCCCTGGAGCAGGAGCCCTGTTCAGCCTTGCATAGTGTCACAGAAATGGGAGGCATGAATAAGAGTTCCTGTGTCCCTTCTGAATTCTGTCCTAGTGACTAAGAAGGGGTACTCCATACTTCTGCCTTTTTGATCTAGCTTTGCTGGGTTCTTCATCCACGCAAAGGCAGTCTGCCCTTGTCTCAGGAATAGTTGTCAGCCAGAAGCCAGCAGGCTTCCTCCACACTGCTAAAAGTGGGGGTCTTTTGTTTTTCTTTTTATTGAAGTATAATTAACATATAGTGTTATATGAGTTTCAGGTGTGCAATATAGTGATTCAACAAATCTATACATTTCTCAGTGTTCATCAAGGTAAGAGTACTCTTAATCCCCTTCACCTGTTTCACCCACCCTCCACCCACATCCCCTCTGGTAACCATCAGTTTGTCCTCTGTATTTAAGAGTCTGGTGTTTTGTCTATTTTTTGTTCTTTCTTTGTATATTTGTTTTGTTTCTTAAATCCCACATACAAGTGAAATCATATGGGATTTGTCTTTCTCTGTCTGACGTTTTGCACTTTGCATTATGCCCTAGAGGTCCATCCATGTCGTTGCTGGTGGCAAGATCTTTTTCCAAAACAGGGAGCCTTTGATAACCTCTGCATAAAGCACCAGGAACAATTGCAAGGGTTCTATTTAACCTTGCTCTGAGTCTCCAGAAGTGGGCGCAGGAACCAGGAGACTAAGACAGAACACTGATAAACACCACGTAACTCCAGAAGCCACATTCTCCAAACAGAACTTCAAACACACAATCCGCAGAGGACTTGGGTGTTGCTTACAGATTCTCAGAGCAGTCTGAGTCATATATAGTTCAGAAGTCAGAAATGCTGAAATTGCTGGGACATTCCTATGGTTTGTGGGATGATTTGATAATATGTTTGTATTGAATCTGGCTGGAAAACCAGAAGGTATGTTTACTCAAAGAGGTCACACACAGAGACCTTCCTAAATAGGAATTTGTCATAGAGGCTGGTCTCAAAGAATCATTGATTCCCACCCAAGGAGAAGAGCTTCCATGAGATTTTTCTAGTAGCAGAGACTAGATTGTATCTCTGTAAAGTATATACCTGCAAAATTCAATTCTATTCACAATTCCACTGTATCTAACAAGTAACTATTGAGTACTTAGTATTTTGAAATCCCATTGCCTTAAAATTCTTACCTACTGGCAAAAATGCCACACCTCTTTCATGGAACTACATGAAAAAAGTTTTTTTAAAGGATTAACTGCTTTACATATTTGGGCATTGAGATGGCCCAGTCTTCCCTTTGACTTGATTTTCAGTTAGCTGGCTTTCTTAATCACAAAAATAAATATACATTTTTCTGATTACAAGGTAAATCAAATGTAACATGATGCAAAAGCACAAAAGTAGAAAATGAATACTATTCCAAAAATCAGCCACCTTCTAATCTTTTTCCTGTGTGTGTGTGTGCGCGCGCCTTGGTATTTCTTCAAAACTTGCCTCTCTGTCACTTGATCAGTATCCATCACATCCACTTAGATTCCAGATCCCCCAAGCCCTCACCATAAGTCCCATATGGTTTATTTTCCTCAATCTCAAAAGTTTTGGATGCAACCTCAACGATTGCTTTATGCATCTCTGGCTCTTAAAGTCATGCATTATGTTTACTTTTGGGTTACTGATCACTTCATTTATCAGTTCCCTGCTCATCTTCACCATCTTAACCTTTTATCCTCGTGCACAAGTCAGCATCAGAAATTCCTATCTTGTAGATAGGCACTATTTCTGCCTTTAACTGCTAAGAATAAGAGGATGGGGTGGTGCTTTTGTGTCTCTCGGAAAAGGACAGGTGGCCCTGGCCATCTGGGTGTCATTTATCCCAAACATTTGCCTTTGATTTCCCAGACTTTTTCCCCAATTTCTTCCAGAACACTTGTCCCTTTCCTCTGTCCCTTCCCACCCACACTCCTGTTTCTTCACAGCCTGTCCTCTGTCACTGTTTTTTGCCACTTCCTCTGTACTTTCAAAATCAGTCTTGTGTTTGTCTTGTCAAAATTTTATCTGCCTTCTTTCTAGTTATTTAGAAAGTTTTATTCACATTGATACATAAAAATTCTGACTTTTGTCATTGGCTTATCCAAGAGTTTTCCCATCCCCTCTCTATTTCTCTCTTAATTGTAATCACCAAAAATCCATTTTCTCAATCTACAAAAAGCAGGTTCTAAAGCTTTGTGATTCAGAAAAATGCACTGGAAGGTACACAGATGTGGATGCACAGAAAACAATAAAATCTGGACAATAAAATCATCTGATAAATTCTCTGCCAATTGTGTCCATGTTCTTCATGTTTTCCCCTCTTGCTAAATTTTACTCTTAAGACATTTCTCCTACATTTGTGGAGTGAGTCATGACTTGGGTGTTGCAATCCCCTCTGCCCTCCTATTTCCTAGACACATCCTCTCTCTGGTCTTGACTCTTAAATGTTTCTCCTCATATATCAAATAACCAACCTAAAAATGAACCCTGTTTGTTTCCTTTTTAAGACACCTTCTTTCCCTTCTTGACTGTCAATAACACCTCCCCGCTTCCCAAACTCAGGGGCTTATAATCATGTATTATTCCTCCATTTCCTTCTCTGGCCACATTTCATTCCCATGGGACCACTGCTCCACTTCCTGAACAGAAATCTTACAAAGTGAGCGTTTTCATTCTCACTTCCACTGGACTTTAGTTTAGACTGAAATAATTTCCTGCTCAACCTGCATGCAACCCCAACTTCCTACCTTCCTAACTCTCTTGCTTCTCCCTTCTCCTTCCTAGGAATCTAAAATTTTACTAGCAAAATATTTTATTTTCTCAGCCCACTTCCCTATGTCCCCCACACCCGCAGGTGTACCCTGTTCATGTAGTTGTTCTCCTTGATTTCCAGAAGTTTTTTTTTTGTTTTGTTTTGTTTTTCATATACAATTCAGTGTTTCATGATATTTATGTAGCTCTCCCTTTTATCTCAGGCTCTGGCATCTTTCTTTCCTGACCTGCATTAGCGACTGGCTCTCATAAGCATCCTGTTATGGCATCTTTTAACTTCTATATTTATTCCAACACACTTGACTTAAAGCTTGAGCACTGAAATATACATATTTTATCTACTGTATCCCCTTCCAGATGATTAGTTTAGTTGCAAATAACCAGGATATGCTAGATTTTGTTACTACATAACAAATGATTTCTAACTACTTCTTGTTTTGAATCACAACAAAGAGTGCCACAAGGCATCCTTGTTATTATTTCTTTAAAAACACTTGGAGCCCTTGTACAGGAAGTGGGAAGTAGGACAGCCCTGGAATAGCCTTGAGGAAATATTGTGTTGTGGAAACTACTTTTGGGATTACATGGGACATTTCCTAAGACCCAGGTAAAAGCAGAAGCAAGAGAAAGATAGTCTAGGCTGCTTCCCAGGGAGTTTTCACGCACTGAAAACCACAAGAGTGTCTCCATGGCTCACTTAATGGAGAAGGTACTTGAGACCTTGGGACTGATTTGTCTAACTTTGGTGTAGTTGGATTCGTGTCAAATATAAGCATCAGTACAGTGGAACCGGCCAACTTTCTGAAATCTTTCCCTTGGTTCCAGACACCTCCTCTATGGTGTTTATACTAACCCTGGAGCTAGAAAATCCTCTTGAATTGGATAACTATGAAGACCTATATTTCCTCCAGTCCATCTTAAACCTGTTCATTCATCCCTTAATAATCAACATGATGCATTAACTTTCTCCCTTTGACTTTCAACTCTTAGCTATCGCCTCCCGAGTCCTTCAGCCCAAAGATGCGTTGAAATGGCTGATGCTGTACAGCTGTCACAACCAAACACTCAGTTTAAATGTTACTTCTTCCTGGAAGAATCAGTTATTGTCTTAATGTTGCCCCAAGCTGGTCCCCTCAGACCACTCCTGGGGACTCTGCCACAGTTGCTTGCGCTGTTTCACCTCTTAGATTTTAATACATATTAGAAAAATCTAAATGAGATTTTTCATTGAGGTAATTTCAATTTCTTCCCAAAAGATAGGCAGGGAAAGCAGCGGGACGCTTTGCCAGCTGCAGCTTTAGCACTTTGATGGAAGGATGCAAACTCAGTCTTTATCTCTTTATGGATCACAAAGGCCTGAACTAATTAGTACTTATTAGAAAGCCAATTAGAAATACATTTTATTTCTCCATGTGGTGTAAATGGAATATACCAAGGTTGATTGTGGACCAAGATATGCTCTACAGCACTAATGCAGAAGTGGCAAGTGCAGGGTCTGGAGGGCGCTGCACCGAGAGCAGAGGTATGGTTCTCTCTTTCTCATATGCAAACTTGACCAGATGCTATGCATGGTTGGGTCTATGGTTAATATCCATGTGCTGTGGGGAATAAATATCCTTTCCTACTTTTGATCTAACATCCCTAGCATTCCAACAGATCGCTCACCTAGAGTGTTTCCTTTACTTTCTCATTTTTCTTCATTATCAAACCTATTCAGCCAAGATTTTATGTAACTGGGTTTAGACACCAATAACCACACAGATGTGACATCTATTTTTGAGAACCTTCCATCTTCTTCTCTGACAACCCTTTTACTGTGTTATCCAAAGGTGCTCAGGCAGGGTTGATATAATACCACCTCCCACCTCCCACTTTAACCACTCTGTCTTGTGCTGGCCTTAAGTGTGCTCCTGACTTTCCTCTTAGAGATGCTTTGCCAATTAGCTAGGTGATAAATACAAACAACTCAGATCCATATTCTTCCATAAATTTCATATTCACTCTATCGATATTAGAATGCTAGTGACTGTTTATCAAATATAAAATTCATTATATGTCTGTGTATCAAGCCATTTGTCCATCCATCTATCCGTCCATATCTGTATCTATGTCTGTATAACCCTCATTCCCTCTCCCTCCCTCGCTCTCTCTCTTCTCATATGTGCACACTTTAATAACAACCTATGTAGCTTAGGAGGTTGGAAGAGTGATGTCTTTTCCTGTCATATGCCTCCTTTTGGTTCAGACTCAGTAAGTAAACCATTTTTGGCCCTCCGCTCACAATCTGGACCTTATGTGTTTATGTTAAGTGTCACCTCTTCCCTCATTAGACAAAATGCTTCTTATTAGCCAGCACTGTGCCCGTACTGAAGTGGAGATCATAAGCTCAGTAACCTCCATGTGGACAAAAATTATTTGCTAATTATCAGAAGTACTTGCTCAGGAACTTGGTTCTGCCCCACTGTTACTGCTGAGCTGACTAAGCCATCTGCTAGCCTGCTTTCTTTTATTGTACAGTTTGGGGCCTCCCGTGTGTCATTCTGAAAGCTGCTATTGCGACTCCCTAAATTACTTTCCACTGCTCATATTCTTTATTGCCTTTGTCTTATTTTAGAATCTTAGATTGTTCTCATTCTTCACCTGTCTTTGAGCTTAAACAAAATTGGCCTGGTTGTATGGGTCACCCTTTATGTGGTCATTCGAAATTAAATGAAAGCTTTCAAACAGAAAGGTCTAATAAAGACATTAACTTATTTTATCCTACATTCACACTGGTATTTTCTTCTAGTTTTTCCATGAGATTTGCTTCCTTCCCCTCTTTCAGTCATCTCCCTGGTATTAACTTATTATAAGTAGAAATCTGTGGCATGTTTCTTCTTATTTCAGGTGCCCAGATAACACATGGATCCTCACCTGTCCCTAAGATCAGCTCTTTCTTTTCATTCTAGGACATTATGCTGTGCTTTTTTTTTATCCCCTCTTATATATCTTCATGTTAAACAATCAAGGTTTTATACCCATCTTGTGTTGATTAATGAACCTTAATTCTTGGAAGAAAACTCTGAGACAAGATTTTTGAGTCGTTCCTGACTCAGCGAAGCTTCTAGCATTCCCCTGTCCTCAAAGCCCTAATACGAAGAATGTCCATCTGACAGAACCTGAGTTCATTGCCCACAAATTAAAAGTGTAATTCTTTTTCTTTTCAAAGACTCAGGCATTTGAGCATTGGAATGCTCAACTCTGAGGTCCCCAACTGCACAACATATTTCACATCATCCTTCTGTATTACATATTATTCATTCTTGATATTATTCCCAGCCACGTTCTTTGTTATTATACAGATTGCTGATGTTACATTTTTGTAGACATTTCTCCAGTACCATCCTCACTTTCTCTCTGATGGGTTAAACTTCTGCCTGTCTCTTTGAGTCCTGTTCTAGTCACTTTGATGCATTGTGATTGACAGTTTTTCTATACCCCCCCCCCCCCCCCCGCCAGGCCTCAAGAAAGATCTGTTAGTGCAATGCCAGTTCTCCCTCCACTTTTCTCTGGTGAATGATTGGGCAGGTGCTCCAGAACTTATTACCCAGCTCCCCATTGGTCCTGCTGGGACCACCCAGGTGCAAATTGCTTTTGCTCTTGGGATCAGAGTTAGCTGCCCAGGTAAATGTGGTTCTTGCCTCTGTATGCAGAGAAAGACTCCAGAAAATTTTAAAATTTAAAAAAAATATTGTTTTTATTATTTCTTTTTGAGAGAGACAGACAGAGAACAAGCAGAGGAGGGACAGAGATAGAGGGAGACATAGAATCCGAAGCACAGAGCCCGATGCAGGGCTTGAACTCACAAACTGTGAGATCATGACCTAAGCCGAAGTCTCAGACCTGAGCTTAACCAACTGAGCCACCCAGAAGCCCCCAGAATTTTTTAATGTGGGATGGGTCATCAGAGATTTCTATAGTTCCCTAGGAGCTAGGACTGTTGGCGTGTTACCACTTTCTAAATTACTAAAAATGCATTTTTGTTATTTATCAGATGGATTGGATATGATTTAAACTTCTTCAGTTATGGTTTTCATATCTAGAAATTATGCATGCATTTTTATTATCTTTGATGGATGTAAACTTTTTAGAATTTGGCAATCCTAAGGAAGCAAGATTATGTCTCAGAAAGATGAATTCTAGCTGTTTCTTCTATCTTTAGTTCCTTCCTCATAGGCCTGGTCTTCCCCAACTCTGGTCAACAGAAATAAATACAGCTTTCCTTGCCATATGAGGTCACAAAGCACCATTTCACCAGGGGTACCCCTGGGCCAGGTGCTCTCACCTGGACTATGTGAGCCTGAGCAAGTTATTAATAATAAACTGTTCTCTGAATCCTCACAAGGTATATGTGCAGCTATGCAACCTTCCTGTAAGTATCTCCCCACTTCTTCACAGAAAAGGATTTCAGTACATTAATCCCAGCTTCCCTTTGTCATAGATATGCACAATTTCACCCGCATGTCGTTCAGGAATCTATGACAACGCCTTCCTTCTGTCCATCCAACTGTGTCACCACTAGTAAATGTGATCCCTCAATGACACGCTAACAGCTTTTATCCTTGGCCTGTGTATCAGTATTGCTGCCAAACCAATGCTCATCTTATCCTCCAGAATAAGTCAGAAACAGCTCCCCTGCTAAAGCTGACTCTGTACTCTCAACTCTGGAATCTGAATCACAGCTAAAAGGTTTGTGAGTCATGGCCACGGTTTTAATACCGAAAGTTCCCAGGGCCAATGTGCCCGTGTGGGCAGTCACTGGCTTCTTCTTCAACCCCCATCCTGATGATGACTCAGCTTTCAGCTCTTGTGATTTGCCCTCTTCCTTTTCATTAACCCTTCCAGATCTGTTCTTCCCTCTGTCATCTGGTTTCTCCTTCTGAAACTTTAGGGGAATTAACTGATTAATTCACCCATGCCAAAAAATTCAACTGCTTTTTTTTAATGTTTATTTATTTGAAAGAGAGAGAGAGAGAGAGAGAGAGAGACAGCATGCAAGAGTGGGGAGGGGCAGAGAGAGAGGAGGACAGAGAATCCAAAGCGAGTTCTGTGCTGACAGAAGTAAACTTGACTCAGGACTCGAACTCACAAACCATGAGATCATTACCTGGGCCAAAGTTGGATGCTTAACTGACTGAGCCACCCAAGCACCCCCAGAAAATTCAACTTCTTAAGTCTAATATTTCCCCATCCTTGTTATTTTTCCTTCTTCCTTCTTTTTCCTTCAAGCAGCAATTCCCCTCATGTGGTCACTTGTCTGGCTACTCCTAGCTACTCCTCAAAGAAGCATCTCCCATTCTGATGGAATCTGTGCTCTTCCATGATATTTCGTACAGCCCTGACTTCCTCTGTGTCTCTTACAGCTTCTCTGACCTCCCACCGCAGTGCTCTCTACAGTTGTTGAAGGAGTTGTCTCTCTCCCTCCTTTGTCCTTGCAAAGTGGCCATCAGGCTTAGCTTATATATCTCTCAGATTGGGAGGATCTTGCCCAAATATAAAACCTCAATCACATGACTAGACTTTTAGGGAACCAGTATTCCTTATGCATCCCAAACTGTCATTTCTAGAATGGACAGGGAAACTAAAAAATGGTCAATGTAAGTGACAAAAATATTCAGGACAAAACAGAACAATATCCTATAATCAAGACTTTAAATTACAATGGCAGACAAAATAGCAGGTGAAAAGAAAGCTAAGAAGCATCTTTCTTGGTGGATGGGATAGTGCCATCTTCCTACCTTCACCCTCACAGATACTAGAATTTTCTCAGTAAAAAGCCACAGACTTGTGGGATTCCTTTACTAACCCCTTTTCTCTCCTAACCATGCTTGGTGCCACTAATACTATAAGTGAGAGCAGATAGGAATCCCAGCCTCTCTAGAGCATTCAGGGGCTCTTTAGATAGGAGGAGAAGGCAGCAGAGAAACAGCCAGACTAGCTTTCTGAGTCTCCATCACAAACAGCTGGCCAGTTTCTATGTCAGATGAACAATAATTTCATGTACATTGTTCAAAATTCAGTAAATCAAGAACTATATTGACTTTCCATGAAAACTGGCTCACTTTCTCACTATTCCATTCTCCTGCATTGTGGTGTCTTTATTCTTTGGTTGAACAAGAACTTCAGGTTGGCTTCCCTTCCCTATCCCTGATATCCAGTCTGTCACTACTCTTTTTAGACTCTTCCTCCTTCCTCCTCCTCCTCTCCTCCTCCTCTTTCTTCTTCCTCTTCCTCTTCTTCTTCTTTTTTGTTCATTTTAAATTATTTTATCTTTTGCCATCTTAGATCAGATTACCACACCTATCTGGTGGATGGGAACTATGGCACCTTGTGTTTCCTTACCCTTGCCTATGTTCTTGGGCAATGACATTGACCACCCCAAACCCTGCTCTCAGGACATCCTCTCTCATTCAAGGATGCACCATGGCTTCATTTCATCACTATACCAAAAGCAACCAACCACACTTACTAAATTTAAAGGTGGAACACTATTCAGTACTCCCTGTAGGATTGCCGTCAATCTTTGTTTGTTTTTTTTTTTTCAGTATTATTTTGTTAAGTATATGCAGGGCATGATTGCTCTGATGCCTTTGTTCTTTTAAGTATTATGTAATATCCTATTTTTATCCCTATTGTTTCTGCCTTAAATTCTAATTTGTCTGATTAACATTACCAAACTAAATCTCTTTTGATAAACATTTGTATGGTGTCTCTTTTTACTCCTCTTCATCTTTAATCTTTCCGTGTGATTTTAAATTGTCTGTTTTAAGCAATATATACCTGGATCTTTATGATATTGAATAATCTTTCTTTCAATAGATGGTTAATTCATTACTTTCATTGAATTTTATTTACTTTTATTAATTTTGTTTGGACTAATTTCACCATCTTAGTTACCATTCTTTTCCTTGACTTTTTTTCACCTTTGCCTTTTTCTGTAATAAAAATATTTCTGCATTTTTGTTTATATATTTGTTTTCTTCCACTACTTTGGTAATTAGAACTTGTGTTTCCATTCTTTCAGTGACAACTCTTAATTTTTTAACATATAGATTGTATCTTTTGATACTTATATCCTTCTGTTGACCATGACAACCATATCAGTATGATTTAACACTCTCTGAAGAATGACCCTCTCATTATCTTATGGTTATTGGTTAGATTGTGGTTTACATTTTTTAGTTATTTTAGGGTAAAAAAAATAAATAAATGTAATGTCCTTTAATCAAATTCTGTTATAATTGCTTTTAACTTACCCAGTGCATTTAGCTTTTAATGTGCTTTTAAGAGTTTCTATTTTGATCTCACCCTTGAGATAGTTTAACTGGTTTTTAGATCATGCTGACGATTATTTTTCCTCACCTATTTGTTTATCTGCCATTTTGTTCTGGATAATCTATCTTTTCTGTGTTATGAACTTTAAGATTTTCTCTTTATCTTTGATATCTACAAGTTTATTATGAAGTGAATGGGTATGGATTTGTTTTTATTTCTCTTTCTAGGTACATAGAATGTGCTTTCAGTCTGAGTACTCATGTCAGTCTTTTCTTCCCAACTGTTTCCTCATTTTCTTCTGCTGGAACCCTTACTAAATATACTCTGGTGGTTTTCACCTGGCCTTCCTGTCTCTCAGTGCCTGTTCATGTGTATTTTCAAATCAATCTCTCCCCACCACCACCACCCCACCCCCCGCACCTAGCCCCAGCCATTTGCTTCATGCTGAGTACGCTGTATCTTAGCAATGTTTTCCAAATGTGTAATATGTTCTTCCACAGTTTATCCTGTATTTTGGATTTTTATTTTTATTTAATTACTATATTCCTCAATCCCAAAATTTTAGAATTGGTTCTTTTCTGTATCCACCCATTCTAGTTTTATTTCTGCCTTTTGTTTCCTACTTATATTTTATGGTTTCATTTATCTCTTTATGCACCCTAAATGTAGGTCTTTGTCCAGACTTCATCTATGCTGATTTCTTGTCCAGATTTTTTTTTGTCTACTTCCTTCTTTCTTACCATTAGGTTTCTCCATGTGGCTTAGAGTTTTGTTTTGCTGGTTCATCCTGTTTGATTGGTTCCTTTCTCTCTTGCTCTCTCTTACATCTTCATCCTTCCTAGTCCAACCATTTGTATCTGCTTCTACCTAGTCCCTGGGTTCCAAGTGCAGAACCAGACTTTATAATGGTCATTTGGGGACCTAGTGTTTTGGGGAGAGGAGAGATGTCACAGATGGAGTTCCTTATCCTGAGACTGTGCCTCTACCTCCTACCTTCTTGGATTTCCAATTACCATCATCTGTAGTCCCTAGGCAGCAGTCGATAACAGTTTTTCCATATCTTTTTGAGAGCTTGGAGAGCCCAACCTCAGCCCCTGGCATTTGTCTTCATCTCTTGATTTTTTTTTTTTTTAATCTCTTTTACCCTGTAGGAACTTAGTTCCCATTGCCTGCTGCCTGACCTGGGCTCCATCCCACCCGTGGCTATGACCCTGCTTACCACTTTGTATTTTTGTTTCACTTTTGTTCCATGGAAATGTTTTAATAGTACTTCAACTTAGCTATTATAATTTTCCCATTTAATACTTAATCATTTCTTGGCATTTGAAACAGATGGGAGGTGTGCCAAAGCCCTGCCTGCCTGTACCAGCTTGACCACAGTTCAACACTACTTCCAACTACTCACCAAAATAAGATGTTTGGTTGAGTTAGGAAACCAAACACCTCTGCCATGCTGTATGCAATAACATATTCAAGTCTTATGAGCCTTATAACTCAACTCCCTAGTCCTTGGCAAAGGCTTCACCAAAGGCTCCAACCCTTAAACCTTCGCTTCTCCTTTGAATTTCCCAAGCAGTGTAGATCTCAAATAGAAACTTAACATTCATAGCCTAGTCATTTTATGAACTATTTAGAAGGCCCATGCTTTACAATAACTTGTAATTGGTTGAGGCATAACTAAACTAGTTAGTAAAACCAGATAACCCCCAATTAATGCTGATTTTATTCTGCCTTATTTATCAATTGGTTGGTTATTACAAAAAGTGACCAAAAACTTCCTGTCTTTGACATTTAGAGGCATTTGTGCATATTGCTATTATGCACCTATTTCTATAAACATAATATAGTAAAGAGTTCATTTGACTTGTAGGATTCATTTTAATAATGTAGTATAGTTTTTGGTTCTAAACCTATATAGTTTTAAGTTTTGAATTGGACCACTGTATTTTTCAATTATATTTTATTGAATTTTAGAAAGGAGAAGAAATACATCTTATTTATTTTTTGCAATCAAATATATTAATATATTTTTTCTTTTTTATTAGGTTTTTATTTTAATTCCAGTACGGTTAATATACAGTGTTATATTAGTTTTAGGTGTACAGTCTAGTGATTCAACAATTCTATACATTACTGTGTTCATCATGACAAGGGCATTCTTTAATCTCCATCACCTATTTCACCCATCCCCCCACCCACCTTCCCTCTGGTAACCATCAGTTTGTTCTTCATTGTTAATAGCCTGTTTCTTGGTTTGCCTGTATCTCCTGTTTTCCCTTTTGCTCATTTGTTTTGCTTCTTTTTTTTTCAAGCATTTTACTTCTTAGAATTTATTGCACAGATATATATTTGAGGAATGACAAAGAGAAACAGAATAAAAATACCTAAATGTCCATTAGTAGCGGTCTTTCAAGGTAAGTTAGAATGTTCTGTTAAAAGTCACGTGAGTTCTATATGTACAGATATGAAAAGATTACTTAAAGTCTGTTACAGAATCAGATGTAAAGTTACCATTTATATTATGTATAAACATGCACATATTTACTACACCACATGCTCAACTATGCATACATTATCTTTGCATGAATACATGCAAGAAACTGGTCACAGAGGTTGCCAGAGATGAATTTACTTTTAACCAACCATGTGTTTGCTTTTCAAGCTTTTTACTATTATATGGATACCTATGCAAAATGGAGAAAATGTTTCCATTTTCAATTCATTTTGCCATGTTAAAGAGTATTTCCAAATCTGGAGGATTTACAAAGACCTCGCAGCATCTTCATCAATGTCAAGAATCTACTCATAAAATGTTCCATTCGGTACCCATAGCTTAGCCTCTAATTTTATTTAATACTTTCACTCATATTTTCAATCTTTACAGCTGAATTATAAGCCCCTTGGTGTCAGAGAATGTCCTGCAGGACCTTGAAGAAAGGGACTCAGCTCTGTTTGTTCATGTGAACCCAGGATCTGGTATACAGAAAAATCTCAGCAAATGGTTTGCTGTGTGTGTTTGTTTGTTTGTTTGTTTGTTTTGCTCCATCAGTTCATTTTTATTTTCTTCAATCTTATCTGTAGTAGATAAATAAGAATGGGAACAAATACCTGTTACTTGTGAAAGGCTTTGTTCAATTTGACGCACAAGCTAAAATCAGGAGTAGATCCTTAGTACACGGAGATCAAGATGATATGATGAGCCACTATTATTTGGGTTGTTTGAGGGAGCTTTTCATGTATCTCAAAGTTCCTCAGGCACAGGGTTTTGTCTTCTACTTATTTTTACATCTCCCTTAGTGCCTAACAAAGGAATGCATACCTACGTAGGTACTCCACAAATTCTTGTTGCGTGAATGCCACTTTCAGAGACTCCTATATGGTGGATGTGAGAGCTCGAAAACTCCCTGAAGAAATCAGCCTAAAATGGGCTTGGGGAGACTGGCATCTGCGTAAAGCAATACTTTAGTATCAGGCGTTGGACTCTGAGATGTGCTACTTTGCCAGTAGGATCATCAGTGTGGCAAACCTATTTCCAGTGTTAATATTAAATTCTCTATCTCGTTGTGTCCCCTTTCCCTGGTCCCTCAAGTCCAATGGCTTGACAGTTTTAGATAATGCAAAACAATGGTAGTGCTTGGTCTTTGTCTGATTTGTGATTAGTTTTTCTTGGTTATTTCCGTACTTTAGCATTTCATCTGCCTCTTGAGACTTTGATGCTGGGCACATATTTTATTTATCTGAATTTTAAAATGCTACCATCCTTTGTGAGAAAAAATAAGTAAAAGTGCTTTTTTGGTCCCCCTGTGGGAACTGTTCTTTGTTTTATCAGTAATGCATGTGCTAGGGAACAATTTTAATGGGATCTGTTCTGAGTGTCTGAAGGACATATGCAGATTGGATTTCATTCCTCAGTGAACTTTCATCTGAGAAGATTGCACCATCCTTACTATACCCATGCTTTAGCCTTTGCATGGCTGTGGTAGACTGAGTAACAGTCTCACCCCCCACTCCCCAAGATATTCATGTCCTGATTCCCAGAACCTATGAAGGTTACCTGATGTGACAAAATAGTCTTTACAGATATGATCAAGTTAAGGATCCTGAGATGGGGAGATTATCCTGGATTGCCCAGGTGGACCCAATGTAATCATAAGAGTCCTTGTAAGAGGGTAAGCAGAGGGAAATTTGATGAAAGGAGAGGATGAGGTGATGTGACAATGAAAGCAGAGAGTGGAGTGATACTCTTTGAAGATGGAAGAAGCCACAAACCAAAGAATATAGACAGTCACTGGAAACAAAAAAGGCAAGGAAACAGACCCTCCTTTCAGAGCCACCAGAAGGAGCCAGCCCTGCTGACACCTCGACTTTAACCTCATGAGTACCCTCTGGCTTCTAGAACTATCAGAGAAAACAAACATGTTCTTTTAAGCTATGGAGTCTCTGACAATTTGTTACAGCAGCAACAGGAAACTAATACATGCACCATATAGTGTAAGCATCCAACTTGCTTATATAATGACAAAGAACCCTGGAAGCTCTCATTGAACAGTTCCTTAACAGCCACAGAGTCCAACAATCCAAGTACTATTTGAATCCCTGTTATGTTATCCATGGCAATGATCACTGGAAGGAGAGGGAACCATCCATCTGGAACATAGTCCACTTTACCTCTGACAGCTACATTCAGGGGGTAGATAATATACAGTACAATAGTTCTTCCTGAGAGAACCTTCATGCAATGGAAGAAGAGAGCCAGATAGGTTTAAATTGTGAATGCATCTGAGATCCTTCAGCAGCACGAGGATAAAAACATATACCTTACAGGGTTGTTGAAAGGATTAGAGATCCTGGCAGAATACCTGGCA
This sequence comes from Herpailurus yagouaroundi, assembly GCF_014898765.1. Classification (NCBI taxonomy): domain Eukaryota; kingdom Metazoa; phylum Chordata; class Mammalia; order Carnivora; family Felidae; genus Herpailurus; species Herpailurus yagouaroundi. The sequence goes on from NW_024412434.1 coordinate 3,802,736, forward strand.
TGTATGGGTCACTAACAAATGATAAACACCATTATTTTTATTGCGCACCAAATAAATTTGCTTCAAATAAATAGCTTCATCCAATTATACAATCCGTACTTTATCGCTATACAGGAAAGGTCTAATCCTTCCTCTTACATAGACAACCTTTGCAATACTAACAATAGCAATGCGTCTTGTGAGATTTTATCTAGTCCAGTGAAACCTTTCCAGATTCTTCAGCTGTAGTTCCTATGTCATGGTTTAAATCTCCTCCATTATTTTCTAATCTCAAGCTCTATCCCATCCTTAGTGTAGAAATAAGACACGTGGAATAGGATCTGTTTGAGGGGTTCACAGCACCTGTGAATGGAAAGACAATATATAAGCACCCATGTTCTCCATTAAGGCTATCATGCAGCTGCTATGACTCAGCGTGGAAGATGGGCCTATGGGTAATAACCTGCCAGATGATAATCTCTGTCCTTAAACTGACATTTGAGGGATAATCCTCAAATTTGTAGTCCAGTGCCTAGAAAGTGGGATAGACTCAGGAGGAACAATTTGATATATATATAGTTATAAATATAAATAGTTATATATATATATAAACTTATATATATAAATACACTAATTATGTATGGGATCTCTAAAACATAGTGCAGTGGCCTCTCTGATTTTACTTTCTTGGGATAGAAAGCAAGTGGTCTTAACCTGCAACAAAATATTCCTCTAGTTCTGCCTTTCTCATTTTGTCATTGACCTGCATCAAACCCATTGATAACTATCCTGCTTGGCTCTTGCCTCCCTCCGCAGCCCTCACCTCCTATCCCCTTGCTTTTATCTCCTATATCCCCACCATAGCAAACTTCCAGCAGCTTGGCAAAGTGCCACTTCCCCTTGCCCATAAGTCAATCTGCCTGGTACAATCTTCTCCCCCTCCTATGTCTATTTCACCTCCTATTTCACTGTCAAGATCCATCTCAGTATTCACCTCACTCAGGACCTCCTTCTTTATCCATCCCACCCCATCACCACCACAAGGATGAATCAGAGCTCCTCTGTATGTGGATAATACCATGTACTTGCTGCCATCATAATATTTATTTATATCTTGTTGTATTTGATGATCATGTGTCTCTCTCCCATGTGAGTTTCTGAACTTCTTAAAGGTTGGGATTTGTGTATTGCATGTACTTAGCACAGAGCTAGGCTATGCAAAGAGTTCAATGTGTACATGCTAAATGCAAAGATAAGTGCTCACGAGTTCTCTGGTACTATATGTGCACCTTTGCCTAACCATTCTGTGTGTCTGGTGTTCTGTCATTACGTCACCAACAGGGATTGTCACACAGCCATCTCACATGGTACTCTAGATGCCAGAGCTTTTCTAGTACAACTTCTCCATGGAGTAAATGCTCAAATAGACACAACAAACCCATAACTTTGAAAACTGGAAATGATTTACCTAGGAAAACAGCATGGAACAACGCTTTGAGCTCTCTAAACCAGGTGGTATCTCGCAAACTAGAATGTGGTTTCTGATTGATATTGGGTGCTTGAATTACTTAACCCTGCCTCCCCTTTAATCAATTAATCATTTATAAAAAAGACCAAATAATATAAATGATTATTTATTTATTGCTTTTATTCCTTTCTTTAAGCACTCTCTAGACTAGTCCATATTTCAGTGCATGTCAGCCCTCTTCAATCATTTTTTCTTGACACACACTGATTTCAGAATTTGGTATTTATTGCAACCTACTTAATGTATTGCGGTGTGGGGTAGTTTTTTCCTAATAGCATTTAAAAATGTGTGCTTGGGGCGCCTGGGTGGCACAGTCGGTTAAGCGTCCGACTTCAGCCAGGTCACGATCTCGTGGTCCGTGAGTTCGAGCCCCGTGTCGGGCTCTGGGCTGATGGCTCAGAGCCTGGAGCCTGTTTCCGATTCTGTGTCTCCCTCTCTCTCTGCCCCTCCCCCGTTCATGCTGTGTCTCTCTCTGTCCCAAAAATAAATAAACGTTGAAAAAAAAAATAAAATAAAATAAAATAAAATAAAAATGTGTGCTTATACTTCCATAAGAATTGTTACCAATTTTTCAATGCATTTGTATTTGATAATTTTTGTTTCAAAAATAAATTGCAAGGTCTTCCACAATTCCTTTGGTTATATCCTATGCAGGGGAGAAAATCTGTACAAAAGGATATCACTGTAAGTTTATGTGGAAAAAGTAGAGAAAATTTTCTTTCACACTTTCTAGCAAGTCTTTAGTAATTCTTATTCCCCTGAATTAACTAATCACTGACGCTTGGTCTTAAATTTGTTTAACAGGTCGGATAAATGCTGACTCAGCATTTATGGCTTAAGAGAGGTAAAATTTATGTGTGTCTCTTAAACTCATTGGATAAAAAACACAAATAGTAAATCTAGGACACACTTCACACAAGTCACCAGAGGAGGTGAATAGTGTCAGATGCTAAACATGGGTCTTTTCTGAGGGAGAAAATTTTGTCAGTTTCCAATCAAACACAGGCAACTGTAACAGCTATGCTCTCTGCTCACTACCTGCCATGTCACTTAACTGCTTTGTCAACAGTTTCCTTTGGAGGTGCACAAATAAGCTTTAGTTGGGCCTAAAACCACTTTTTTTTGCTTATGCTCAAGCCCCATTGAACCAACCTAAGTAATTAGTTGCTTTTCGGCACCTGTGTATAACACAAGAGACTGGGAAACATCCGGTGGCTTGGAGGGAAAACTAACAAGCAGGACAAGTCCCATTGGTTTGTACAATAAAATGGCTCATGCATAGAAAAAGTAAGCCATCTAAATAGAGCGTGTGGAAATTTACTAGGACTTCTGATTCTTTTCCATGGAAAAATCTGTTTAGTAAAAACACAAGATAAAATTTAGACTATTTTCTGATTAGATGAATGCACAAGAGCCTGGGAATAAGAACATGCTAGAATATAACCATCAAATTAGAAAATGGGCAAAAGACATAGACACTTTACTGAAGAGGATGTACAGATGGCAAATAAGCACATGAAAAGATGTTCCACATCAGTAAACGTTAGGGAAATGCAAATTAAAACCACAATGAGCTATTACTACACACCTATTAGAATGGCTAAAATAAAAAATAACAAATTCTTGCAAAGATGTTCAGAAACTGGATCTCTCATGCATTGCTAGTGGGAATATAAAATGGCACAGCCATTCTGGAAAAGAGTATGGCTGCTTCTTATGAAACTAACCACATACTGTAAGACCCAGAAATTATACCACTAGGTGTTTGTTACAGAGAAATCAAAATGCACATTCACACAAAAACCTGTACATAAATGTTTGTGGCAGCTTTATTCCTAATAGCTAAAGCCTGGAAACAATCCAGATGCCCTTCTGTGGGTGACTAGTTAAGCAAATGGTGTTCCATCTGCAGCATAGAACACTACTCAGCAAGAAAAAGGAACTTTGGATTAATGATACACAGAACAATTTGGATAGATCTCAAGGGAATTATTTGAATTTAAAAGGTTATGTAGGGGCGCCTGGGTGGCGCAGTCGGGTAAGCATCTGACTTCAGCCAGGTCACGATCTCGCGGTCCGTGAGTTCGAGCCCCGCGTCGGGCTCTGGGCTGATGGCTCGGGACCTGGAGCCTGTTTCCAATTCTGTGTCTCCCTCTCTCTCTGCCCCTTGCCCGTTCATGCTGTCTCTCTCTGTCCCAAAAATAAATAAACGTTGAAAAAAAAAATAAAAAGTTATGTACTGCATGCTTCCATTTATATAACATTCTTGAAATAGCCAAATAATAGAAATAAAAAACATAGTAGTTGCCAGCGTCCAGATAGTGGGAAAGAGAGAAGTAGCCCAAGGTATCCTCATGATGAAACTGTTCTGTATTTTGACTGTTGTGGTGGTCACATGAGTCTACACATGGATAAAATTGCATAGAACTAAATACACGCACACTAAAATAAGTGCATGTAAAACTGGTGAATTTTGAACACAGTTGGTACAGAGTATCAGTGTCAATTTCTTGCTTGTGATATTGTAGTATGGTTACCATCAAGGGAAACTGGATGAAAAGTGCATAGGAACTCTGTGTTACTTTTCAAAATGAAAAGTTAAAAAAATTTTAATGTTAGAAAAATATTTGTAGGTTACTGATTGATAGGATTACAGTTTTAGGCTGATAAATTTGCTCTTCTGAAAAATGGTCACCTTAGGGTTTCAACATTACTCAGGGTTCTAAAGCAATGGATGACAGACCTGAACATCACCCTCAATTTTTTCCCTTGTTTTTATCCTTTTCCACACTAACTTTTCAAGTTCTACTTCCTATACACTCCTTAAATATTATGTCCTCCCTTGTTTCTACTGCCATTGTCTTGGTACGGATCATCATCTTTCCTTAGAGACTATTCCAATAGTCTCCTGACTAGCCTCAAAGTCTTTGTTCTCTTCTTCATTGCAGTCCATTATCAAATGTAATAAGCTAGTCCTCTTTCTTAAAAAGAAAGTTTGCCTTTCATCTACTTCATTGACTCCCACTTACCCCCGGGATAATAAAGAATTCTTATATATTAGAGAGAAGCCCCAACATGCTGGAACCATTACCTTAGTATCTACCATTATTTTTCCCGCATGACACTTGATACTTCAAGGATTTTAAACTACATGGGATTTCTATTCACACCACAAGTACTTACGCTTCCATACTTTGTCCACACCCTTCCCTCTCCCCTGAATGATCCATTCCACCCTCTTACCTTCCAAGCAGTCTTCTGCAAAAACTCAACTTAGATATTAGCTTCTCTATCAAACGTCCCCTGAAAACCTAAGTAGAATTCATCGCTTCCTTTTGTGTCTTGAACATACTGTTGAATTTATAACATTGGTTCATATGTGTTGATGTACATGTCTCTTTCCCTTCTCAGGGTGATGAACTCATTGAGGACAAGTTCCATGCCCTCTCATCTTTATCTTCTTATGATCACACACAATGTTTATCAAACAACAGGCACTTGATAAGTGTTTGATGAATTGAGTTAGAGAAAAATTATGGAACTCCAGCAGTCTGATTGACTTGGCTGTAGCTATTTGGTATCAGTAATGAGAATTACAGCTGTGATTAATTGCAATGATGGTCCCAATTAATAGCCTCCCATTACAATGTGACTTTGCAGCTCCTCCCATCGGGAGGGGTAGTCTGTTCCCTCACACCTTGATTCTGAGCTGGTCTTGTGATTTGCTTTTGCAAACTGAAAGTGACAGAAATGTCAGTGTGCCAGTTCTGAGCCTAAGCCTTGAGAGACCTCTTGTGATTCTGCTCTCTCTCTTGGAAAGCTGCCCAACCACTATGTGAATGAGCCGGGATGACCTGCTGGAGGACAAGAAACCACATGAAGGACAGCCCAATATTCCTAGCCAGGCTATTCCAGACAAGCCTATAGTGAGCCAGTCCCTAAGACAAGCCAACAGAACTATCTGTATGACCTAAAGTTGACAGGAGATTTATAAGTGATCCAGTTGAGACTAAGAAGACCACCCAATTGATCTGTAGATTCATCAACAAAATAAAGTGATTATTATTGCATGCCACTGATGTTTGATTGTTTCTGATATAATATTAGTTTGGTAATAAATAAAGATGTGAAAATTAGTACCAGAGGTGGAATGTTGATGTAACCAACATCTAATGTATGCAGCATTGATTTGGGAAACAATGTGTGAGTAGAGGATGGAAAAACAGTAAGTACACTCTTAGCAAAGGCTGGAGAAATGGTGTAAATATTGTTTTCAAAGCTAGAAAAATGGTGATCTGTGTTATTCAACAGCAAAATTACTTGTAAGTGGTCATCCCTGCACATTACATGAAGTGAAAGGAGCCAGTCATAAAAATCCACATATAACTCCATTTGCATGGAATGGCCAGAATAGGCCAATCAGTAGAAATAGAGGTGGAATTTGAGGAACTTAACAGAAGGCCATAGGGGAAAGGAAGGAAAAATAAGTTACAAACAAAGAGGGAGGCAAACCATAAGAGACTCAAGTACAGAGAACAAACTGAGGGTTGATGGGCATTGGGGGGTTGGGAGGGGTGGGGAAAATGGGTAATGGGCATCAAGGAGGCACTTGGTAGGATGAACACAGGGTGTTGGATGTAAGTGATGAATCACAAGAATCTACTCCTGAAGTCAAGATTACACTGTATACATTATATGTTAGCTAACGTGACAATAAAATATTATATATATGTATATTAGATTAATTAATGTTTGCCAGGGGCTTGGGGAAGAGAGAAATGGGGAGTGACTTCTGGTGGATATAGGATTTATTTTTGGAAGCACAAAAATTTTCTAAAATTAGATAGTAATGAGAGTAGTACAACCACTGAACTGTACAATTTAAATGAATGAATTTTAGAGTATGTGTATTATTTCTCAGTAACGCTGTTATTGAAAAAGCTATCACCTGCTGCAAAATAAAACATGCTTCATCAATCAATAGATTGATCAATCAAGTATCATATATACACACATATATATGTATATATACACACATATACATGCATATATATATATATATATATATATACACATATAAAACCTAAAAAATGCTTGGTTTTGGTTAAGTGCATTCTCCAGGCAGAATGTTAAAAGTGTTAGCTGGTCACTTCTAGCTGCATATGGCAAGGTACATAATCAGAAGATGATGTAAAGAAAGCACTGGACAGTGTGTAAACAGAATGACTTGATGGATTGAAAAATAAAACACTTACTTATTTCCAGTCTCTTTAGATAGCAAAAGATTCTTAATGTAAAATTCTGCCTGAGGACACAGATCAAATCAAGGGTATCATTGTGGGACCATTTGTTTAAACCTCTGAAATAGTTAAAGGACACAATGAGACAAATGATTCAACTGCCACTGAACCAAAGGACTTCTAAAATATTAATGGTATAATCTCTCAAAAACGGAATCCCAAAGTAGCAGTTGATAAATCTAGAGAGCCATATCTACAGAACAATCTTGGGTATTGGCTTTGTCCAATGAGGTGAAGAAAATAATCAGATTAATTAGAAAGTTATATAGGCAAAAGCACTGCCATTCTAGACTAAAGGTGATTGAGATTGTCCAAAATGTTCAAAATATTCTGAGCATCCTACTTTCTGTAGGCAGAAATAGGTTAAGAACATCATTCATAAAAAAAAAAAAAAATCCATTCATCTGCCAATATGGGTTATTTCTTCAGATGGAGCCAATGAGGATGATGGAAAAGAAGAACATCTCAGAGGCCAGGGACAGGATCTCAGAGGATGGCATAAGAACTTTAAAACCAACAAAAAAAGACCAAGGAATCAGTCACAAGAATCAGAACCAAGGTTCCTCACCACCAGCCAAGGTCTAATCAAGAAACACTCCCCATCTCCAGAGTTGGAGGCACCTGGTAACATTTCCCTGGTGAGTTTCAGAACTGCTATGGGTCAGTTACTGCTAGTGTCTCCCATACTCTCCCTTTTTCAAAAGGAGTTTTTATTGCAGTGATTTGCCCCTGTGCCGTCATGATATGCTGGGTCTCTGGTGACACGTAACTTGTCTCTGTTTCACAGACCTGTGGATCAAGAGGATACACATTCCAAGAGCCACATGCAGGGCTGATATTAAGTTTAATGCCATGATTGGTTGAGATTTTGTCAGTCTTAGCAGAGTCTGACTATATTTTGCGTGTAGGAGGGCTATGAATTATTGAGACCAGAGGCAAATTTCTATGAATTGATTGTAGAGATAGCCCCAACTAATGGCATCTCTATATCTGCACTCTGCAATGTGACTTTGCTGCTATTCCCATCAAGAAACAGAGGCTAGCTCCCTAGCACTTGGACCTGGCTAAATTGTCTATTTGCTTTGACTAATATGGCGAGGCCAAAGTTATGCCAGTTCTGTGTCTAGGTCTTGAGGACTTTCACACTTTCACTTTCTTTTAGAATCTTGCTTCTGCTTGGAGAACAAGCTTAATAAGCCTGCTAGATAATATGAGAGACAGAGTGTATAGAGTATGAGAGAATTCAATTGCCATTGTTATTCCCTAGCCAGTGACTATAGAAATGAACCAACATCCAGAAGCAGAGCCACCTGGCCAACTTGCAGATGACTGCAAATGCATACAGAAGCATACCAAGATGTACTGAACCCAGTCTAAATTGCCAGCCTTAAGAATTGTAAGACAAATTAGTGTCTATGGGTGTAAGTTGCCAAACTTGGGGCAGTTTGTTATGTAGAGATAGTTAACTGATACAATAACTAACATAAACTGGGTACCTACTCAATGTTAGGCATTGTTTTATACACCTTGTAGGTGTTAGTTCATTTATTCCTTACAAGAACTCCAAAGTAGGTGTTTTTATTATCTCAGTTTTACAGAGAATGAAACTGGATTAAAGAGAGTTGAAATAATTTGCCAAGGCTACCAACCAGAAGGTAGTAAATCCTGGGCTCAAACTCAGAAAGTCTGGAGAGAGAGTCCACGCTTTTAAGCAGTATACTATACGATTGCTTGAGCAAGCAACTTGAGACAAACACCTTGATTTATCTACCTTTGTTTCCCCAATGCTTGGCATCAACTAAGGGCTCTAAAAATACTAAATTTTCCATTTGTAACAACATGTATGAACCCATTTTTAATTTCTACATGTTGCTAACTATAAGGAGCCATTATCTGAGGAATAAAGTTCAAGTCCTTTAACATCTATCTACAAAGCAGCCTATAATGTAATTTCCTCTACCCCTTTCCCTCCATGTACACACTATTCCTTGATAATTCTCCATAAGGATCTACCAACGTGTTCAAGTGTTCAGTAAATATTGAGTACATATGGTTTGGCAGATACTGGTCCTCTTGCTTTTTATGCATTACGGATGGCTCAATTCACACAACTCTATGAAGTATTTTATCCTAATTTATAAATGTGCGCAAGTATATGATTTTTTAGCATACAAGTACAGTTATAAGAACAGAACCAAAATATCAATGATTTAAACAATAGAGAAATTTGTTTATCTATTGTTTAACAGTCCAAATATAAACTGTCCAGGGAAGGTTGGAAACCCCACAGGGTTGCAGATCCAGACAATTTCTATCTTTTTGCTACATTATCCCCAACCCACAATTTTTGCTATATGGCCCAAGATGGGTGCATTGGCTCCAGCCATCACATGTGGATTCCAGCCATAAAGGAGAAAAATAAAGGCAAATAAGAAAGCATCTTCTTTCCTTTCAAGGAAATGACCCAGAACACACCCACATTTTTTTCCATGTTCCATGGGCCAAAACTTTATCATGTGTTCACATCTGGTAATAAGGGAGGCTGAGAATTATAATCCTTAGCAGAGCAGCCATGTTCAAAGTTTAAAAAAATGTGTGTAATGTGAGAATGAGAGCATAGGCACTGGGGACTACTGGCCACTGTTGTCGCACCCACTGGGTCACATCCAGGTCACAGAGATAGTGATAGAACTGGGATTTAATAAATGTGGGCCTGCCTCTGCCACCCGTGCTTGGTGCATTGTGCTGCCCTTCTGCTTTCCTCTCTCTTGCTCCCTCAGCAAGTTGTTTGTGCTTTCCTCAGAGCACTTGCACTGTCTGTGTTACAGTCGTGTCTGTGCCTCTTTGTCTCAACCACAAGACAAGACGTCAGGACATCCTGAAGTCACAGAGCTATTTTAATCATTCTTGCTCCTAAGCCTTCAATATAATCCTCATGACCATTGTGTGCCAGGCAGTGTGCCAGACTCTGCATTCATTCACCCCCCCCCATGTGAAGAACACTGTACTGATGTACTCGTTTCAGAGGCCAGGAAACGGACACTTCAAGAGATTAGGTAACCTGCCCGAGATCATGCAACTAGAAAGTGTCCAAATGGAGATCTGGAATCTGCACCGCTGGCCTCCAAATCCTCTTTTACACTGTCAATTCCGGACCAAGCTCAGCCATGGAAGTCATGACTTACATACAGCCCTCCCATTCACTCAGTAAGCCACTTAATTATGCCACTGAAACTATTCCCTTGGGAATTATAAAGAATAGTTATTTTGTCCGTGTTCTCCCAAGATTTTCTGGGTCAGTTCTCTTGGTCTTCTTCTGACAATTTACTCCTTTCTTACTCATCCTTATCCAGGGGTTTCCTCTCTGCTGATTTTATTCTTTTCCTGGGAGGTTTTTTTTCTCTTTCCTTCGAAGGCAGGTACCCCACAAGTATATTCTCTGAGCTCTGCCCACCCTTCTCGTCCTCTCACTCAAAGACAGCATCCAGAACACTCCTTTGGAAGCTCCAGTCAGCCAAATTCCCGATGAGTCTTCATCTCTCCCTTCCATGTCTCCCCTGTTCTGGTGCACATCCACCTGCCCGTGGACACCTCCTCCTGTTAACTATGCTAGCCATCTAAACTTGTCATGTCCAAAATGGAACAGCGTGCCTCTGTCTCTCCTCCAACCCAACCCCAAAACTAAAATTAAAACATAAATAAATTGACTCTTGCTTATTTTCCTTCCTATATCAGGGTATCATTTTTTTCTGTATTTCACCAACTTTAAATGCCATAGTTGCATCTTACTTCTTTTTCTCCTTAGCCCAGTCCCTTCCCCTGCCCTTCTATGGTTCTTTCTTTTCTTACTCTATTGTTACCCTATGTCAGATCCCGGCCACCTGTGACAGGGCATGACCTCTCAACAGGCCTCTCTGCTGCCCCCAGATCCATGAGTGTGGGCTGGGACTTGGGGCTTATCTCCCTGCAGCCCCCATCTCCCTTGTGGGTTCCCATAGAACTGCACCTTGGCTCCCTTAGTCCCACCCAGCCTCCTCCCACTGGCTTCTGCCCAGCAGTCACTGCTACCTTCCACTCCCAGCAGGGGCTAGGCAAAGGCTCAGGGATGGTCACATTTGGACACATGTGCCTTGCAGAATCTCAGGGCGGAGTATGGCTATGGTCCTCCCTGACCCAGGCTGGCTGTACCACTGACCACTGTATGGGAATTTGGCAGAGATGAGCTTCTCATCCACCCTGATCCAGGAACCTCGCACCTTTAGGTGCCCTGAGGCCACCCGTCTGCTATGGGTTGAGGCAGCGGGCCATGGGAAGGGAATACGTACGTGGCTTGACTTCCTCACCACCAGCCAAGGCAAAGCACACTTGTACAGCAGCTGGTGGGAGGGAGAACCCAGCAGCTGAATGATGGGCTCTAGCCAGGCACCCATGGAGCACAGATCTTCCCCTGAGAGGACCCTGGTGCCCTGTATATTATCCCTAAAATACCCCTTGAACTCTAGTGTCTCCTCACTTACTGGACAACCTGGAAAACAGGCTGCAAGTGCTTTAACCCAGTGTGTAATTTCTCCTTGCTCTGGACACGTGAACATCACCAACATCCTCTCTCCCTATTCCTCCTGCTTGCCTACCTTTGCTCATGCTGAACTCCTGTTGGAAATGCCAGTCCACACCTCAGCCCCATTGGATTCTACTTACCTGAACCCTGTACATCCTGCAGGGCTAGGTAAATCTCTCCTGCACGATGTCCCCATGATTCCCGAGGGATGAGCTCTCCCCTCTGAATACGTACATCACTCCCATACATTTGGCTACTTTACTGCCTTATATTTTCATCGGTTACACATATATTTCTCTTCATTCTAAAGGAGATTTTAAGCCTGTTGAAGTATCTGGGTCTTAAAGATCTTTGACTACCATCAATATCCAGCACAGAGCTTGCACACAGTCAGCCTACAGTAAGTAGCTGTTGATTGTCAGCATGTGGACAAGGCGTGCAGAACAGACACTCCAGGAGGGTTGGCCAGTATCTGCAAGAGTGTGGAGGTGGAATACGTGTAAGGGACAGAAGGAGGCTGCAGAGAAGGGGGTAGAAGCTCGAAGAGGAGACTTCTTGACAAGAGCTGGGGGTCCTGGTGGGGAAGTGAAACATTTAAAAAAATCCCAGGTCACCGTATCTAATGAAATGTCAGACTGGTTCTCAAATCCTCTGCACAATTTTGCATTCCCACTCCAGTAGCCTCCAGGTGCTATTCTCATACATTGATCTCCCTAATTGTATCTCGCTGTTCGTTTGAAATGTGATTTGCAAATCCAGCCCACTGCTTCAGAGCCCAGGTCCTGGCAACTGCCTGTGACTGATTCAAACGAGACTGTTTGAGGATACTCTCCTTCCCCCACCTCGTACATGTTTGCTGCAAGTCCTGTCTCTCAGAAAGGGTCTTTGTGCCACTATTTTACAATAATATTTTGGATAAAATGTTCAGTTTCTTCTTTGTGATTCCAGTCAGATGGAGAAGATCTGAGCTCAGTGTGCAGGAAAGGGCAGAGGATCTGTAATTTTCCTTAAAACAGTTCTTGGCCAGAGCCCTTGTCTAATTTGTATGATGCATTGCTTGACAATGTTACGAAACACCATGCTGGCCTACAAGGCTAATTTATGGAAATTACAAACATGCATGGATTGGATTCTTTTTTATATTATAAAGTGGTTTGACATTTTGAATTTTTGTTGGCTTTTTAGTCTCTGAGGGATGAGTGAGCCCAGAAACTTCCTAACGTTCCCATACATCAGAATCTTGCTAATCTTTTGGTGGTCTGTGAGTCCAAAAGCAGCAAAGCCTTTGAAAATGCCTCCTGCATTCTGTTCCACATTGCATTTCAAAGTTTCTTTTTGATGATTTTATTTTTGGGAGACCTTCAGAATCCTGTTTGTAAGTTGGCCATTTTGTTCCTATTGCTTGATATTTCACTAACATCTCAATAGACAGTACATTCAGCCAAAAGTACTCTGGACTCATACATCAAAGAAATCCTTAATGAAAGTACATTAAAATCAGCCTTCAGGGTCTGACTTAAATCACTAGAAATACATTTACACTGTAAAAAATTTAATTGAAAGAATTTTCTTTTTTTCAAAAATGTATGTAGTGATCTGATCCTAAGTATATTCCAAATCCAAGGTCATCTTCATAATGAAGCAAATAGCTACTGATTTGCTTAGCTTTGATGATAAATTCCATTTTTTTCCCAGGCAAAATATAAGCCACCAAGGATTTGTTTATTAGGAAATAAGGTTGATGCACTGGGTTTGTCTTAATTTACTATGTAAGTAATTGTTACTTGAGATAATGTTTAAATAGTTCCTAGATACTCCTTGTATTCAAAGAAAGGTAGCCTATCACCTGTTTTCATCTAAATGAACATGCTTTCTAAATTTAAAAAAAAGTATTTTTTTTTTGCTTCTTTAATTAATCCCTTCTTCAATCCTAGAGACCATAAAAACAAAAGCAAAATATTTCTTAAAGTCACGTATTACTCTCTCATCTTCTCCTTAAAAATGTCAATCAATTTATTCTGAAATCTTCCTTGTAATTAAAGTATGGACTATCTTACTTTTTATTCATTCATTCATACCACAGACATTTTCCCTAAGAATTCTCATTTCTCCATTCCAATTTTGGCTTTGCAAGCAAGCCTGCTATTTATTTCTGGTACTGTTCGATGTCTCTCAATTTAATCCTCAAATAATTATATTCAAACATCCAAAGAGCACAAATGTAGCAGCCTAACTATTTAACTCAAATTCTAAATCACAAGTTATTCATGTTAATGGTTATAATGAGTTTTTAAAGCATATATTACCATTATTTAACATGCCAGAAAAGGAGTTCAGTGTTTCTTTTCCTCATGAAATTTCAAAAATCACTAGAATTAAAATCACATCAGACATTTTTGGCTGACCTGTGAGTATCACAGGGCAGTGGTCCTCGCTTCCCATGACTTAGCACCCTCTTTCTCATTCAGTGTTCTCTTATGTAGAGAGGAAACAGCAACAGAGGATCAAATAACTGGATCTTTTCCATTTTTTTCCATGTTTTGTCCACACATTTACACAGGTCTAATTGGCAAGATATAAATACGATGATCTTTTTCTGAAAGGAGAAGCTTGTGGCATCATGCATATTCTCCATGCCTTTATACATGCATACACACACACTCATGTACACACACACACACACACACACACACACACAGGATCTGTTACTGCTCCTTGTGAAATTACCCCAACTGTCTATGCTGGGAAAACTAGGAATATGTCCTTACTCTGCAGCAAGTCAGCTCATTCAGACAATAAAAGCCTGGAAGTTAGGACTTGGCACTTGGCTTTATTCTCCTTCCCAGAAAAATGCAAATACCAGCTCTGTGACCAGGTTCTGTATCCTCCTCACCACTCCCTGCCACTAACCCTGCCTCATCCAGGTATCATTGCCAAACCCAAGCCTGAACAGAGGAGAAGAGCCACAAACACGGGGGGGGGGGGTGTGGGCTCAGACCAACAGTGGAGCAACAGGTGCAGAGGACTCGTTCATAATCTCAAAAGGATTCCATGTCCTAACACTGCTTTTGTTACTGACTGAACCAGGTTCCTTGGACACAGCTAGAGTAGAAATGAGGCCAAGCCCCAAATTTAAAGGCACAGGCAAGGCTTTGTTGGGGGCAACAGCTGCAGCTGAAAGGAGACACAGTCAGACAAAGGTGTCAGACTGGCTCCCTGAACAATATCCATGGAAAGGCTTAAAGGGGCTGAGGTGGGAAAGGAATGATGTGTAAACAGGTAGGGGTGGGGAATCCCAGTAAAGTGGGAGCGCAGGTGCAATTGACAGAACATGATCTGGGTGTGGTTTTTAGCATTAAAATGAGGGGAGATGTTAGTGAAAGGTCAACTTTGGTGACCCTCCTGTTTCAGATCAGTTTGAACAGGTCTGGGCTTGCTCCTTGGGCCCAGCTGTACTCTGGAAGAAAAGCAACAAGAGCCAGTGGAGGGTGCCCCGGGTGCACAGGGACTGGTTGCCAGAGTCCTTGGCTGTCTCACTTTCCCTTCTCCTTCCTGTTTCCAGGCAGGGTTCCCACATACTGGCCTCCTAGGACCAAATTTCTGATTTTCTTTAACCTCTCTTAAGCCTTCCTTTACTGGCCATCTATCCCCATCTGCTGCTTCAGGAATTTCTCTCATTTCCTTTCCAGAACAAGGTGGACTATCAGAGTCCACTCTGCAGACTCACCCCAATTCAGCATCCTCCCCTAAATTGTTGGTCTGCAGGGTGGTAACTATACCCATGATTCTGGAAAAAAATCTCCTTGTTAGGTGTATCATCAGTTCTCAGTGGTGAGCAAGTTAGTGGAAGGCTGTTTGGCATACGGGATTTCGTGAGGATCATCTAACTGTAATGCCTGGCATCTCAGCTATTCTGGCCACATGCATATTCCCTTCTGTCTGACTCTAGCCCAACATTTGAAGTAAGTCAACAAGGTAATCTTTCTAATACCGATTCTTCCATCAAAGGCTGCTTGGATTAATAGGCAAACATTCAGGCCTTGACCGTATCAGACTTTCCTTTTACTTACATTGTCTTCTAAAATGTATTATGCAAGCCAAACACTATAACTGAAATTTCTACTCCTTCAGAATTAGGTGCCCCACCTGCCTGTCTGGCCAACAATGACTCAGTGGGAACTTCTGTCTATCAATGTCAGAAGGTCTTCAGGATGTTCTTTTGGCTGTTTCCAAAGTCATTCCAAAAAGCATTCCTTCACTGCTGTAATAGAGGCCAGATTTGGTATTCAACAGCACAAAGACTTTTCTTTCTTTCCTGCCAACTTGAGACATCCTTATAGCTTTAAAGGACAAGAATATTCAGTAACTGCCAAGACTGAATGAATCAGCCCCCAAAAGCTATAGTAAAAATTATGTAGGAAATAACAGGCCAAGAAAACCCAGTGCAAAACAATGGTCATTTTACATGTAAATTTCATGGCCTTCATATTACAAAAGAAACAAACAAATTAGTAGAGACCTTAGCCCCAAGGAAATTAGTTTGGAATTTAGAAAGTGTGACAAATACATTTAAAGATTTTAACAAAACCTGGCATTTTTAGCCAACACACAAGTCTTGTATTTCATCAAACTTTTCCTTAGATCATAAAATGCTCCCTTATGAATATATTGGAAACATGATGAACTATTGTTTTTGGCTTCTTTGCAAGAAAGCAATAAAGTTGCCTTTTTCTTGGCTGTTATCTAGATTCTTGTCATTATCCATGACATTGCGTGAACCTGTATTATCTTTAATTTTGTTTTTGCAAACTAATAGTCATAAGAAAATCTCCTTTTTTCACTTAATGATTTGGTTTATTTTCAGTGTCTTTTTCAGTATGATCTCAGCTCCCAGGCAAAAGGGAGTTGAGAACCTTGTAGAAGGGCAGAGGACTGCAGTTGGCAGGTAGAGCACAATAAAGCCCTGATAAATCTATAAAATTTTGGCTTAAATATCTTAAGTACCATTACTGTTTAAAACCTGCCCCAATATAATGATAGTAGGGAAAGAATTCCAAAATATTGGCCAGTTTAGTGGGCATTCCCTTTCCTCTGGTGACCCAGCACCATAGGACAAATACACTTAGGAAGCTGAACAATGATATCTGACTGATGTGTGATGGCTACCCTGTAGGGGTACCCTAAAGGGTTTAGGCTAAGGTGGCTAAATGTGTTCTCACTAAGACAGCAACATAGGTTATGTTTAGTGACTTTAGTGACTTCATATTCACTTTGGAGTCCCAATACCAGCCACTCTAGATTCTTGTCTCATTATCTCCTGCTCTGGGCATATTATTCATAGACAAGGTGGGGGCTTGTGATGGCAACAGAAAGAGAAAATTATTATTAAAAACATTTCAAGAACCCCAATCTCTTGCAAGTTTAGAATATGAATCAGGCAGAAAGAAAAAGCCTCATGTTTGTCAAACAAAAAGCATCCTGATAGACAAATAACATGGAAAGTTTAACATTAAGTTAAGGCAAAAAACAACCAGGGCTGGTAATGTTGTCCATCAAGGAAGGAGACGGGGGGAAATGTGGGCAAATGCTGCCTGCATGTAGACAGTGACCTGGATAATCCAGGACGTTCCAGGTAAGGGAACAGTGCTTTCCCATGCCCTGACTCCCTCTGTCTGTGGGGCGCCACTTTATTTAAAAATCTCAGTTAGTTAAAACTTCAAAACACCTACAATAAAACTGAGGGACCTACAGAAGGTACACCTGTAAACAAGACTCCTTCCCTTTCAAAGTCCTAACAGATGACAAAGGACCGGTGGTAAAAGCCTAGAAATAGATACAGTATGAGTGCTGTGAGGGGGTTATTTAAATAGACCCTGAGGTGAGGGTGGGAGGACCCCAGAAAGCATGCAATTGGTTCAAATCTTACAAATGAAGAAGGAAAGAGATTTGTTCAAGATCCCACAGTTACCAGGGTGCCTGGGTGGCTCAGTGGGCCGTCAGACTCTTGATTTTGGCTCAGGTCATCATCTTGGAGTTGTTGAGTTAGAGCCCTGTGTCGAACTCTGCACTGACAGTGCAGAACCTGCTTGGGATTCTGTCTCTTTCCTTCTCTCTGGCCTGCCCCTTGCCCCCCCCCCCCCCCAAATAAATAAATAAACTTTAAATATAAAAAAGATCCCATAGTTACCAGTAGAAACTGAGTCTTTTACTTCCTCCGTTATGTAGCACTACCTCTCCAGGACTCACATTTCTGAGAAATAATGAGGTTAGTGGAATTAGATAACTCATAACCCAATTTCTCATTTCTCAGTGAGATCAGGAAGGGAACTATGAAGTCAGGATGTGTGTGACAATGAGATAGGGCAGTTCAAAGAGGACCAAGGGTAGACAGGGGTTAGTGCTGATATCTATCAGGGAGGGGACTTCTGTCCAGGATCTGGGAAGTCTGCAGAGGTGTGCAGAAAGGACTGAGAATTAAAAGCAGGTGTGCAGGAGCAGCCACACAGGTCAGCAAAGCAGAACAGACGAACCTGTTCTGATGTGGTGCTGAGGAATATAATATTTACTCAACCTAGGTCAAAGGCTCTTTGTTTTCCAGTTTTATGCTGTTAGAAACACAAAAGACTATTCCAGAGAGAGGCATGCTTTACAGGTCCTGACAAACGCTACTCACAGAAAATACTGGATATAGGCTTGTTAAGAATGAGAATTTAAAGAATCTAGCCGACTTCGCCAAATAACCAATTAAATTAGAATTAATTATTGAGAAGAATGTACATACATATATGTACATACATATATATTTAGGTCTCTGGAAACAAATAACAAAACCAATTAGAGCTACTTTGCATCCAAAAAAAGAGGAAAAAAAAGAAAATTTACTCTCAGTATATAAAGTCACTCTATGGAACTCAAGGTCAAGCAAGCTTCAGGCTTCAGCAAGGAACTAGAATAGAAGTTGCTGGAACTCTCCACTTGCCCAGCCTGCTTTGCTCTGTAGATTGCTTCATTGTTCCCTCTCTGCATTTTGCCTGTGCTGCCTGACTACCACACTGGGCAGGAGGTGGCCACCCCCAAATCCACAGGTCACCGTTCAGTCACAAGCAGATTCTGATTGGCAGGACCACAGACCTAATGCCAAACACCTGAAAAGAGAATATGTTCATTCCAGCTCAATTCCAGAATCCATCACTGGCCTAAATGGCTCTATCCAGGAAAAGTGCTCCAGCAGAGGGAGATGGATTGGGGGCTGAGCAGATGGTTTCCAGAAAAAGACCTGGAGGTAGGGTCCTGAGGCATCTACTATGTATTCATTCCTTAAATTTAAAACTAGGGACCTCCAAGAGCTTCTAGGCCAAACCAGTCATTTTGTAAATAAAGAATATGAGGCTCTAAGAAGTGAAATGCTTGCCCAAATTTATAAACCATATATATGGCAAAGCCAGAATTAATCCGAAGTCCTCCTATTCCTTCATTCCTTCATTCAACTCATGTTGACTTACAGCTTGTCAGCTTACTACATGTCAGGTCCTTGGCCAAGGACTAGAAATAAGTGCTGTATGCCAGACAGGATCTTCTCCTTCCTGGAGTATACAGACATGTGGGGGAACAATCACACAAATAAATAAAAGTATAACTCTCATCAGTGTTAAAAAAATTGACAGTACCAATTTCCATTTTGCTGTTAGATGTCATTGGCTAGGTCAAAAGAGTAGATATCAGCACTCAGAAGAGGAGTTTCACCTAAAATCAACTTTGACAGGCATGATATCGCCAAGATGGTTGCATAGGAGGCTTCTGACTGGCCCTTCCTTCTATGGACACACTGCAAATACAGCTACCCACAGACCAATTGCCTCTGAGAGAAATCTAGAACTAGTTGCATGACTCCTGCACATTGGATGACACAGAAAATACCCACACCAAAACACATAGAAAAGGCTGAGACACTCTTGCTATAAACTGCACCCAGGACACAGTGACATGCATTTGGGAAGGAACCCCCAAGTCTAAGCTGCTCCTTGAGGACCAGAGGATTTGGACGATACTTAAGTATCCTAACTTCTAAGGCTGCCACTCAAGGGACAGTCTCTCACACAAGGGACAGACTCCCAAATCACCTAGCTCTGAGAGTCAGTGAGGTTTGTATTTACCAGATCCATAGCACTATAGCAAACAAAAAAAACAGTTGTTAGATGGACATCTGAGCACTCCCCTTGGTTATATCCCCAGCTCAGCGCAGAGGGAGTAGGGAAAAATAACCATCCCTCAGTTTCTTGCTGGAAGGGACTGCATACTTTCCAAGCTGCTGCCTGAAGGTCCAGCTTCTAATCAGCCTGTTGCTAGGTGCTGACAAGTTCCTCCCCAGAACCCAAAAAAGCTGGTAAGCACTTTCCCTACATTCTCCCTCCGGCTCACTCTAACAATAAAACCAAGTTTCCAGCTTCTCTCTGGAAGGAACTTGTTCACACATTTAGTGCCCCAACTTCTCAACTTTTGTGGTGGCCACCCAAGGGATAAGCCCTCAAATCACCTAGCTATGATAGCCAACAGGGCTCAGCATTCACAGGTCTATATTAAACAAACAAATAAAACAGTTTTCAAATGGGTGTGCAAGTACTTCCTGCAGATATCTCCCACCCTGGCTCAGCACAAATATCAAATGGAAATAAAGAAAATCCCATTTACAATAGCATCAAAAGTATTCCTAAAATACTTAGGAATAAATTTAACCAAGGAAATGAAAGAACTATACACTGAAAACTGTAAAACATTGTTGATAGAAATTGAGGAACACACAAATAAATAGAAAATATTCCATACCCATGAATTGGAAGAATTCATATTATTCAAATATCCATAGTACCCAAAGTTATCTACATATCCAATTCAATTTCTCTCAAAATTCCAATGGCATTTTTCACAGAAATGAAAAAAAAAAAACCTTAAAATTCATATGGAACTACAAAAGACCCTAAATAGCCAAAGCAATCTTGAGAAAGAACAAACCTGTAGGCATCACACTTCCTGATTTCAAACTACACAAAGCTGTAGTAATCAAAACAAAGTGTAGCACTGGTATAAAAACAGACACATAGGTCAATGGAACAGAATAGAAAGCTCAGAAAGAAACCCAAGCATATTAGTCACTTAATTTTTGACAGGGATGCCCAGTGGGGAAAAAATAGTCCCTTCAATAAATGGTGCTGGGAAAACTGGGTTTCACATGGCAAAAAAAAAAAAAAAAAAAAGAAACTGGCCCCCCAACTTATACCATACAAAAAAAATCAACTCAAAATGGACTAAAGACTTGAACATAAGACCTGAAACTCTAAAGCTTCTCAAAGAAAACATAGGCAGTAAGCTCCATGACATTGGTATTGGCAATGATTTTCTTTGGGTTTACACTGAAAGAAAAAGTAACAAAGACAAAAATGAGACTACATCAAACTTAAGAACTTCTGCACTATAGGGGCACCTGGGTGGCTCAGTCAGTTAAGCCTCTGACTTTGGCTCAGGTCATGATCTCACTGTCCATGAGTTTGAGCTCCCCTTCAGGCTCTGTGCTGATAGCTCAGAGCCTGGATCCTGCATCAGAGCCTGGATCCTGCATCAGAGCCTGGATCCTGCTTCAGATTCTCCATCTCCCTCTCTCTCTGCCCCTCCCCTGCTCATGCTTTGTCTCTCTCTCTCTCTCTCTCTCAAAAATAAATAAAGATTTTTAAACATTTTTTAAATAAAATAAAATAAAAGCTTCTGCACCATAAAGGAAACCATTAACAAAGTGAAAAGACAATCTGTGGGGGAAAAAGACAACCTATGGAATGGGAGAAAATATTTGCAAACCACATATCCAATACGGGATTAATATCCAAAATATATAAAGAACTCATACAACTCAACAGCAAAGTAAAGAAATTTTATTTTCCCTAAATTTAAATAACATTTTATTTTGCTTAAATTTAAATAAAAATTTAAAAATAAAAAAAAAAAAAAGGGACCTGAATAGATATTTTTCCATTTTCCAAAGAATACACACATTTAGGCAACAGGTACATGAAAAGGCGCTCAGCATCACTAATCACCAGGAAAATGCAAATCAAAACCACAATGTGATATCACCTCACCCATGTTAGAATGTCTATTATCAAAAAGACAAGAGATAATAAGCATTGGTGAGGATGTGGAGAAGAGGGAACCCTTGTCCATCACTGGGGGAAATGTAAACTGGTGTAGCCAATATGGAAAACAGTATGAAGCTTCCTCAAGAAATTAAAAATAGAACTACCATATGATCCAGAGATCTCACTTCTGGGAATATAGCCAAAGGAAACAAAATCATTATCTCAAAAAGATATTTGTACTCTCATGTTCATTATAGCATTATTCACCATACCCAAGGTACAGAAACAACCTAAGTTTCTGTCAGTGAGTGGATAAATAAATAAAATGTGATACATACACATTTATACACAACGAAATATCATTCAGCCTTAAGAAAGAAGGAAATGCTGCCTTTTGTGAGAAGATGGATGGAGCTAGAGAATAATATGCTAAGTGAAATAAGTCAGAAAAAGACAAATAATGCATGCTTTCCTTACATATGGAATTTAAAAAAAAAGAAAGAAAAAAGCCTTCCTCATAGAAACAGACAGTAGAAATGTGGCTCCAGGGGCTGCAGAGTGGGAGAAATGGGGAGAGACTGGTAAAAGTATACAAACTTTCAGTTACAAGAAGAATAAAGTCTGAGGATCTAACACATAACATGGTGACTATAGTTGAAATTTGCTAAGAGATAGATGGAACTTAGGAGTTACCACACACACAAAAGGTAAATATGTGAGGTGACGGATATGTTAATTAACTCAATTGTTGGAATCCTTTTTAAAAAAAAATTTTTAACGTTTATTTTTCAGAGAGAGACAGAGCATGAATGGGGGAGGGTCAGAGACAGGGAGACACAGAATCTGAAACAGGCTCCAGACTCTGAGCTGTCAGCACAGAGCCCGACGCAGGGCTCAAACTCACAGATCCTGAGATCATGACCTGAGCTGAAGTCGGCCGCTTAACCGACTGAGCCACCCAGGCGCTCCTGGAATCCTTTAACAATATACACATGTGTCAAATCACCACACTGTATACTCTAAATATACTACAATTGTATTTGTAATAAAATAAACTTAGACACTTCATAATTTCATCAATCAATATAGTGTGTGTAGACATGTTACGCTATTATAAAATCTTAAGAAGTGGTTTTAAAATCACCCATAGCTGTGGCACAGCCCTCAGTGTGTGTGACTGTTTACCAGCAAACAGCATTTTATCAATAGACATTAATTTTTGTTTAATTGGCATTGGCTGAACATTTGGAAACAATGAAAATATTCCATCAACTCAGAATACAGTCTTTTTCAAAGATTCTTATAGTACAAGCATCCTAGATATTTCTTTTTTGGATATCTGTGGCTCCTTAACTGAGATGTTGTCATCAAAAATGTAAAAGCCTATGAAAAATTAAAATGGCTTTGGTTTGGCTAAGGCCCTCAGCTGAAAGAATATCATCACATGTCTTCACTTCTCTTGTATGTATGGAATTGTACTTTGGAGATTTTTTTCTTTTCTTCCTTTTGACTAAAACCAAGTCAGTTGCAAAGTATCCAGCCGCCTTGCTTCTTAAGAAAGTACTCTTGATTTTTAGGTGTCATTGTTCTCTCCCATTACCATGCAGCAGGTTTCTTCTCTAAACAAGTGGGATTCTTAATCTTTCCTTCCATTCCATGCAACACAAACTGAGTTGGAAAAAAATAACTCCAAAATAGCATCTTTCTATTTTTGCAGTTTTATATGATTATAACATGCTAGAAATGTCACTATAATTATAGCAACAAATTATTTCAACAATCCTCACAAGTGATGCTATTTATAGACACTTGGAGAAGTATACAGAGCATGAATCGACCCTGGCGAAAAATCTACTGAATGGCTGTGCTGTAGCCTCAGGCGGGTACCACCTGGCACCAGGTGATTACATGTGTCCTGTGGAAACGAGGTTCCAGGAGTCTTCACTCAAATGCAAAACATAAGAAACAGAATAAAGGAAAGAGGACATTTAACTGATTATAGCTTGGCATTCACTCTGCATTCCTAGTGTGTTAGATACTATTTTAAAAAATTACAATCACTGTTTCACTCTCTTTCAAGACTTAAAGCTGACTGTTCTATCAGAGAGACCTCAGGTTCAGGAGAGGTAAATTGCAAGGGAGAAATGTTTAGGTCAGGAAAAAGAATGAGATATCTACCTATCTCTTATCTGTGATCATTTATGGACTATTGAAGCTGGAAAGAATACAAATAGTTATTATGGACCATACTTACTTCGTTCATGGAAGTTTAAGCAGATTGGCTGGACGTGTTTGTTTGTTACTGGGTTTTACCTTTTTTGTTTTTAGTTTCTTTCATTTTATGGTTTTTATATAGTATTGCTTAACAAAGCTGTACATTCAGGGATGAAGTAAATTTCACAGTGGCTCCTTTAACCTCTGCTGCTCGGATGCATTTGCAGAAACTGCACTTTAGCTCAGAGATTCAGCCTAGGATGAGATTTAGAGAGCAGGGAAAACCATTTCATCAAAAGTAACCCCTTAGTAAATCACAATTTGCTCCAAATTATCTGTGTTTTTGCATATTGGTTGACGAAGCTCTCTTCCTGGGTCGCTGAGTAGAGTTGACAGTGCTGTCATTCTGACAGCAATGGGTAAGTAACTTCCCTTCTCTTCCCCGAAACCTGACCATGCCTCTCCAGGACACCTCCCAGGAAAGTGTGAGCACCAGCTGCAGTAGCTGATAATGACAACCCTGTTTGATTTTTTTTTCCCTAGCAAACAAAAAAGATGTCCCTAATTTTCCTAATCTCCCTGTGAATGTCCACCTCTGTGTCATTAAATGTTCACCTACAGAATTTTAAACTCTATCAGAGATTGCTTTTTTCCTATCTGTATTTCTCTGGTGTGCATTATTGTCTCGAGTATGCAAAGGTAAATTTGCCATTAGTTGGCTGTCATTATGTTGTGGGAGTATACATACAGAGTGAAGCTTAAGCTTCATGCAGGGCACAAGGTTGAACTTCCGTGACTGTTGCATGGTGCCGAGAAAGTGATCTGGGGACACACTTTATGGGTAAATGACAAGTGCAAGAAAGGGGTCTCCAAGGCAGAAGACAAAGATTTCCGGAATTAATTGCTAGTAGCTTCTTCTGATCCATGTAAAGGACCAACCTAAGTAGGAAAAATAGTAACAATAAGAACAACAAAAAAACCAAACCCAACAACATGTGTACAGCAGGGACTGCAGCCGCAGCTCCATTTGGAATGAATAAACATGTGTTAATCATTAGAGTTTGAAACTGATCCCAGAGTATGTTGCATTATAGCTACAGACGTGAAAAATGCATATTTGCACAGACAATAACTATGAATGCTTAGATGGCGACAAAGCCATCCCTCATAGTGCGGAGCTCAGGATGGGCTGGGGAGGACACGCGATGTTACAGGTCACATTTAAGGAAGGAGGAGATGAATTTTCTTCAGAAGCAGCAGGATGTTCCCTGGCACGCAAACTACGGGCTTTGTAAGAGAGCTCCAGATGGATGCTGAGAATAAGATACTAAACACAGCAACACCATACTAGTTGGACAGCTACCTGACAGCATTGGAAGAAGCCTGCAGAAAGGGTCCCTTCATTACGCTAATAATACACGGGCTTATGTGGTTAACTGAAGCCAAGGGCTGGGGATAATTTTACAAAAAGGAAAAAAATTTAGCTGCCATGGTAACCTAGACAACGACAGATCTTCTGGATGTGACAAGATTCCAGTCTGAATTACACAAAGTCACCATAAGCCCAGAAAGCAAAATGGATTTAATTAGTTGGTTAAAGTCTGCAGTACAGGAAAAATGGCAACATTTGTCCTTTATTCTCTTTCCAAACTAACAACATTTCGCTAGTATGAGCGTTCCTAGAAAAGGAGCATTTTTAGCTAAGCACGTGATTGCAAAACGATGCTTCGCATGGGAAATCCCCAAATTTAAATTCCCTCAAAACTCCAGATCCAAATTAGCCATGACTCCTTGAAGGATGAACAGAGAATAGGCTTCATGACATGTCATTACTAAACATGGAGTCTTCAAATGTCCCTCCCTGTAGCCACAGATGCCAAGATTACCACTTCCTAATTTTAAGGCTATTAAGATAACTATAGCACAGGAACCTTCTTCATCTTATTAATCAAAATATATTTGGTAAGTACATATGGCATATTGAATATTAAATAAAGCAACTCTCAACAGAGAAGATTCCTATAAACTAAGATTTACTATCCAAAACAACAGCCGTGTTATCATAGCCAGGCCTGTGGGGGGATATTAAAGGGCACTGAAAACTTTTCTAAAATTGGAAGACTTGTGGGGATGTTGCACATGTATTTTGCCTTCCTATAATTTTCTTTTCCTTGGTGTCTTAACTGTGTATTATAGACTATTATGATTATACAATTATTATTACTACTATTAATAATAATTATTGTTACTATTACACCTGCTCTATAACTCTCTTCTTTTGGTTTTCTAACCCCCATTTCTGGGTAATCTTGGTCCCATTCATAGCTCCTCTTCATGGAGTCCTCGTTCTCTCCTTTTCTGCTGTCAACTTCGACTCCTCATCTCCCATTTCTCCAATTTACCATTCGATATTTATATGTTTCCCAAAGCCTCCTCTCATATCCACAGTTAAATTCTTCTCCCTGGTCCTTTATTTCCGTAGGCTTCTGTCAATGCAGTCATTGCCCTTCCAGGGTTTCTAGTCGAAACTTCAGAATTGGTTATCTTCACATCTCATGTCTAATCAACCACCAAGTCCTGTGGGTTCTTCCTTCAGATTCTCCCTCAATCCTGCCCACATATTTATACTTGGCAATGTCAAATGAACTACTGCTCATGAACAGATCACAGTCCCTCAGGTCTGCGTGCCTGGGAGTATGTGCTTTCCTCAAGTATCATTAGGTAAAGAGCAGTAGAAACTCAAAATAGTTCTCAATGAAGGGATATTGTGTAAAGAATCAGAGAAATCTCATGGAACTCAAGGTGGGAAGCCAAGTCCAGCTGGCAGTCCCAGAGCTGAGAGTGGGAAGAACGCCAGGAACTAAGGGGGTGTTTCTCTTTACTCAAGAGGTGCTTCATTCCCTCAGTTTGCTTGAAGGCCAACCGTCTCTTTATTCATCAACATGCAAATGACCACCAGGCATCAAGACCTTCCAGCTCTATTTTCTGTCACCACTTGGCAACATACCTGGGTCTCTCAGTTCAAAGTTCAAGGGAAAGAAAAGATTGGACCAAGTTATCTGTTTAACCAAAACCACACATATGTTTGGTAGCTGGACCATCAGTAGGCTGCCTTTGTGTCAGGTGGCACGTGCCTACCCCTTAGGCAATGAGCCCTGATTCAAGTAGTGGGAGCCGTAACTATTGTGGCCATTTGCAGAGACTGTAGGTGGAGGATGGTCTTTAGAAGGGACCATGGGGAGGACAGGCAATGAAACAATTCTTGTCAAAAGTGCTGTTTCCTAGAACACTCTTTTCCCCACCCATCTACTCAGAATACTCCTCCTACTCATTCTTTGAAACCCAGAAACAGTCACTCTTTTGTTCACCATTTCACTTATTTTGCTCAGAGCCCCAAGCAGAAACAATCACACCCAGCTCGGTGTTGTTGCTATTTCTTGAGCTTATATCTATTACTGCATATAAATCACTAACCTGTAATTATTTATTTGCATGATTGGGTCTCCCACTGGACCGAGCATCTCTTCAGGACAATTTTGAATTCTGTTCATTGCAGTATTCCCAACATTGAACACAGTGTCTGGTAGTAAGTACTCAACAAATGTTTTGTTGACTGAGTTGCTTTTAATATGCTAATTAATTAATTAATATTTATGAATGTTGTCTCCCAAGTCTGCCCCTTGCTTTAGGGAATTAATTGTATGTAATTGAAAGGGCAGAAGTTACAGTTAGAAGCAATGAATTAGAAGCATCTATAGAAATATGGATGAATCTTAAAAGTATAGTCCTTAGTAAAAAACAGAAAGGAAGAGAAGATATGTAATGAATATCATTTGCATGAATTATATTTTTAATGCACACAAAATGTAGTAATATTTAGGAACACATACAAAAAAACAAATATACAACAAACACATGGAAATTTTTGACTATGGAAAGAGAGTAATGGAAAAAAGATACAAGAATTTTTAAAAGAGATAACAATAAATAAATAAAATAAGAAAGGGGTCTTACACAGATTGAAGATGGTAATGTGCCTTGATCCAAGGAGAATGATGGACTCAACCATCTGCTTTGACTTCAAAATAAAGAATAACAAATGGAATGAATTTTAACATTATTAAGGTTTACATTGGTTTATGTACCCTAGCTCTTGTTTGTTGGTGAATTGATACTGGGAAAGTTACTTAC
Source organism: Herpailurus yagouaroundi (assembly GCF_014898765.1). Classification (NCBI taxonomy): domain Eukaryota; kingdom Metazoa; phylum Chordata; class Mammalia; order Carnivora; family Felidae; genus Herpailurus; species Herpailurus yagouaroundi. The sequence continues at coordinate 3,830,630 of NW_024412434.1, forward strand.
ATCTCCTTGTACTTTAGTTTCCCTATTTATAAAATTGGGATATTATCAACTTAGTAGGTATGCCTTAAAATTAAATTAGAAAATGTATATAGAACACAGGTCACACAGCAACTCAAGAAATATTCATATAAATGGATTCCTATGCAGTCTCCCTGCTTGCATTTGCCTTTGGGTTCTTCCAGATCAAATTTACCTACTATCAAAGACAAAGACATCCTGCCCCTACTCAAAAATTTTCCATTATTTCCTGATTCCTATATTATCTATTTCCCACTTTGTTGGAATAGGGGGTTAGTGGTAACAAGGTAGAGGTGTTAGAAATGATGTCTTAAATCTTACCTGTGAGTTTAACACAGTAGAGAAAGAGGTGGCTGAGGGAGACAATAGACAGGGCATGGAAGGATATTGCCCTTGTACCACAGAGTTAGACCATGGAGTTGGCTACTGGAATTACTATCACACTCCTATAATATGAGGATTGGAGTGACACCCAGTGATCCACTAATCAATGCTTAGCAACTCAAGGCCAACCTTACTCACTTCCTTTCATAAATCTTGAGCTCCAGGTAAACTGATTTTGTTATCATTCTCTCTGTAGGAGTGCTGACATTTCCTGCTCTGTGACTTTCCTGAAGATATTCCACACTTGGAATGTCTCGTCTCTTGTCCCCCTATTTCAATACTATTCATTTTTCAGGGACCAGCTAAAATCCAAACTTCTGAAAAAACTTCCATAGATCACTTCAATTTTTGAGGAAGCTCTCCTTTCAAGATGGTCACATTTATTTGGCATTATATACTACCCCCTCATAAGTTTGAGTCATCTGTTCAATCTGAATTATATTTATATTGGGTGTATAGACTTTTATTCTTATGGTATCTTAGTATCTAAACAGTGATTTATATGTAGTAGACCCTCAAAAAATATTGTTTAACAAAGAAGTCACTTCAATAGCCTAAAATTATATAATTTTCAGGTGAGTTAACTGAAGGCTAAAATCTCAACTTATTTTATCAGTGAGGAGACAGCAGGTAGAGGAAATAACGTCATATCTATGAGTTAATGAATACATTTGTTCTTTTAAATTTTGAGTTTCCCTGTCTTTTTCCTAATCCATAGAGGTTTATGGGGATAACTTGGGATGATACACAACCACAAAGGGCCTTAATTTCAACCATTTGTGAAATGAAAGTGTTTGATTAGAACTTTCTTCAATCAAAATCTTACAGAGAAACCCAATCAACAATAACAACACACACACATGCACACACACATACACACACATACACACACAAATACGTAGCTGCTGTGATTGAAGATTCCCATCATCTTTCCCTTACTCCATTCACCAGTTACTTGGAAGTAGAGTTTGAAAACCCCAGGATGGAACCAAAGGCTCTCAGACACTTGTTAGTTGCTGACTCCATGACTGCAGGAAACTGAACACCTTCTTGCTTCTTTCATACCATCCTCCATTTGGCAGGCTATCTGAGTGGTACAATTTACTTAATAGGCCATTCAAAGTAGTAGGAGTTTCACTGCCTTCCCAAGATTCTATGAAGATCAAATGAAATAACATCAGTTGAGGTGTTTGCCAGTAATAAATCTTAGCATAAAGGCATAGTGGTATTATTCATATTTAGATGGTGATTGTTGTTGCTTTTACCATTTTTATTACTAACTTGCAACACTACTTAGAGGTACTAATTTTACTTAAATACGAGGAAATGAGGACTCATAGAGGTTAACTAACCTCAAACCAGGCAAATTCTAAGTAACAGAGCAGTGATTTTAATCGCAGGCTTTCTTATCCAACATCCATCTTTTCACAACATGCGTCCTCAAACTGAATTAAAAAGGCTGCCTGAAAGAAAAGATGGTTTTTGAAAAATATGTTTAAAAGAACACAACTTATAATGTCCTCCATGACAGTAACCCTAACTGATATCTCTGAAGAGCTTGGAGTGAATCATTTTGATCCTTGGGGCCACCTTGAAACATGGAAGTGTTGGGGGTGATGGAGTAACAGCTTTTCATGAGCTTGGGATGCAATAAAAGATGTCAGAAGGAAACAAAGGCCAGCTGGTGGAATTTACCAGAAGCCAGGGATGAGTGTTTCTGGTAAGAGTAAACTCTATTCCTTGGGATATTACTCTGGTTCCTGTTTGTCATCTCCTATACTGTTGGTAATAGTTGGACACATTTCTATGCTTGGTTTCTAGGCACTCCCAACCACATACTAACAAGTTTAATCTTTGCTCCCCATTGATCTAATACCTCTCATAGATAAGACCTTCACACTTCCACATATGTACACTCTGCTTTGTGGTGTCAAACTTATGTACTTGTTTTTTTACTCTGCAAGCTCAAGACCCATCATCAGTCATGACAGGTAAGACATTGAGACTGAGACTGCCTATGTTACTCAAATGAAATGACTTTCCCAAGATCATGAGAACACAGACAAATTCAGTGTCCAGATCCAAAATCCAGCTGTCTTCCCACCACATAGTTTTTTGGATGAAGCATTAAAAACTGGTCTGCATATTATTACATTGCTATCTGATCCCATTAGTGGACATACGAGCTTTGTGAAATACAGTGCTTTCTTCCTCTGGAAGCCATTTGATTCTCATATAATAAAACACTGAAAGTATTGTATTTCATGTCCTCACAATCAACATGGAAGGTGATGAATATGGACCATGTTTGGTTTTAAGAAATCTCTACGTGAGGGGTGGAAGGGAGCAGGCATGGTGTATATTCATTTGTTTGACTTCATTTTATTGTCTTTTGCAAATCCTTTTTAAATTAATTGATTGGGCCCAATGAACAGGTCTTTCTTTTCTCCTTCCCACTCTCTTCTCTTCCCATAAAGATCCCTCTGGGATCCCAAAGACATCTATTCAGAGAAGAGAGCTTGAGACATAAAGGGGTCCATGCTTTGGGGAAAGTCTTCAATACCTGCTGTCTCATTGGGCTCCATGTGTGTCAATAACTTTACTTCTGGAAGGTGCTGGTATGAACATTCAGATTCAGGACAGAGACTCCAAAACCTCTAGTTAAAACCTCTGTCCTACTAGTTTCAGAGAATCTAAGTCTTCCCTCTAAGGTTTCATTTTTGGTCTCAGTACTACAAAAAAGGACATGTTTTCAATATAATTCACAAAAACCAGTCACATATGGCGAATTATTAGTAAATACTAAATAATTAAGCTTCAGTTCAACAAAATTTGAATCTAATGTCATTAGGTGGCCTCCATTTGGAGTTTCTGTTAACTACTTCGAGTCTAAAACTGGTACAAAACCCTTTCAATTCACCAATGTTTAAATTTTGCATTTCAATTTAGGAGGAGAAACAGGAAATGAAGAAAGAAAGAAAATTATTACAGTTCCAAATGTCTAAAAGTGTTTAACTTCAGTTTTTTTTAACTTGGTTTTCATTTTATTCAAATTAGTGTAGGCACTGCAAATAAAATTTTAGAATGCAGACAGAAGGTCTGTGAAGCATAAATTATAGGTGTTTTCCCAACTGGTTTGTATAAAGGATTTGCTAGATCATAAAAGTTTAATTCACTAAAAGTCAATTCTTCTGAAAAAGAAATTAACTTGGTTTAAAGAATAATATTCATTCACTTAAGGAGTTTATACTGAGTGCCTAGGATGTACCAAGCATTGTGCTTAGTACCATGGGAGACATGGATATACATATAGGTATATAATCTAGAAGTTTCGTGAACTTATTTGAAAAAGAAGAGGAGAGGGACAGAAAGATATACCTATAATACTGGAAATGCTGGCAAATCTAGTTTTTGCAAACATGATATATGTTGAATTTCTTCTGCCACAGTTTGGATGCATATACCTTATCTATAAAACAAATATCTATCTAGTATTTAAGCACCAGTGAAGACACAATGATGAATAATCTGTAACCCCTTCCCTCAAGGAGTTTACAGTCACGTAATCAATTTGATAACTAGGTGATTTTTTAGAAAAAGGGGTGAGCTCTCTATTCTCCCAAAGTAAGGATCAGTAGCTTTGAAAACAGGAATTAGGGAAGCAGCAGAACCAGGCAGTATCTGGGTTGAATTCTGTAGGAAGGGGATGACGTTAAAAAGACTAACAATTAACTTTTGAGAAACAAGCTCAACATAGAAGAAAAATAGACTGGAGGGAGCCAATTTTAATTCCTGAGCCAAGAATTGACCATGGCCTGGATGGATGATCCAATCTGAGAAGAATCTGTAAGAATGGCCTCTTTATCTTTACAAAGCTAGATGCCTTATCCTTGGTGCCTGCATGCTCCTATCAATAAGGAACTGGTACCCACATCTGGCTATAATAAGTGATGAGTCCTTCCCCCCAAAAAAGATTCAGAGTTCCAAGACTGAAGCACAGAAGAAAAAATTGCAGAATATACATTCATTCTGCCACCCACCCCCACTTCAAGCAGGGTGCACAGTGCCAGTCCCCCTTCTCAGACACTGAAGGGACTATGTCATTGACCACAGTAACAGCAACAACCAATTTAGATCCTTAATGACAGTCATCCTGCACTTTTTCCCTATGCAGAATCTAGATGAAATAACAAGCACACCAGAGATGAGGTAAGAAATTAAAATCATAAACTCAGACTCTAAGAGTGTACCTTAGTGTAACATTTAAATTTTAGCATTAGAGATTGTCTATCTACTCATAATATAAAAATAAAACACAGTAAGTCTTTTAAAAATCTGGCTCAAAAACTTTTTCATGAATTGATTTGAAATGAAATCTATGACATGTTCTAAAAACTCTTGAATCACTTAAAAAAGAATTTCGTAGAACCACGGAAACTTAAGGCATGGATGTTACCTTAGGAGGTAATATTCATAATTGATTATGGGATTCTCCTGGGAATTCTCTATCGGAAGTACCCATAGTGTAATTCTGTACTGGAAACCAAGGATTACCTGTCCTTCAATATTCCCCCTATATCATCCTCTACAAAATCTGCCTCGGTAAGAATCTGCATTCTCAGGGCGCCTGGGTGGCTCAGTGAGACTGACTTGTTTTTGCCTCAGGTCACAATCTCTTGGTTTGGTTCCTGAGTTCAAGCCCTGTGTCAGGCTCTGTGTTGACAGTGAGGAGCCTGCTTGGAATTTTCTCTCTCCCTCTCTCTGCCCCTCCTGGACTTGAGATCTCTCCCTCTGTCTCTCAAAATAAATAAACTTAAAAAAGAGGGGCGGGGAAGGGCTCCTGGATGGCTCAGCTGGTTAAGCATCTGACTTCCGCTCAATTTAAGGTCTTGCCATTTCAGAGTTCGAGCCCCGCGTTGGGCTCTGTGCTGACAGCTAAGAGTCTGGAGCCTGTTTCAGATCCTGTGTCTCCCTCTCCCTCCCTGTCCCTCCCCCACTCGCACTCTGTCTCTCTCTCAAAAATAAATAAACATTAAAAACATTTTTAAAATAGAAATAAAAAAGAATCTGTGTTACTCACATTCCCTAAAGTAATTTGCAAATGGGATTCTGTTTGCCTACAAGAGATGGAACAGGGTAATTTTAACAACAAAATTTAATTTGATCTAGGAAACATATGAGGGAATTTTAGCCATTCAAAGCAGAAAAAAAGAATAATAAGAACTGAGGCTTCTCTTTTCCCTCACTTTCCTCAAAACTTGAACTTCTGGCAGGACCTTGTTCATTCTTTCACTTCTCAAACCTGCCATTCTTGGTTTCCAGTTTTTACCTTTTTCTTTAATACCCCATTCTCCTTATTTAAAGCCAAATGTGGAGTTATTAAAAAGTAATTTTTTTAAAAAGAGAAATAAAATTTGTAGAGTACATACCAAAAACCCCTACATTTTATAAATTATAAATCTGAGGCATAAGGAATTTAGTGACTTGCCTGAAGTCACACAGTGAACACATCAAAAACCTAGGGACCCAGCTTCTAGGAAGATTAGAGTCAGATAGACATTGACTCTGGAGGCAGAATAATAATGAGATAACGTTTGGAGATTAGCTCCAAACCTGCATATAGTAAATACCCAAGAAAAAAATCACCATCATAAGTTTCTGTCTTCAAAGATGTCAGGATGATAAGTGCTGCAGAGGAAAAAAAAAAATGATAGGGGGAGGAAAGTAGAAAGTAAGGAGGGATGCTAACTTCATTGAGAGAGATGTATGTCGTTCACAATAACCCTGCCCGCTGCCCCCTGACGTAGCCCCCTTTTATCCTGGCTCTTTGCTTTAAGACCTTTTTTTTTTCTTTTTTTGCCTTATATCTCTTGCTTCCTCTACTTTTTGAATGCTAAATGTTTAATACCTAAGATAAAAAATATAAGTTCTGCACTCAATAAAGAGAGAGGTGAACGACATGGATACAAAAATTACTTCAGCAGACTGGGTATAACTTGGCTTAATTTTTGTCAAATATAGGGATGCCTGGGTGGCTTGGTCAGTTGAGCTTTGGACTCTTGATTTGGACCCAGTTCATGATCTCACAATACAGCCTGCTTGGGATTCTCTCCCTCTCTCTCTCTGCCTCTCTCCCACTCATGCTTGTTCTCTCTGTCTCTCCCTTTCTCTCAAAATAAATAAATAAACATTAAACAAATCTGTCAAATATAAGAAAAATGGTTTCAAGTTTTGAAAAGAAAACCCAAAATACACAGAAAAACTAAATTTTGTTGAAGACCCATTAGTCTTTGCTCATTCATCTCAGGATAGTTGCAGAAAGGTGAAATCCATTCAAACAAGCTGTGGTCCCTAAAACTGAATTTTCAAAGAGTCCTCAAACCCCTCTGCCAGTATCTCATTGACTTACTCATTTTTTTTGTGTGTGTATCCATCAAATATAATCCTCCACACACTGAATTGAAAAAGGAGTTGGAGTCAGAGTATTCAAATAATTTAGAATTTTTATAGCAGCTGATATCTATTATTAAATTAATTTTCACCTGTAGGATAAAACTGAAGTGTTTTATGGGCATCTACAATCTTAAAAACCTTTATTTCCATTTTAAAATAACTGAATACATGTTCTGGTAATCTCTCTTTCAGACTCTTCTTCTCTGAAAAGAGGGTAGATTCACAACCCCTTTGGATACTCAAGCAGGAGAGGACTGAGAGACACAAACCTTTAAAAGGAATTTTAATGCCATTTAGAAATTATCTCATCAAACCTAAGATGGTGCATGAAGTAGTGAGAAAATCTTTGCCCTGACACTCTGGTGGGGTTGGGAAAGGAGACAAACCAAGTTTTCTAGAACCAATTGTGCTGGAAAATGCTATATGATATTTTAAAAGAAACACCTTCATTTTTCCAGGTCCCAATTTCCTCATCTATAAAATGATGGGGTTATGTCAGCTGCTTCTAAGTTCAGGAATTGAAACTTAACGTAGTCAATTTCAACCTAAATATCTTCCTTATCTGGGGTGTCTGGATGGCTCAGTCGGTTAAACATCTGACTTAAGGGCTCAGGTCATGATCTCGTGGTTCATGGGTTCAAGCCCCATATCTGGCTCTGTGCTGACAGCTCAGAACCTGGAGCCTGTTTCGGATTCTGTGTCTCCTTTGCTCTCTGCCCTTCCCCCGCTCATGCTCTGTCTCTCTCCCTCTTTCTAAAATAAATATTTTTTTTAATTCGAAATATCTTCCCTATCTTGCTTTATACCTCAATCTGACCAGTGCCATCTGTCTCAGGAAAAGGAAACATCACTCACCCAGGTGGTCACACCCGTCACCTAGAAGATGTCGTCCATGCCTTTCTTTCTCTCACAACCCAAATTCAAGCCATGAGTATATGATTTCTGAACATATCCTGAATTTGGGTCTTTCTTTCTATCATAATTGCATTCCAAACTACCTCCTTTTCTCTTCTCTCCTAATGTATTTTCCTGTTCCCGCTTTTGCTCTGATAAGGTTTATTCTCTACAGAGCAGCCAGAGTGATCCTTTTAAAACATACATCAAACTCTGTCCCTTTCCAGAACAAATTCATCCACAGGTTTCCCTTCAATCTCAGAATACCTTGGCAAATCCTTACCATGCTCTGCAAAGGCCTACACAGCTCACTTCTGGCTATCCCACCAAGTATGACTATATTCTCCCTCTGCCTATTGGCCTCCAACCACTCTGCCCCCCTATTGTCCCCACTCACAGTCTTTGTACACACAGCTCCCCTGGCTAGAACCCTCTCCCCTCACACCTGGATGGCCCCCTATTCTGCTGCACAGGTCTCTGTTTTATTGTCACTTGCTCAGAGATACTCATGCTGACCTCCATATCTGAAATAACTTCCCTGTTACTCTCTCTGAATCCCCTTCCCTTTGTTTTATTTTCCTTAGTACCTCTGTCACAAATATGTTAGATTGTTTCCATAGTGGTGCACAATGAATCATGGCTCCTGACCATATGTAGCTCACTCTGAGCCCCTGGGACATGAGCAAATATGACACACTTGATAAACACTTGTTCTTTGGTGCCTGTTCCCATGGAACCCTAGGACCACCCAGGGTCAAAAGACCACATGGACAGAGGATCCCAGCTAGCCCCGCTCTGCCAACTGAGCCCAGCCACCAGCTGACCTTTCAGTTCAAAGCAGTCACATGAGGGAGCCCAGGTGAGGCCAGCAGGGACCCCACAGCTCATCCACAGAATTGTGGGACATAATAAACCATTGTTTAAGCCACTCAGTTTGGGATGGTTTTTTATACACCAAAATATAACCAACACAGCTCCGATGGCATATTATTCCTTTATTGTTGTCTTCCCATTGGCATGTGTACCCTATGTGCATGTAGGGACTTGGTGCCAGAGAGTGTTGTGGTGGCAAAGTGCCAAAGGAAAAGTATTTGAGAAGGTAATCCCAGCCAGAACAAGTGCAGACCAATCAAAAATATCTTACAATATTTCAGTTCATTCACACAGGCAGTGTCCATGACCAAAACCACTGCTGTGCCCATCCTGTCTTCCTGCTAAATCAGAATCCCCTCAAGCTGAAACCTTAGCTCACTGTATTATTGATTTCTAAACATACCCATCACTGAGCTTCTAGACCCTTGGACAAAGAACAATATACTTTTTAAGTAACCATTATTTTAAATCTGGTATAATTAAAGTTATAAACTTGCCATTCCTCCCACCACATTAGAAAAATGACTTCCCCACACACTCGTAGCCTCAGGCAAGATGGGCAAAGAAAACTATGTTCATGGAAGAGCTGTCAGTTCTATTGATGATGAGCAACATGGATTGAGAGGCCAGACCTAACACCCTGTCCCCTGCCCAGTGGGCTGGTAGAGCAAGACTGGGGGAAAGAATCAGAGAAACAGGCATGGAGGCTTTAAGCTGAGCCCAGAAGTGAGCTGAATCTGAGCAGACAGTAGACAGGAGATACCATTTGTTTTTCATAGTCACTACTCTTGGGGACACCCTGGTGTCAAGTAAGGCAGGCAAACTAGGGGCTCGTTTGCTTGGGAGCCATTCTTGAGTTTTCCCACAGGCTACACTGCCTGGAGCAAGTTCATTCAGCATTCTGGGTTGTAGTTTTCTTATCTACAAGAAGAGGAAATTGTCCTAGATGGGATCTAGGGCCCTTTTAAGCTTAGAATGCTATGAGCCTAAATCAGTAATACCAGAAAGATGCTGTTTATCACCCCCACATCCAAGAGATGAACAATGAAGTCACTATTTTTATCAATTGTTAGACACAAATTAATAGTCCTATGAAGCAGTTTTTATGAAACTGCTTCCTAGATGTTGTGTGTGTTGCATCAAAAGCAAACATCATGAATTGACTCATTCCGCATGTATGTGCTGAACACCACTGCATGTTGGAATTTGGACAAGCACCCAGGCCAGGTGAGAGGCACAGAAGACAGCCCCCTGTGGAAGGCTGTAGTCAGTTCATAAAGGATCTTGAGTCCCCAGTGGCTTTAAAGGAGGAAGTTACTGGTCAGTGTGATTCAGAGGAGGCTCATTCTGGTGTCAGGGCTGCTGGGCAGGCGGGGAGAAGCAGATGGTGGGGAAGCCAGCAAGAAGGCTGTTGAAGTAGTGTGAGTGAAACAGAAGCATAAAGATCTTCCTCTGTTATGTGGGCAAACTGTGTAACAAAGAGACCCAAGCATGCCACAGCTCAACACAAGAGGCATTTCCTGGACAGTGGGTCAGCACCGGGGGTAGTTCCTCCACATGGGTTGTGCCATCCGCATCTCCACGACCTCATGGGGCTTCATGGTGAGCAGTGTTCAACCAGCAGAAAATGAAAGAGCACAGAAGACCTCGTGCGGCAGGTTCTCAGAGACCACACCTGAAAAAAACACATTTCTGTTCTGTGTCCCATTGGCATGGCCTGGATGATACAACAGAGTCTGGGAAAACCATATACTCCTTGACAGTCCCAGGAAGACAAAAACTTTTGGAAAACTACTGGAAGTGTCTGCTAGAAGATGTGAGCTGACAAAGTAGCAAAGACAATAAGATGAGGGAAGGATGGAATTAGGAGACATTTCTGAGATTAAATCACAGAATGTGGTGACAGTTTGGAAGGAAGCTAGGGAACGAAAGGGAGACATTTGGTGATGACCCTGAAATTTCTAGCTTAGTAAACTGAAATTTAAAATATTGCCAATAAGAAATAATGTTTTTGAAGGGCAACTTAGTGTTATCCATCAAAATTTCAAGTAGAGCATACCTTTCATACAAACATTCTACTCTAGGAACTTCTATATAGAAAAATTGATTCTCTCTCTCTCTCTCTCTCTCACACACACACACACACACACACACACACATACACACATGCAAAAGCATTTCTTGCAACATAGCTTGCATTAGTCAAATAAGGAAAACTACTTAAATGTCCATCAAGAGAATACAATAGGATGAAATACGATATAGCCACATAAGTGACAACCATTAAAAATTGCAAGAGTGATCTATATGTATTGACAAGAAAAGATGTTTAAATTGTACTGTCACATTTAAAAAGCCAGTTGCAGAATGATATATACAACTGTTTTTGGAATAAAAATATATGTATGCATATTCATTGAAGAAAAATTCTAAAATAATATACCAAAAACCATTAAGTCATTACTTTGAGAGTTATGTATTATTTAAGTTTATTTTTATAGAGTTTCTATCTTCACTTGAATAATCAGGAAAATATATGATTAGGGGTTTTATTATTCATCTATTCATCTAGCTAGCTAGCTAGCTAATTTATTTCCCAGGATCTAATTTATTTCAAGGAGTACATAGTTTCCCATGCCTGTTTAGGTTTAGGAGAATGGTCAGAATGTGAACATGTATGTGTGCATGTGTGGAAATGTGTGTTATTTTTGCTGTTCCTCCAAAACGCTTCATAACATCAGCAGCTTTCCCATTTTAGACAAGAGTCTCTGAGAAGTTAATGTGCTTCCTCCATATCACAAGCATCCATATGAAGGATCTTTCCTTGGGCTTCATGGAAAATATGAAGGCCTTCTTCTGCTATCCTTGTCTGCAGAAGACCCCCACAGGCAGACATTAGTGATGGCTTGGTGGCAGAAGGGTGGGCTGAGTGGGCAGAGAGGGAAAGGCAATGAGCAAAATAAAGAAAGCTGTGTCTTCTTTTGGAAGATCATGTGGAACGTCAGCTAAAACAACCCCCTGTCTATTTTCACTTTGCCTAGTTCTTGTTTCCCTTTTCTCTTGATCCTTCTCTCTGACTCTGTTTTTCTCCCTTCTGCCTTTCAGCAAAAGATGATAATGAGAAGAGATATAAAAGCCAACAAACCTTTAGCTGTTTTTGATATTTTGCAAATGTTGCCTTAGGATTTTTTTGTTTGTTTTGTTTTTGTTTTTGTTTCTGATCACAAGCCCTTGAGAGATACAAGCCATGCAATTTTGAATTTTTGTTTGTTTGTTTAGAGAGAGCAGGAGGTATGTAGAGAGAGGGAGGGAGAGAGAATCCCAAGCAGGCTCCACACCATCAGCACAGAGCTCAATATGGGGCCTGAACTCACAAACCACAAGATCATGACCTGAGCCAAAACCACGAATCAGATGTTAAACAACTGAGCTACCCAGGCATCCCACAATTTGAAAATTGTGTACCCTGTCTTCTATAGGGACATAGTCATGCCCATAAAATTCTATTATTAAGCTCTTGATCACAGGTACCATTTGAGAAATAAATGGCAATTGTTGAGTTTTTTAGTTGTATATTGATGTTACCAGTTAATTTTTGTTTTTCTCTTTCTTCTCAATCCAGTTATCTCTCTCAAATGTATTGAGTGAAATAAATAACAAGTGTGTACATTTTGTTTTCCTGCCTTGTTTTTTTCTTTCTTTTTTTTTTTAACATTTTATTTATCTTTGAGAGACAGAGCATGAGCAGGGGAGGGGCAGAGAAAGAGAATCTGAAGAAGGCTCCAGGCTCTAGCACAGAGCCAGATGCAGGGCTTGTGAACTGTGTGATCATGACCTGAGCCAAAGTCAGAGACTCAACTGAATGAGCCACCCAGGTGCCCCTTCCTGTCTTGTTTTTGATGATTCATAAAAATATCCATATCAAAAAATGTAAAAGTCATTTTACATGCAAAATATTTCACAAAGAATGAAACTAAGACATAAAATATCACATATATTTGTATCAGCTCACAGAAACCTGTTATTTCCATGTAATAAGACATTTCATAAGCTACCCATGAAGTCTGTTTCTTAATATTATAGCCACTACACACATACACACACACACACACACACACACACGTGCACACACACATGTACACACACACACAGCGGGTTGGGGGAGAGACAAAGACTGACTTGGCTTAGCAAATATCACTAATAGCCAATATTGTTGCAAATTCATCTTTATTGCTTTATGTATGAAAATAAATTTAAGTATATATTTAATATGCATCTAATGTAACAATAAATTCGTTATAAAAATAATCATTAGAATGCAGATGGTAAGACTTTGTTTCTAAATAAAGTCAACAACAATTACTAAAAATGGTTTATTAGGTTCTTTTTTAAATAAAGGAAAATGATAAGCCTCAGTGTGTGTAGGATATGTCTGCATCATGCAGGCTTACTTGGAGCATAAGAATGCATACTGCTTCAGTAATTCAGATGAGAAGAAAGAAGTTACAATATTTTAACTTGTAATAAAAATCCATCAAATATGCTTTTCAAAAAATATTATTGTGTGAATGTCTTAAATGGCTATCATTTCTAGGAATCTTCTTTAGCTATCTCTGCCCTCAAGAAAATCAAATAAATTACACTAGACCAAGCATTAATTGGTTGCCAAGATTCATTTTGGTAAAAATCATTCTGGAGTTATAGACGTTCATAAAAAGACTAATTGCAAAGTGGTTTAAATTATTGTTATTATGATTTAATTGTTCAAAACAATTTTCCCTTAGGAGTATTTTTTCCAAGTCATGTATTTCACTTTACCAAATGACCTTTTAAGAAGTTCTGTAATCAGCATACTTTGTCAAGCCAAAATAGGAAATATGCAGAAATACTCTGGACTGTTTGCTCTCTTTTCTTCTCTGTCTCTCTTTTTCTTTCTTTAGGAAAGCCATGAATTTTATTATTAAAGTAATTCAAAAAGATAGGCACCTATAAAATTAAAAACAAAAGCTCAACCTTAATGCCATTAGGCTCATTAATTTTTTATGAAAAATAGAAACAGTATGTTAAAGTAGTATGCTGAATATTTAATATGAAAAATAATGTGAAATGGCTTAAACATATTAGATGTAATATGAATATATAACCTAAAATATAAAATGCAATACCTAAATATACGATGTGAATATATTTATCTTGTAACACTTTGTATTTAAAGTCTTCCTTATAGGGAGTCTTTGAAAGGCCCCAAATATTTTCCTTTCCACAGCGTATAATTTAGCAACATGTCCTTTCTGTGCACTGACTGGTATCAAAGTGTTTCAATAATCAAAATATATACAGAAAAAGAAATTCAACTCAGTATATTTCCATCTGCTTAATGTGAAAAATTTTATTGTCATCTGAGTTCCCAAAATAAAGATGAGGATTGGAGACTGACAGTCTAGCTTGTGGCCCTTTTTCTATCCACACATTGAGCACAGGGTCCATGGGGTAAATATGAAGATGTGGGCCAGCTGACCTTCCCATCTTATGAAGAACCTGAGTAAAGTAATAAAGTTAGGAAACAGGATGGAGTTCGTCTACAGATGATCAAACTCAATATTTTTTCATAGTTAAAAGCTGGGTGTATTTAAAATAGAATTTACTCTTGGGGCGCCTGGGTGGCTCAGTCGGTTGAACATCCGACTTCGGCTCAGGTAATGATCTCATGGTCCGTGAGTTCGAGCCCCGCATCGGGCTCTGTGCTGACAGCTCAGAGCCTGGAGCCTGCTTCTGATTCTGTGTCTCCCTCTCTCTCTGCCCCTCCCCTGTTCATGCTCTGTCTCTCTCTGTCTCAAAATTAAATAAACACTTAAAAAAAATTTTATAAAATAGAATGTACTCTTGATAATAGTTTGAGATTTCATCTATATAATATTAATCAGTAAAAACCAGGTTTATCAGATTCTCTTTTAAATCTAGCATTTATCTCTGGCCTTCAAATGGTATAAGAAGGTGGTGACCAGTGTCACATATGCACAAAATGTGTCTTCTATCAAAAAAGAAAAAAGAAAGAAAGAAAGAAAGAAAGAGAAATCAGCAGATGTAGTATGCATTAACTGTTCTTTAAAACTATGTGGCCATGGTAGGAATATGGAGGAAAAACAGAAGGTGAAAATGTATGCAGATGAAAGGATCTTGTTATGGACTGAATTGTGCTCCTTCCCCCAAATTCATATGTTGAAGCCGTAACTTCCAATGTGACTATATTTGGATATTAGACATTTAGGGAATAATTAAGGTTAACAAAAGTCGTCTGGGTGGGGTCCTATTCTAACACAAAGAGACACCAGAGATCTCTCTTTCTGCTAGTGCACAGAGGAATTCCATAGGAAGACACCATGAGAAGGTGACCAACTGCAAGCCAGGAAAAGAAGTCTCATTAGAAACCAACCCTAACAACACCTAAATGTCACCTTGGACATTTAGCCTTCAGAACTGTGAGAAAATTAGTGTTTTGTTGTTTAAGCCACCCAGCCTGTGGCATTCTATTATGGCAGCCCAGAAAGACAATGCCAGTTTAAAAAGTGCTTCCATTTGTTAGCTAATGGAAGGTGAATGAAAAGAAAAAGGAGACACAGGACAGGGGCAACAACTGATTGAACAAGTCCCAGAGGAGACTAAAGATGATGGAGTCTTGAACACAGAACACAGTTCACAGAACACAGATGACTTTCATTGAATAAATCAATTGCTCTAGAACGTTTTAGACAGAATTTAGAGAACTTAACAAGCATTCTGACTTAGTAGGTGCAGTATTTTCAAAAATGCTTCAAAATAGTACCCTTTCCCTTTTATCTCAGAAGAAATAGCTCCTACTCCAGAACCAAACCTTCCACTTGCACTTAGGATTTCAAAACTTCCCACCCCCTGAAGACATCTTAGACTTTCTCTTCATTACATTCCTGGCCAGGCCTCTCCTTGAGGTCTCTCCTCACCAGCAACCACACCCATATACCCTATGCTCCAGGCTTGAATTTTCTAGCCTCTTGTGACTTACGAACCCCTTTCATAATGATCTTGCAAATCATCTCCTTTAAATTTCTCCATGGTATAAAATGAGTAAATTTTAAGTTGAATTTTTTTTTAATTTTACATTAGTGTATTATTAAAAATTATATCACAAAATTCATTTAAAATACTCTCTTATAATATTAATTCTGTGTATAAAAATGTTTATCTTTTTCCATTTGTTATATGACATAGTACTGTTTGATTTGCTTTAATTATGTAAAAAAAAAAAAAAAAAAGAGATGGTTTAGTAACAAATCCCAAAATGATACTGTATGCAATTTGGAGACTGATGTATATTAAAATGTAGATTAAAATTTAATTACGTGTTACATCATCAGGATTTGACTACTTTAGTAGATGATGTTTAGAATCCCTATATTTTGCAGTTTAAAAATCAACTGGTTCATTTATATAATTGTTAAGTTCTAATGATGATATGAAAGGAGTTTTCAGGCTGTTATTTGCAAGCACTTTCCAAATAACATATTTTTATTAGATGAAAAACCAAACTAGATATGATAACTACTCTATTTTTTTCTCTTTTTCTGTTTTTTTTTTTAAGCATTTGAGGCATCTTGAAGAGCTTCTTCAGAATTTTGATATATGACTTGTGGATTAGGTGAAAATCACATAGAGGCAAACATGCAGAAATATTATCATGTGCTTTTCAATAATTTCTATTCTGACATCAACATTCCTTACTTTATGCCTTAAACCCAGAGGCCCCTTTGTCAGCTCCAAGATGAAATTGAACAAATTGCTTAAAAATTATATGATGATTGAAACCAGTGGTATTCAGTCTAGTGACAACCTTGTTATTTCCATCTCCACTTTCTACCATGCTTGCTTATCTGGTGTGTATAGGGACTCTGGCATCCTGCCGCTATTACTTACTAGGGCACAAATCCCTTGGAAAATCTTGGGGAATCTCTGGGTGTCCACAGATCACAGATCAGAACACATTGCTTTAGCCCCTTGCTCTCAAACTTGAGCGAGCATCAGAATCAAATGAAGGAACTGTTAAAGCACAAACTGCTGGGCCCCAGAAAATCCAAATTTTCTGATTCAGTAAATCTGGAGACGTGCAACAATTTGCATCTCTAGTGAGTTCTCAGATGATGCTGATGCTGCCAGGTCCAGAAGCAGGCAGGAAGAGGCACTGCTCCACCATTGCAGACTGTTTAAAGTGTTCCCATTTGCATCCAGGGTCCAGGTCTCAGCTTTTTCTCTTCCTGGAATGCCCCTCCCCCAGCTCTTCCCATCCTCTGAGTTCTACCTGTGGAAACTCCACCCCCACCTGTCCTTCAAGGCAAATTTACTACACTTCCTCTAGCCAGCTTTCTATTCTGCCCAGAGTTCCCCATGTTCTCCCCTGTGAGACAGCCAGGTGGATGCTTGCCCAGCATGCACACATTGAGCACAGACTACGGGCTAGGCTGCAAGGAAAATGTCCAGGATACAAAGATGTGTAAGCTGCAGATCTTCCCTTTAAGGAGACCTCATTTATGGATCTCACTCTTGTTGGCTGAGTTGAAAACGCCTGGATTGTGACAACTATGTCTTATTAATCTCTATATCCCCTAAAGAGCCTCATGCACATTTAGGCATTTAATAAGGTTACTTCTAATTTTAATTGACTCATGAAAAATATTATTTACTTATTCAACAAATACTTATTGGATGTGCCATGATGGATGAGGCAGACCTAATCCCAGCTCTTATAATAATAATGACACATGATGATTTATTGAATGCTTATTATGTGCCAGACACTGTACTGAGTGCTTTATATTTATCAACTCATTTAAACCTCAAAACAAGTCTATATGATGAGTACTGTAATTACTTTGACTTTACAATGAGGAAGTCTAGGTAATCTGCTCAGGTCACACAGCTAGGAAGAAAAGGAACCAGGATTTAGAGCCCAGGCAATCTGGCCCTAGAGTTTGCCATTTACCATGACAGTACAGCTGATGAAACTTATTTTATTTAGTAAGGGAGGAGGGCAGTAACGCTGAATGAATTAAATACAATCCTAATATATACTATGAAATGAGAAGTACAAGATGTTGTAATACTAGATGATGTAGGGGCAAACTTGGTCTTTGGGGATGGTCAGGAAAAGCTTTCTTGAAAAAATAATTTCAAGCTAAAATACAAAGTGCAAACAGGAGTAAAGAAAGCAAAAGAGAAAGAGGGTAAAGTGGTGTTACAAGTCAAAGAAAAGGCATGTGCTTAGTTTGAAAGGAGTGAAATATGTTTAAGGAACTGAATGCTGGGGCACCTGGGTGGTTCAGTCAGTTGGGTGTCAGCTCAGGTGGTGATCTCAGGGTTCCTGAGTTCGAGCCCCGCATCCACCTCTGTGCTGACAGCTTGGAGCCTGGAACCTGCTTCAGATTCTGTGACTCCCTCTCTCTCTGCCCCTCCCCCGCTCACACTCTCTCTATCTCTCAAAAATAAATAAAACGTTAAAAAAATTTTTTTAATTAAAAAATTTAAAAAAAGGAACTGAATGCTTATGTCTGAAAAGATGCAGCTGAAAAACACTGGAGGCAGATCAGTCAGACTTAGGCATCCTGTTGGGGATTCTGAAAATCGTCCTAAGAACAATGGGAAGCCGCTGAAGTTGTCTATGTAAGACAGTTGTATGATTGGATGTACACAGATTGGAAAAGAACAAGTACAAATATGGACACTGGCTGGTAGGCTACTTCTATAGACTAAGCAAGAGAGGAAGATGGCTTATATTATGGTGTTGGCAGTGGAAAAATTGAGAAATGAATGGATTTTAGCAAGACTGAGAGAGAAGATAAAACTTATTGCTAACTGAATGGGAGGGCTGAGGGAGAAGTGCCAAAAAGGACTCTGATTTCTGTCATGCAGAGGGAGGTGACAGAGAGTGACTGAAGGGTGACTTTTAAATTGAAACCAGAGTGATAAAGAAGAACCAGAAATGTAGGGATCTAGACAAGGAAATTGCAGGCAGAGGTGAAAGTAAGTTCCAAAGCCCTGATGTGGGAATGAGCTTGATGTGTGTGGGATGGCAGTGTGGCTGGGGCACAGTGGGAGAAGCAGGGTGTGGAGGAGAGCAAAAAAGAAGACTAGACCTGAGTCATCACAGCCTTGAGAGTGAAGGCAGAGAATTTAGAATTATTCTAAGTGAAATGGGAGCCATAGAAGAGTTGCCACAGAATGGAGACATACATGCACATGTTTAAAAATTGTTTTAGCGGGGTGCCCGAGTGGTGCAGCTGGTTAAGGATCTGACTCTTGTTCTCAGCTCAGGTCATGATTTTGTGGTTCATGAGTTTGAGCCCAGCATCTGGGTCTGTGCTGCTGGTGCAGAGCCTGCTTGGGATTCTGTCTCTCCTTCTCTCTGCCCCTCCTCCATTTGTTCTCTCTCTCTCTCTCTCTCTCTCTCTCTCTCTCTATCTTAAAATAAATAAATAAACATAAAAAATTGTTTTAGCTGCTTTTGTAGAGAATTGTTTATAGAGAAACCAGAGTATACATAGAAAGACTTGTAAGAAGCTACTATAATAGATCAGGTGAGAGATACTGGAGGCTTAAACTGGGGAAATGATTATACTTAGCATTTAAAAGATCATGGGTGTTAGATTTTGGCCTAGACAACTGATGGATGGTGGTATTTACTACTTACTAATGTGGGGCATGCTGGGGAAGAACTTCTCAGGTGGACAAATATCAAGGGTTCTGTTTCCAATGTGTAGTTTAAGATGCCCAGCAGACTTCCCAGTGGAGTTACACTGACAATCAGGTATGTGGGTCCAGGGCTCAAGACCAGGGCTACTAAGAGTACATTTGGAGTTTTGCTTGAAGCCATGGGACTGAATAAGATCACTGAGTGAAACATGGAAGGGGAAGGGACAAACACTGAGCTCTGGGACACCTCAAATATGGGCCACCTGGATCGTTAGGATGAAACTAAAGAAGTGACCACCACGTATGGCCACCTGCACATCATTGTGACCTTGACCAGGGCAATGTCAGTGGTATGGTGGCAGCGATAGTCTCACGGAATTCCAGTGAGGAGACAAATCAGAGGGAATGACACTGACTACTTGTGTCTTAAGTTGTGTTGTGATGAAACCCAGGGGAGTGGCGGGGGTCTGGAGAGGGTGTGGGAAATACTATAGCATATCTGGGTGCAGGGGAGAATGACTTTGAATAAAGGAGTGGCAGGGAGTGGGTAGCAAGAGAGAGAGAGAGAAAGAATAACCGTAGGACTTAGTCCTTGAGAAGGCCAAAGGGGGTGACAGAAGTAGAGGAGATGGCTTTAGACAGCAACAGGGATAGCTCATCAACTGAAATAAGAGAGAAGGAATACTATATGGGTGCGGATAGTTAGGTTGGTACAGTTAGGTTAGACAGATACAGATAGCAGTTAAGTTGTTAGATAACGTGGAGGGAAGATGAATTAATTCAGTTTCACTCTCTGCTTATATTTTTCAATGAAGTATGAGTTGAGGTCATCAGCTGAGCAAGATGGGAAATTGAATACAGATATTGAAAGCAAATAAAAAGTTGTGACATAGTCATAGAAGCAAGTGGAAAAAGAAACTACCAGAGAAATAAAGCAGGGTTGTACAACAATGTCCAGTACAGATTGTGGTTATGTGATCTTTTCCCCCAACATTGTTCAGCTGTTTTGGTGAAGCGTGGATGCATGGATAGATGGATAATTGGTTGAAGCAAGGGTGTACATATGCCAGGCAGGTGCAATGAAAGAAGAGAGGGACAACAAAATGAAGGAAGTGGTTGTAATTATGGGCTGTGCAAATGAAGGTAGGTGAGGAGGGAAGGAAGAGAGGCACTAGATTTGAGATCTTGATAACATTTAAGGATCTCCGGTATAAGGTATCAGAGCATGTAATAGGTTAGCAAGGATAGGTTGTGTTGTCTCAAAAGAATTATGTTTAAAACCAAGCTAGTTTCTCTTGCATTATAGGTCATAATCACTTATTCAAAGCTAGTCTGGCCAGATGCAATCATTATTCAGAATTTTTCAAATTTCCCAAAACATAGTGCGTATGTGTCATATTCCAATGGGAAACAGGGGCACTCTCCAATCAAACACATTAATATTTCTGTAGCAAAACCACAAATTTTCATGTGAAGTAGGATAAAGACTATTAATACCCTTGGGACAAATCAGATCAGGTCATCTTGCCAGATGAGTTGTCAGAACTGGTGGGATGTGACCTCCAAATGAGTGGCAAATAAATAAATAATCAAATAAACAAAGGTGTCAGAGCTATTTGATTGGGGATTTCAGATAAGAGATTGTGAATACAACAACCCTCTGTGCCCCCAAGTCATTTGATTTTTAATTTTCTCTCGTTTTCTTTTTCTCCAAGAAATTTCATATACTTCCCAACTAACACAGCCATAATGCTCAAACAATAGCCACAATTTTAAAGGTCACACATGTTTACCATTGCTCACCTAGAGGAATAAAGTTTTACACCAACCCATGAAAAACTTAACCTCCTGTAAAAATATGTGAACAAATGTAGATTTGCTTCCGTAGGGAAGGGAAGCAGGGGGCAATTATCCCAGAGTGTGCCAGCTCTGGAATTGCTCTGGGGTCAGCTCCATCCTCTGGTTTACATTCGTGGGGAGGATCCACCCAACAGCTGTGTTTCAATCATCTATAGAGATACTGTCTCCCACCCACTACCCTAAGTTAGTGAATTGTAATAAAAAGCACAGAATTGAATGTGCTGCGAAATATACATTATGTTCCATTGTGTAACTGTGTAATTACTGTACTATACATGCTGGGCCAGAGAATGACTGAAAACTGAAGAATTAACCAAAGTTATGGCTAATCCTGGACCAGATCCAGCAGGCAGATGAATGGGAAAGTCCTGATATTTTGCCAAGGCCAGGGCTGTAGATAACTGAGCGACACATGGGGTAACAGAAAGAATTAATTGACTGAAAGTTCAGATTAGAAGGTTGTTGAGTGTGGCAAGTTTGTCCAGAATGGTCTCTTGGGATGTGGTGTTAAAACAAACAAAGAAAACCACATAGGATATTAATATTATTTTAATAATCAATAAAAATCTACATAACCTTAAGTTTTAATAATCTTTCTCTGTATCAAGCAATGTTTCCATTCCACCATTTAGCAATGTTTCATCATGTTGTTGCAAGTATCAACCTTCTTCCTTCTTTCTTTTGTAATTTACTGAGGTAAATCTGTTTTCTTTTAGGATAATCTTTCTAGCCCAACATTCCTAAGCAGACAGAGTTTGCAAGAGTGGTCCATTAAGAATTTCATTTTTCCAAAAGCTTAAGAAAACCATACATTTAATTAGGATAAGGCTAAGAAGCTAATTAACCTTGCAAGTATATTCCTGAGAAAGTACATTCCAAGTGGGAGAAAGAGTGAATGAAAGTAGAAAGGTAGAGAGATGTAGATGCCCAGGGAGTTCATTCCAGCAGGACAGAGAGTGTAGGTAGAATTAAGGAAAGTGAAGAACAGAAATGAATGTCACCATCCAGTTTTGAGTCTCTTAAATGCTAGCCTGACAAATTGGAATTTATTTAGTTTGTTTGCAAAGACAACACGAAGGTTTTTGAATAAGACAATGGCATTATCATATTTATATAGCTTTTTCCGTAGAACTCAAACCACTTCACGTTCTTCTGAGTCATTAAATATGTCTGTGGCTTTAGGGTAACATCAAGTTAATTTGAGTCCTTGTCCTAGTTTTTACTGACTTCCAAGACCTGGAATCTATAAATTAAAATCTGCCAGTGACTCAAACTCTCTGAACTTCATTTTACTTCTATGTAAGTGGGGATAATAATACTAATTTTATAAAGTCCCTGTGAGGATCAAATGAGAGAATATGTAAACCACATTGTGGAGTATATGGTACAAAGTCAATGCTCATTATAAGTCAGTTCTCCTCCCAGGCCTTCCATGTCTTCTAATAATTAGAATGATAACATCAGAAAGAAAATATCCCTCCTGTAAGCCTTTTCATTTTCTCTTTATTCAATTTGAGAAACTTTTATATGGCAACTTGCTAGATCCTAGGACACCAAGATGAATAAAATAAGGCTCTTTTTCTCAAGAATTCCACAGGCTAGTGAAGGGAGCAGAAACCACATCAATAACCAGAACACCAAGTAAGGAGAATTAACAAAACACTGGAGGCTTAGAGGATGGGAGCTAATTCTTGCCAGTGGATCTGAGATTTCACAGGAGAGCTGATAGTTTAGCTAGGCTTTCAAGAATGAGGAGGTAGGCATGTGAGCAAATCACAAAGGCATAGAGGGTGAGTTCCTAAAACAAGAAGGCCAATAGGGTGGACTAACCCAGTATGAATCCAGAAGGAATATGAGAACAGGTTATTAAGGAATATATTTATCCTACTATGAGTATGAGTTTCATCCTACATAGAAGCAGAAACCACAAAAAGTGTGCAAGCTGATTTGATATTTTAGGCAGTGGTGCAATAGGATATACTGGAACACCGGAGCAGCAACACCTCCATGATCCACAGAGACCTTCATGTTTCCAGCGTTGGTATCACGATGGAAACTGTAACCAAGATGAAGGGTCCAAGAAGAAGAAAAGTAGGGAGAAGTGGGTTGAGGAGTGAGATGAAATTATTTGGGACCCCTTAGACTTGCATTGGCTGTGGCACAACCAGATGTAAATCTGCTTTGAAGTTCAGTAAAGAGATCATGATGGATTCAAGGAATCACAGATTATAGGTAAGGGCTGAACTCTATGTTGGGTATAGACATTACTTAAAAAAAATAAAAAATAAAATAAGTAATACAAGTGGAAAAAAAAAACAGGAAAAGAATGTCTATGAAGTCAATGGAGAAAGCCAGAAAAGACCAACTGTGGTTTGTTTTTTTTTTTTTTTTAATGTTTTTATTTATTTTTGAGGCAGAGAGAGGCAGAGCATGAGCAGGGGAGGGGCAGAGAGAGAGGGAGACACAGAATCCGAAGCAGGCTCCAGGCTCTGCGCTGTCAGCACAGAGTCCGACACGGGGCTCGAACTCACGGACGCTTAACCAACTGAGCCACCCAGGTGCCCCAGACCAACTGCGTTTTATGCAGAAAGAAGGTCAAAACATGTTTAGAGTGAAAATACATATATAGGTCTTTTTCCTTTATTCCTTTATTTATGTATAAATAAATATAATAAAATATAATATAGAATAAAAATATAAAAATAAATATATATAATATAAATTTAATACATAAAACATATCTTTTATCGCCATTTAACAAAATGAAATGCTTACCTGATTTTTTCCATGTATTATGTAATGGCTCCAAGTAGAAAACATTTCCTGAAGAGAATATCATTTTTTCTCATTCTTAGATGATCTAGATGGCATCATTCAGTCTTTTGTGTCCACACTCATTATAATACAATCAATCCTATATAATGACACAAGATACATTTTCCTGAGACTACCAATCTGCTTCTTTCCTATTCAAAGAACTTTGAGTTACTCCTAATTGCTTACAGGATAAAGAATAAATCTTTTCCTTTGTCATTAATGACCCTTCGTATGCAAGCAACAACTTCCTGTCCTGTTACTCTATTACATGAATCTTCTCTCTCTGGTTTATTCATTGTCCTCAAACAAATTTTATGCATTTATGCCTCTAATAGTTTTTTAATACCTGATATAATTCCCTTTATCCGACCCTTAGAAACAAAAAGAAATGCTGCTATGTAATTCCTGAGCATCCTGGAAGGCTTATCTCAAGTATCATTCCCACTAAAGTCCACTCTGCTTTCTAGACCTTTGATAGTTTTCAT
The DNA here is from genome assembly GCF_014898765.1 of Herpailurus yagouaroundi. Taxonomy (NCBI): domain Eukaryota; kingdom Metazoa; phylum Chordata; class Mammalia; order Carnivora; family Felidae; genus Herpailurus; species Herpailurus yagouaroundi. The sequence continues at coordinate 3,855,130 of NW_024412434.1, forward strand.
TTGGTACTTATCAGGCCAGAGACGAGAGAATCTGAGCAGGGCCCCTGAAAGACTGTGTGACCTTTGGAAATATCTCCAGCCCTCGGTTTTCTCATCTGTAAAATGAGATAATTTTTAAGATTCTCAAGCTCCAAAATCATTTTGTTAGAGTGGGCAGTAGGTTCTAACAGGATACTAGAGGCCAGCAGAAAGGAAGACATGGGGCAGCACTCCACAAGAGTTGGATCAAACCAGACAGCCCAAGATGGTGGATGCCATGACTGGAACCACCCCCCAACCCCGACCAAATTAGGAAGAAAAAGCAGGAAACACTGCTTCCCACCCCAAGAGATGAATATTCCATCCCCTAGCTAACAACTATCAATACAAGATAGAAACCCAACCCCCAGGCCATGCAGCACCTGCGCGAGTGCTCTATCTCTGTCTCTCTCTCTCCCACTCTCATATCTACAGAGTGTACTTTTTGCTTTCATTTTCATAAACTTTCTTGCTTGTGTTGCTCATCCCCTGTGTTGTATGTCTGTCCTCGAATTCTTTCTTGAGACAAGACCAAGAACCATCTTCACCTCCTTCAGGATGGACTGGGTCTAGGCCCTAGGGTTCAGGGTCTCCCCAGTTCACCCAGCAACAATTTGATCCTATATGTTATAGTGCACGTCTAACTAAAGAGATAGGCACAGAACAAAACAGAACAGAATAAAACAAACCATGATACTAGGCACACAGATGCGGATGTGCACGCACAGACACACACAGACACACACCAATATTCCAGCAAGGAATGAAATTGAATATCTTCTAATGAAATGAATGTACTAATACTGATGAAGGAGCATGAGGTAGGTGGAGGGGCAAAACACAAGCTAGCACACACCCCCTCCCAAGGTGGGATTTGTGTGATATTCCTTGGACACTCCCGGCTACCCCAAAACAAGACAGGACAAAAAATAAATTGTTAAACTGATAGGAGTCTCCACCAGCTTACCAGAAAAAAGCAATCCCATCAACAGCCTAAAGTCCAGGAACTGCCTACTGTCTTAATGTTAATGTTTTGCTGGAGGGAAAAACAACCTTAGCTTGACAATAGCTAGGCCTCGGATTGTCTGTGAGCCTTTACCACATGACAATCCCTTTAGCAACTCCCTCTTGACTTTATCTCCCCCACTCTATAAAATGGTCACCCCTGACACTTACAGCGATGCTCTTCCTGCACATGGGTACTGTCCCCATGCTTCAATAAAATTACCTTTTTGCAGCAGAGACGTCTTTAAGAATTATTTCTTGGCCTCTATCTCCGGACGGCCCCTCCCCCCTACCATCACCTCAAAATTTCATCAATACTAAGACTTTGCCAATGAACTTGAGTTTGGAAAAGAACATATATATGGAATAGAATGACAGTAACACAGGAATCAATTCAAGCACCTCACAAAATTGGAAGCTAAAAGTGTAGAACAAACTTAAGCTTTTAAAAAACGTTATCAATAAAATGAACTTAGGGTCCCTATTTTCTGACTTTGACGACCTCCTAGGATTCATTTCATGTTCCCCTCTCATGCACACTGTCCCATTTTGGCATACAATATCCTCTCAAATCTCTCTGAGTATATTAGTCATAGTTTCCATATTTTTTTAAGGTCTTTTTTTCCTCCCTGAATTTTCTCTCTTTCTTATCTATCTATTTTTGTTTTCTGGTGTTTTGCTTTCGCACTGCAGGATTTTCTCAAATGCTTTGTGATCCATGGTTGGCCCTTCAGACTTAAGATGAGGGAGCAAAACAGTTGTTTATATATCTGCTTTTCTTACTGAACAGTAAGTCCTTTGACCAGAAGGATTATGTTTTGTTTACCTTTTTTTCTTAAACACTTTTGCAAACTTGACATGCAATATTAAAATTACAGTATTTAGAACATAGGAACTCACCCACTCTTTTCTATCCATACCATATTTGGAGTAAGAGTACCATTAACAACCAATAAGGAAGACTGAATCAGTTATGAAACTTCATTCTGTAATCAAAAGTTGAATAGTTATATCATTGATCACACAAATGGAGAGGTCACCTGGAAAAGAACAGGCAGAAGGAAGTAAGGAAAAATGGGACATTAAAGGCAAGTCAGATATCTGAATGACTAGACATGACTGTTGTACAAATACCATTACTATGATAGGCACCCTCCCTATGTCAGGCACTATCCTGAAAATTAAACATCTAACTCTTGCAGTCCTATGAGGTAGGTATTATTTTTTGCCCCATTTTACAGATGTGAGATCAAAAGGCAAAAATACTAAGTACTTTGCCCAAGGCAACACTGTTCATAATTGGCAAAGCTGAAATTTGTACCTAGGCTATTTCTAGAATAGTCATTTAATCTCTATAGACCTAATTATCATACATTAAGGGCTTTAGAATTTGGAAGTGAATGGAATTTATTAGAATTTAGAATTTCAATCAGAAATTCAATTCAATTAGAATTTCCCAGTGATGAACTAATAGAATCAAATGTCAGGGACATCAGGAGGGCACGTTTGCAATGGTCAAGAAGTTAAGTCTTCAAGATCTACTCCAAATCCAAGAGTCTCTGATGGCAGTTTTATGTGCATATATGTAGTCATTCTTTCCAAGTAAAATGTAAGATTCTTGGAGGTATGAATAATGTCTTAACCTTTTCCGTGTTCTATGTTCTTCTCTCCATACTGTTCTGTATGCATAGTAAGCAACAAATATTTGTTGTTTAATTTTGAAATACTTTCCACTGACTAGCCTTTTAGAACAGGGTCGATTATCTCTTCTCTGTGATGTTTAGCATGAAGGCAACAGAACAGATTGATGACTTCTAAAGCTCCCTTCTAGAGCTATGATTTGGTAGGGGACAAAAATAGACAGGAAAAAGCACCAACATCCTTATGTCCCTCTGTGGCACAGTTGGAGAGTGTTATGCCAGGGTTTCTGATTTTAAAGGTTGTTTTAAAAAAGAGAGAGAGAGAGAGAGAGAAAGATAAAATGAAGTTCTGAGCAAGTCTCAAAATGGCTTATTGATCATGTCACGCAGGTCTTCTAAACTCCATCCTGGGTATATACAAAATATCAAATACGTGTTGGGAAAAGGAGCTAGCCTTTCTGATGGCCTCAAGGATATGTCAGATATAGCAGCAAGTTATCTAAATATTTCTAGACTACAATATTCAAGACAAGACAAGAGGAGCAATCACAAAGATTTTGCAAAACAATTGTCAGCAATAAGAACATATCTGACAAGTTTGGGGTAATACTTCTTAAATATCTCTCCAGGTTGTTTAAATCCATTTGAAATCATCATTTTGTCTCCAAACAATGACAATTTGATATTACAAGTAGAACATTACAGTAATTTTGAAGCAAATGTTACTGGGTCACTTTGTAACTGACACTACATTTAAATACATTATATTATTTTTTTTGAAAGCTGAATGAAAGTGCAAAGAATATTACTGAGTTAAGAAAGTGAGAGTATAGGATAATAATAATGATGCTTTAAACCTAGTCTTGAAATTTTTAGACAGCGTACATAACTATTTTCATCCAATAGCAAAAGCATACAGACATAAAGATTTGAACAAAGAGAATTAGATGTTCTTGTGTTGAGAGAAAACTGAAGAGCAGACCTCAAAAGTCTTTGAAAGCATCAAATGATCCTATAATAGTGAGATATGGTTGCTTGTAAAGTTATAATTATATCCACATTGACTGAAACAGCTCCTAACCTCCAAAAATGCCATTTACAGAGAAGATAGAAATTCTACTTACCTGCGGCCCCACCCTCCCAAACCACAAAGCCTCACTGATGGCAGCTGTTCCCTCTCACCCTCATCTTCAACTGCATGTCTTGGCTGTTCAGGCTCTTCCTTCAGGAATATGAGTACTATCAGGACCTCAACCAAGGCACTTCTTTAGAGCCCCACTATCCAGAAAATTTCCCCTCACAATCCTAGGAGTAGAACCCAGCTGCCAAAGCCTGGCTTTTTTAAGGTTTCCCCTATTATTACCCTATTGACTTCGTGTCCTTGCCCTTCTTAAAAATAACCAAGTCTAGGATCATAAGAGGCCTCACAGCTCATGGCTACCAATAATGAAAGTTCAGCTATGGGTGAGTTTACAATGTCTTAGTGAACTGGCCTGTTGCCTATGTTGTATAACCTTGTTCTGTGGGGAACCATGTACAACCCTAACCAACTAATTTCGAAACCGATATCTAGAGCATAACCCATGCCTAAGCTAGGGACCACCCATAATAATAATCACCCCCAAATAAGCAGCAGGAGCTAAAACTACAAATTGAAAATATTCCACCAGGGAAAGAAGAGGAACTAAGACATTGGGAATGCATATTTAATAGGGGTAGCTATAGAAAAGGAAAATAAATTCACACCCAAAAACAAAAGCAAATTAAGAAGGCTTTTTAGGTGAAACTACTAGCTAATAATGCTGTCATGAGAACTCTGATAAAATGCTTACATTGCAGTCTGACAGATCCCAGAATCCTCTGATGGTCTAGGAAATCAAGTTATTGAAAACAGTGTCTTTTGTATTTAGAATGTCTTCTCTGCTTTGGAGTAAAAAAATGTGTCCACACTGGATGTTAACAATAACCAAAAGGAAAAGAAAGGAAACAAGCAAACAAACAAAAATCACTCTCTTTTTTTCTTCTTTTCCAATGGAAGCACTAGAAGGAACAGTAAAATAACAAGGCCATGGTATCAATCTGTCAGAATTAAAAGGGACATAGTAAAGGTCACAACTGCGTAGAGTGCACGAACTCAACACCAAGAAGATTTGGAAGTCATTTGGCTTTGACTTAATACCGTAAAAGTGTTTGTGCTTAATTATGGAAGCCCTTGGGGACTCTTCCCTTTCCCCTTTGAAGGTGGGGAGTCATCAGTAATGGAAATTACCTGGTTGTGAGATTAAGAAAGACAATGTGCTGGACACCAACGAGGGGCCAACATGGTTCTGACAAATTACAACCAAGCCTCTCTTTTAGGGCAGCAGGATATCACTCTGGGGGATTTTTCCATCAGCCAAAGTACACCTACCTGGATCTTTGTAGATGTGACCTTCAATTAAGGCAATGATTTCCTCATTACCCATTTTCCACAGGCTTATTTTACAGAGAAACTCCCAGGGAGCATGAAATAGGAAAACTCAGAAGGAACAACAAAAGGGATTTTAAAATCAGGATAGTCATTACAGCCTCAGGGGAAAATGAAGAATGTTTTGGGAGCCTTTATAAAACTTTTATTTTATTTATATTGTTTTCCAAGGACAGCTTTTACTAAGGGATGTGGTTGTTAAAATCACAGCAAAGGTACGCTTTGTCAGATAGATGAAGAAGCTCTACTCTGACCTCCTCATGCTTTGGGCCAGCAAGACACTGAGGAATATTTTTATCTTAGCCACAAAACCAAACCTATCTTCTGGACTTAATAATATGGGGAATATTTGCTAGAGCCAACCACAGCTTAATCAGTATGAGCCCATCTAATACCCCTATGAAGAACCAAAAATTGCCCCAGAAAATGCTCCTGTGTCAAAAGCATGGTACTGGGTAGGTAGAGCTTTCAATCTCACGAGCAAGTCTGCAACTGAGCTCCAGATTAATCTGAAAAATACTCTGAAACATAATGTGCCCTTGATATGGAAGCTAGAGGTAACATAAAAGGAGACCCACAAACCAAACGTGTTATTTTTTGTCTTCAACTTGACCTAGCACCAGCAAGTCTCCATCATTGCTCCCTGAAGGGAAGTGGGAATGAAAGAGCAGAGATCCAGCTTGGTGCATATTCTGCTTCCATTGACAAGGGTACCCAGAAAGGCAGAGCATGTCCATTAGCACAAACAGCACATGGTCAGAGAAACATAAAGAGGAATAGCCTTGCTTTACCCTGTACTTTCTCAATAAACCTTTTCTTAAATTTTAATCTAGTTAACTCACAAAGATCCTTTATGAAATAAGTACTCCTGTTCCCAGCTGAATAGGAATGCTGACTTGCCCTATACTTAATGAGAAATCAGGCAAAGAAGAGTTTTGGTGAAGGGTGTTTTGTGGTTTCTTTATTTTGCTTTCTCTTATGGTTTTGGTCACTCCCTGCCATTCCTCGGATAGTACTATTTTTATTTTATTTTATTTTATTTTATTATTTTTTTTTTCTTACTGACAGTATATACAGATGGACACAGGACACAGTCTTCAAGTCCACTGCAAAGCTTCATGGTCCATGTTAGGAAAACAATTCAGAAAGAAAATACACTGGGAAGGTTTTAAATATCACATGAGCAAAGGAGCCAGCGTGAGAGACTCCCTGAGATGTCCTGGAATAGCACCCATACATTCAAGGTCTTACAGAATATTGGAGAATGAGACACCCACTCTAATGTTTAAAAAAAAAAAACTGCTCTCAAATAGTAAAATTATCATCCAATTTTGCCACTGATAAGGCCTTGAAAGATTACTGAATCCAATGCCTGTGTTTTACAGATGAAAACCCTGGCAGCCCAGCAGGATGAAGCGATGTGTTCAGTACTGCACAGAGTTGTGGTAAAATGGTAGCCTGGACCCTCTGGGTCTGGACTCTCAGCACAGTGCTCTGAAATTAAGGTGTACTTTCCTGTTATATGCTTTCATAGGTGAGCATCTCTCTGACATTGTTCACATCCTTATTTAAGCGTGTATCTTAAAAAATTTTTAGGGACAGCTGGTGGCTCAGCCAGTTAAGTTTCTGACTCTTGACTTCAGCTCAGGTCATGATTTCACAGTTAATGAGATCGAGCCCCAAGTGGGGGCTCTGTGCTGACAACAGGAACCTGCTTGGGATTCTCTCTCCTTCTTTCTCTTCTCCACACCCCCCAACCCCTCTCTCTCTCAAAATACACATTAAAAAATACTATTTTTAAAGAGTAACATTATATAAAAAAAAAAAAAAAAAAAAGTCTGGTACTATAAATGTGTGTGGGCCTGTTCCAAATATGTCTCAATATGGTCAAGTAGTTCTTTTTTTCCATGAGGCTTAACATACCTCAAGAAAATGTACCACATAAGACCTGCATTAGAACATATTGTTCCGAGTTCTTTTTAGGATGTGATTACTGTTTATTGCAAACTTCACACCAGAGTCCACCAATCATGTCACCCTAAAAACTGTTTATTTGTTGAAGAAAACAAATTATTTTATAAGTGATTCTTAGGCTGTGTCTTCACAGCAATCTCCCCAAAGTAGATATGTTTGTATTTCCCCCTTGAAGGCAACTTAACACTTTGGAACCCCAGTGGTGGTATTCTGACGCCATTGTGCACAGATTCCTTATTCATATCCTTATGAGGGTATCCTGAAAATTTCCTGGCCTCTAAGAGCTTACTAACTTGGATTACATAGCCCCTGAAATTTCACCATTCTGTGGGTTAAGTCTTGTGCTCTTACAGTGAGTGATATATTTTTTTTTAAAGGCCTTTGTGAAGGAGCAGGGAGAAGAGAAATAAAATGCAGGAGAGTCACTGAAAAGAAGGTGGAGTTAAAAAGGAACTCCTTCACCTGCTTTATCATTTTACTGATAGCTAACCTTAAATGAAGTTTGAAATAAAAACTATAGATGCATGCTATGTCACAGTTGGATATTTGGATAAAAATCTAAAAACAAAGGAAAGCAAAACAAACACACACTGTCATCCACCATAATAAAAATGAAGAACTGAAAGTTTGGTAACTGGTCACTCCCAAACAACAAAGAGACTGGTCTGCTGAATAGTGGACACTTGTGGCTTCTGGTGACCTGGCATTCCTTCCTACTTCTTCCAGGAAACTAGAGACCCTCTTTTTCTTTCAGAGACTGCCTCTCTGCACTCTGTCTATCATGCGCCTTCATGCCCACGGCTCTGGTTGGGCAAGTGACCCAGGATGACGAACAAGAGGAATCCATCTCCCTTGACAACTGCCTGCTCCAGGGATGGGCACATAAACCAAGCAGATCCATCTGGATTTTATGGAAGGTAAGTACATATTTTGGGAGAGAAAGCCTACCTCTGAACCCTTTCTCTACTAACACAATCTACAAAGAAGGAAGCTTTAAGTATGGACTTGCTATTACCCTTGACACTGCCTGGAGAGTGCCTGTTGGAGAATGAAGCCAGCTCAGATGAAAACACACATATCCTGCTGATTGGCACCAATTGAACCTTTGGCCTAGCTATGCCTGAGGCTAGGTCCACATCTTGATTTCCCAATTAGGACCATTAAATCACTTTTTTGTTTAAGCTAAAACAGACTGACAAGTGACAACCTTGATTACCCCTCATCATCCTAGAATTTAGGAGATGCTTCCTTTTATACCTGACAGGAAAGTTGCTGTCTTATATCTACATAATAAAAGATATTCACCTGACATGATCAGAGCTAATAGGAACTACACAGATATCAAGAGTTGATCTGTTTCCTACAGTAGCACCTGTTTAAAAACCCAAGGCAGACCATTTCAAACCAAGGTCCAAAGAATCTTAAAAATCAATGAGACAAGAGTTTGCTTAGGCAGACAACATTAAATTTGAGTATGTTTGAGTAAATCTGAGAATGAGTTAAATTTGACTACATCCAATCCGTGTCTCAATATAATTCCAAAGTCTGAGATATCACAAAGGAATTTTAAAATCCAATGGAGAAATATGCCTTTGAATGCCAGACTAGAGACAATAGCACAGTGTGAATTTAAGATGCCATTTGACCTCATAAAACACAAGCTAGTGGATATTTTATGAATTTTCTAAAGAATAAACCAATTGTGTTAAACTTATTTTATAGTTTTACTTCTATCTTCCTTAAGATACAAAGGAACATCAATTGGTAAAGATAAATTCAGAACATCAATTTCCCACAGTTTATTCCATCATAGAATTGCTGCATAATCTTGCCAAATTTGAATTCTCCATGTATCTTGGTTCTTCAACCTGTGGCATAAGAGGGAGAAATGATCTCTTTAGAGGCTGGTGAAACCCAGGTCCACTTTGAACTCTGAATGCAAATTGTAAGTAGTAAAGTTCTCATGGATGCTTGCTTTTTGTTTCTTTCTTTCTTTTTTCTTTTTTTTTTTTTTTGCTTCACATTTCAAAATGCAAGCCTATATATTTTGTTTTATCACCTATCGCTTAACAATTTTGCTGTCTCAACTTTTACATTTCTATTATTTTTAATTTCTACAACTAAAAGTTACACCAACAAAATTGAGAAGAGAAAGTGCAGGAGTGTCTCTTACTAAATATTTTCCCTTCCTGTCTACATTGCTATTTATTGTCCCTGCTGAGGTGTTTATAGCATTTGTGCAGGAGGAGAATGTGCCTGCAAAAGGTAACTTGTTGAATGACTAGTCTGAGGAACTTTTACAGTACAAAGGTTCCCCAAAGGCTTCCCTTGTTCTGCATGCCTTCCTCAGGTCATACAAACTTTTATGTGGCATTAGGACAAGTCCATCAAAGCAATGAATTTTGTAGCTGAAATCAACCAGCAAGTATATGTTACCTCTTATATAGGAGAAAAGGTGCTTTGACAATCTATTGGTTTAACATAATAAACTGAAGGAAGAGGGCTTGTTGAAAATGATGCCCACTGACAATAGTCTATCAAATACATTTGGCTGAACTATCAAGGCAGGAAATTGTATAACAACTCAAAGTAAGCAAAACAATCACCTATGTATCTATGGAAAGTGTGTGCAATATTGTTGTTGAATCTTGACTTTCCAAAATTGAAGAAACAGTTTATTTCACATGGAATATCCAAACAAGCAAGTCTGTGGATGGCTTCTATAGGGTGTAAATGAACATTTAAAATTCTTTGGCCATCTCCAGAAGGATAAAAGATAAAGAAGAGATTGGGTGGGAGTGGAAGACATTGCAAAGAGTTATTTGGAGTGACACTTTCCTGTACATTAGTAGACACACTCATTAATTTTTTATAAATAATAGTTAGAAAAATTCCCTTTTATTAAGGCATTATTAAACACATACTTTGAGTCACTAAAACTGAAATAATACCATGAATATTTGATTACTAGGTCAGTAGGGGTTAAGCAAGCTTTTATGTTTCATGGAAGCCAATTTTTCTAGGAAAAGTGTCCCTAGTTCAAATTTTCAACCTACAAAATTATCAAAACAACAGGAACAGCTTCTCTGGTCAGTCTGCTCTTCATTCCAATTATGCTTATCTCCAGAGACTTTCAATACCTCTCTCTCTCCCTCTTATCGCATGGGACAGGAGAAAATGGAAGACACTAGAGAGAAACTGTCCCCTACCAGGACAGCAAACCTCTATGCAATTACATCCACCAGCTCCTCTTTCCTCACATGGCTATGATAGAGAGGCTGTGCCTTATTTTCAATATCTTTCCCAATACTAGATTCTACCCATTGGCATTTAAGAGTGTTCGAGAGCACCCATCTTGAAAGCAAACAAGAAAGAGAAAAAATCAACCTCCCTCCACACTTCTTCCTTCCAGGGCTATTTTCTGTCTCCCCCACCTTCAGTAGAAACTTGCAAACAGAATTATCTTTGCTCATTGTCGCTATTTCCTTACCTTCCACTCATTCGCTAGCCCCCTCCACGCTGGCCTCTAGCCCTGTCCCTCCATCACTCCACTGGAAAGACTCTTGTCAAAGTCACTGTCAGTAGTGATTGGCCACTATATCCAATTGCATTTCAGTCCTCATCCAACTAGGACTCTCAACAGTATTTCAACTTGCTTGTCTAGCATTTCCTGTTTGAAATCTCCCTTCTACTTGACTTTTATGACAATATACTCTCCTGGTTTTCCTTCTACTTCTCCAGCTGCTCATTCTCCAGATCTTTTGTTGACTCATCCTGACAATCCAGTCTTTAAATGTTCCTCAGCGTTCTGTCTTGCTCTCCTTTTCCAATTCCCTTAGCAATTTAATCCATTCCTTCCACTTCAATTACTAAATTCTTATAATTACTGGATTGTAATATCACAATCTATTGCTACATACCAAAGACTACAAATGTATATCTCCAATCCAAACCACTCCTCTGTATTCCTACCTCATTTGATAGTCTCAAAGACACTAAACACTAAACCTGGATCAGATCAAACTCATGATCTTCTTTCCACACTAGTCTTCCTTCCAGTGTCTTTTGCCTATTTGAAGACTATCACCACCAATTATGAAAGCCATAACCTTGGGGTTGTCCTTGACCACACCCTCTTCTTCATTAGCATAGCCATTTCACCATCTGTCCTGTTATTACACTTCTAAGTACACCAGAAATACATCTTTTTCCAACCTCCACTGTTATGATCTTTGTTCATGTTCATATTCAGATTCTACCATAGTTACTTCCTAACTGGTCTCTTGGCTTCTTCCCTTATTCTACTCTTAACCTATTCCCCACATAGCAGCTGGAATCATCTGATATGAACACAAAACAAAATTAAATTCTGCTAACATAAATTCTACAATTCTTAACTGTGGGTTTGTTTTGTTTTGTTGTTTTTTTTTGTTGTTGTTTTGATTTTTGTTTTCAACTTTTAAATTAGTTTTTACTAGTTTTTTTTTCAAAATTCCTTAAAATTTTAGTTCTCTGTATAAAACTATGATTAAATGTTAAGAGAGAACTACTTCGCTGTTTGATTGTTCAAATTATATTTTATACATTGTCCTACTTAAAAACAATCCTTTGGAAATTTTGAATATGTTCTCCGTGATGTTTTTATTGGTCTGATGAGTGTTTCTATTGGTTATTATCACCTTAATTTTCCTAATTAAAAAGTAATTCAATAAAGGCAGGACAATCTAAGAATATTCTTTTAGACAAATAATACATAATTTTCAAATTCTAGCCCTGACCTCTAACACCAAAAACTGTTTTAAATCAGATAACATGTTTCCAATTTTAGCATTGTCTTCCTGCATCTTGTTATTGCATGTACTGTATTATAACTTTGTCTTAAAACTTTAGATGGTAGCATTTTCTCCAACATGTGAAGAATTTTTAAAGTAATTTTTTATTTACTTAAAATTTTTTTAACATTTATTTTGAGAGACAGAGACATAAAATGAGCAGGGGAGGGGCAGAGAGAGAGGGAAACACAGAATCTGAAGCAGGCTCCAGGCTCTGAGTTGCCAGCACAGAGCCTGACATGGGGCTCAAACCCATGAACCATGAGATCAGGACCTGAGCCTAAATTGGATACTTAACTGACTGAGCCACCCAGGTGCCCCTTAAAGTAATTTTTAAAAGGCCAAAACTGAAGGATAAGAAAGTAAAGTTTCATTTGTTTATTTTCTTCCTTCCTCTGCCAATCCAAATTAATGACATACCTGTGGATGAGGTCCAAAAGATACCTCCTGAATAGCAGAGTCCTTTGACAGAAGTGTCATTTGTAATATAATTTTTAAAAATAGTAGTAGGTACTCCTGGCTGGCTCAGTAGGAAGAGCATGCAACTCTTGATCTCAGGGTTGTAAGTTCGAGCCCCATCTTGGGTGTAGAGATTACTAAAAATAAATAAATAAACCTAAAATAAAATAAAATAATAGTAAATTAATTTAAATTTAAATTTCTAATCTTTTCCCAGTTTCACTTCTTCCATCCTTACATTTCAAATGTAGGTTAGCTCCTGCTAAAAATATGTTGTTTTATTGCTTTTCTGAAATATGTGGGTTTGGTGCTTTAAAAAACTTGCCTAGACTTGATATAGTTTTGAAATACCAACCTCAATGTCCATATTGCATCAACCTGGAATACTTTGAGGAAGTTTGTGGCTCAAATGGCCCTCCTGGAGCAATGGATCTCATCTTATTTCTGATAAATTGATGAGAGCTTGATGAAAAGAACCAAACATTTACCACCCAGTCTATTCTTAATGGCAGGCAAAGATTCCAGCCCTGCTAGGGAGGTCTGTGTCCCTTATTCCTCTGCAGTTCCAGTGTGGGAGTCTATGGGGCTCAGTGTTGCCCACCCAGGGCCTCCGCCTGGCATTCTGGAAGTATGCTCCATGAATCTTCCCTTCACTGAAACTGGGTCCTATCTAGTCTGGGAATTTGTGATGTCAGGAAGAGTGATGTGTTCGTGAGATCAAAATAAAATCAACCTAGGAACACTGCCAAATTCTTCCTCTGTCTATCACTTATTCTCATATAAAGGTCGGTCTGTCTCCCTTGCTGGAGAATTGCGGAAATCTAAAACTGACCCTTTTCAGCACTTAAGGGGAATCTAACAGCAGAGGAAAGAGGTTGTTAGCAAGGACAATTTGCTCTGTACCAACCCACTAGCTGGCAATTATCAATCAGTGTGGTAGGGCTCCATTCCCCAGTACTGTGTAGAAACTAAGAAGTCTAGAAAAGCCTCAGATCAGGTAAGCCCAGAAAAATCAGAGGCAGAACTTAAATTTGATAGTTCCCCCCAAGCACTTAGTGCAAGTCTTATTAGTTGCTTGGAGAAAGCCTGGCTAAAGTGTTCAAGTGAGCAAGAGAGAAGACAGGAGTTTTTGGGGTGTTTTTGTTTTTGTTTTTGTTTTTGTTTTTGTTTTTGTTTTTTCCTGCGTGTTGACACGCTGGAGGTGCCCTTCCTCCGGGAAAGGAGGAAGGGAGCCAGAGGGGGCGGCGAGGTTGCAGAGTGGGGGTAGTCCCTCTCTGAGCGCCTGATCTGGTGGCTTTATTTGTTAGCGCGGTGGGTCCAGGCTGGGAACTGCACACTCAGCAGGGAAAGGGGAAGAGAGATTGGCGGCAGTTTTATAAAAACAATACAGCTCAAGTCTCCCGCGTGTGCCCCCTCGCTCACCCCGCGGAGGCACAGTCCGGTCAGAAACGGCTCCCTGGAGCGAGTGCGGCCTCCTAGTTCCCAGTAGGAAGAAGGCGGCTGTTTGCGACTGGAGGACGGCCTGACCGCTGCACACCCCTCCCCATTCCCCTTCTCTGTCAACTCGCCAGGTTCTGAGAGGCGCCTTTCTCTCCGAGCCCGGGACGGAGGTCGCTCGGGGTCACCCCAAATCTGATGATGCCGCTCGCCCTGCGCAGCTGGGGCTTGGGACTGGCGGGGGTGCTCTGGAGGCAGAGAGGACACGGGGAGGAGGCGACGTGCGCCTGTCGTAGCCAAGCGCCGGGGCTTTCCTCCGCAGCGCCTGCTCCCCCGGGTCTGCGCTGGGCGCGGCTGGCGCCCTGGTCTCGCCTCCCTCCCGCCCTCCCGCCGGCCGCCAGGGCCCCCGGACGCCGGGCTGCCCACGGCCCCGCCACTGTCCCTTCCGCTCAACTCGGGCATTTGACTCCCGGCCTCGTAGCGCCACCTCCCCACCCAGCGCCTCCCGGGGGTCCGAGAGCCAAGACTCGGGAAACTGGTGAGGGGAAGGAGGCGCCCTGGGGCCGGGTCTCCAGTTTGGAGGCGGGGGCTTCCCGCGCGCCCACAGCGGGAAGGAGAGCTGGACCCGGAGAGAGCGCGCGGTGAATGCGGGCGCCACGGCTGCACCTCCGCCCGGCCACTAGCCCGCCGGCACCCCGAGGGGCGCGCGCCATCGCGCGTTGCCGGGCCCGCGCGCCTCGGGCTGCCCTCCTCCCGTCCCGCCCCTAGTTCTTCCGCCAAAACCCTTGACCAGAGTCTCCTGGCCAACATTCTTAAATCTCTTTTGCCAGCTCTTTGCGCCAGGTAGGAATAAAGCTCTGCTTTCAGGGTGTGTGCAGAACGCCTATTCCCAGAAGGTGTAGTGACCTTTTCACCTCCCGCACGAACTCTTTGGGAGGGGGGGAGGTCCGAGGGCATTTACCCTCTCAAGGTCCTGATCGGTGGCCGAAACGTTTGTTCCCTATTCTTGCTATCCATATCCTCAGAGGCCTTATGCAGCAGTTCCGGGAAAGCCTTTGGGGATTGAACTGGGGGGCATCCAGTCCACAGTGAGGACGCGCCGCCACGGGAGGTGGGGGGTGGACAGGAGCTGGAGGACTGGCATGACAATTGCCTGTGGCCTGGGGCGGGCACCGTGCGAGCCCTGCCAAGAGCCCTCCTACCCCGCTACTGTTCTCCCTCCCAGCAGAGGCACAGAAACGGGGGGCCCTGGACCCCTAATTGCCAACCCCCGGGAACACCTGGGCTCCAGAGAGACAAGAGTCTGGGCGGGGTCGGGCGACGGCTGCCCCCTAGCTGAAGGCGCACCACTTCCCACCCTCCCGCGTTCCCTCTGTCCCGGAGGAGAGGGCCCCAGATCTCAGTTAACAATGGAGCCCCCGGTGCGCGGCGGGCACCCGGGCACCACTGGCGCCCGGCAGCGCGCCCTGCTGCGGGACAGGGAGGCCGTGTGCGGCTGCAGCACAGCCTCGCCCGCTCGAGTGGTCTGATTCGGATTTACGTGGCAGCGACACTGTCAACCCTTGCCTGGCTCTGTGGTGCGTCTCCCACTCCAGCCTAGCTTTCCCGGGTCTCCCCCGTCCTGGCCCGGAGCGCCAGGGAAGCCCTGCTCCTCCTCGCCCCGGGCCTCGGGCCGGCACAGCGGGAGTGACCGGGCAGGCCCAGCGCTCCTCGCCGCCGCGGGTCGGGGATTTGGAGTTGCTCGAAGCTGCAGCCAGCTCCCGGGCGCGCCGCACTCCTCCGCGGCCGGATCCCGGCGATCCTCCACCAGCTGCCGGGCTCTCCCCCGGGGGTCCTGAGCGAGCGCACAGAGAGGTAGGCTAGACCGACCCAGTCAGTCGCTGGCACCGACCTCGATGCTTTCTTTCCAAACACACACACACACACACACACACACACACACACACACACACGCCCTGGGCGCAGACCCCCCCAACGCCTCCCTTCCCGTGGATATCCTTCAGGGCCTCCGGGAGAGACCGACAGACGGACGGGGAAAGCACACGGAGGGAAACTTGTTCCTTCCAGTCTCCTGTCAGGCAATTACTGGCGAGCCTGTGCCGGCAGAGGGGAGGGAGGAAGCGAGGGAAGGGCTCCAGAAGGGGAGGGGGAGGACGAAGGAGGTGGGGGAGGCGGGGGTGCAGTTGGTGAAACTCCTCTGTCTCCCGCTCATCTTTTCATTGCGTGCTCCTCTCCTTCGCGCAGACACCCCAGACCTCCACTGGGCGCCAGCTCCTCGGCTCCAACGGGTCCAGAAACAAGCCGGATTTTTTTTTTTTTTTTTTTTTCTGGAAATTGTTTTTGGTGTTTTTCCCCACCCCCCCCCCCCCCCGTCCCCCCCCCCCCCCTTTTTTTTTTTTTTTTTTTTTTTTTTTGAGACATGGCCCGGGCAGTGGCTCCTGGAAGAGGAACAAGTGTGGGAAAAGAGAGAGGAAACCGGAGCTAAATGACAGGATGCAGGCGACTTGAGACACAAAAAGAGAAGCATTTCTCTCGGATCAAGGCATTGCATCGCTGCTCTCCTTTCTCCAAGACGGACTGAGGATTTTACGGCTCTAGGCGGAGTTGAAGCTCTTCAGATTGTTTAGATTCCCCGCTTTGCTCTATTTTCCCCGCACGTTCTGGTTCTCCCGCGTCTGCCTGGGGATCCGGCGAAGGGAGAATGGAGAGGGGGCTGCCGCTCCTCTGCGCCGCGCTCGCCGTCGCCTTCGCCCCGGCCAGCGCTTTTCGAAACGGTAAGTGACAGGCGGAGGCGCGTGTGACAGCGCGGCGCCCGGGCTCCCCCGCTGCCCGCGTCCGGCCGGGACTCAGGCTTCCCGCTCCAGCCACGGGACTCACGCGGAACTGCCGGGATGCACCGGGAATAGCCACCTCCTGGGCGGAGGAAACTTTTGTCCAGGAGGAGAAATAAAAAAATAAGAACGGTCGGTTCGGGGCAGGAAGATTTCAAGTCCTCGGCCTCCCTCCCCAAGTTGGTTGGTTGGTTATGGGGGTTTTCCTACCTCCGTTACAAGGCAAAGCTGCCTACCTTCCCAGATCAGCACACCAATTATCTTAATAATGTTTCCTCCCAAAGGCAATTAGATGAGACTCCCTTTCAAAAATCTGATGGCTGTTGAAAGTTAATGAACACTTTGCCGGGAGAACTTCCTGGTTGTTTTGCAGCTCTTTGAAACCATCTCCTCTGGTGGGTGCCTGCAAGAGATAGCGGTTTTGGGGTTGCTGGACCTCCGTCCTCTGTCTTTACATATCGCCCCTCATCTGTCTGAAGTATGAATGAAAGTTACATAGTGTCAATAAAGGAATGTGATATATACAGTGTAAGACACCGGGATATCTGAAAATCCCTAACCTAGCTACAGCTTCCACTTAGCTTCTAACACCACTCACTGCTAAGTAAATGAAAGAGTGCTGGGTTATAAACAGTATTCTGTAAACTAAATAATGTATTTTAAAATGTGATCTGGTTGTAGGCATGTTTAACTTACACTTTAAAGTAGGTGAAGGCAAGGATATGGAATTATCTTTACAGTAATTCTTCAGCAATTATTATTAACTATTTATCAAATATTTACTTTTGTCTGGCTTAGATTTCAATCAAAGTAATTAGGAAAAAAAAAGAACACCCACTACTTACTGTGGTATATTGTTTTAATAAGAGGCCACAAGTGGAGGGGTTCATACCAAGAGGAATTTAAATCACGTCTTTATGATAGGAGTTAATCTCTCTAATATGCTTTTTGGAGGTTTTGTGATTGAAGCAATAGATTTCCCCCAACAGCCACCAAGCAGTGTTCTAAAAGAAAAGCTGAGAGGCGACACACACACACACACACACACACACACACACACACACACACCTGTAAATATGGAGTTCAGTTTATTAATGAACCTGAGTTAGTGGCATCTTTCTATAATCTGGCTGGCAAGGGATGAAAAACATTTTCCTCCAATTGAAAGAGGTCAAGTGGTTAGACTTTAGAAATTACAGTAACCCAACCTCTGCCCTCTACAACTCCCGAGATTAAGTCCTTAGTAGGGATATTCACAGGATGGATTCGTAGCCTAATGCAAATAGCTTCCAGACTTTAGATTGTGAAGTCCATGGATATATATATATATATATATATATATATATATATATAGTATATTTTTAAATTTTCTTAGCAGAAATCTGGGGAATGCTGAGAACCTGAGCTCCAGTCTGTGAGCTTGCCTGGTTAAAGCCATGTTGCTATGCGTTCAGTGACCAGAGCCAGTAAATGCCTCTGTAACACAGCAGACCTCTTAAAGCCATGTCCACCTCCTCCAAGTACCAGTGTCTGCTAAATTAATTCATTAACCTTATTTAGGTCTAATGGTCCAGAGTCATTAGAAATTGCTCTTTCTTAATCAACTGTTAGAGAGATTTAACAGAGCCAGGGAGTCTAGCAGTCCACATTATCTTATTACACTGTCACTTTCTCAGAAGTCACAGATTAAAGAGCTCTGATGTGGTACCGAGTCTACCTAAATGTCTTCTGAAGTGACTCTGTGGAGTGACTAGAAGCAGTGCTGTTTTATTTCACTCCTCTTACGGATGCCAGACACTGCCATGATGTTTGTATAGAGCTGGAGGAGACTTAATGAGATGGGGTCACTTTCCAAGTTTTCTGCACATTTGAAATAATGGAAAAGCCTCAGTAGAATCACATAACAGAGTCCAACATGATCATTAGTTGAGATCCTGAACTCTAGTTGCAACATTTCTTCTTGGCAAACCTTGAGCTTTTAAAAGCCAAGGCAAAGGAAACCAGTAGAAGGGTACCCCCCAGTCTAAGAAACAGGGTCAGAAACATCTAGCAATTGAGAAAAACAATGTGATTTATATTGTCTTCTTTTTAATTTATGGGAAATGATTTCTGTAATGCATGTAGCTTTATGCATTTTTGATGTGCACTTCATCTTTCATTTCCATTTGACCTGGTTTTCCTGTAATAAAATTCTGTAGATTTATAAATTCATGCTGAGAGCAAAGAATGCCATTCTCTTTCCACAGGGAATCTATTAGATGCAATATTAAAATCTATATATACCATTACTGAAAATTTGTGATTGATAGACTTATATATTTCACTGCTTTCATACCTATTCCTCTTACATAGTTTATGCACCAAATTTTTATTGCTTAAAATTAAGCATCAATAAATGTGGCAGCATTTCAGGCTGAGACTCTCCAGCATGAAATCCATCATAAAAAGTGACAATGAGAATCTACGCTGAACAATAAAGCAGCCCAGTGACTGGTTTATTTGGCTCTCAGTGAATCACTTCAGCATTTGGTTTTTGTTTTTGTTTTTTAAATGAGGGCTCAAAACTAGTAAGCTCACCTTTCGCAGAATGTGAGACTATGGCTTACCATACCCAGACCTCATGTGTGGTAGGATTTTTTTTTTCAACATATAGGGAATTAGAATTAATGCTGGGTGGCTATTTATTTTTCTTTCTGCCCAGTAGCTTTGATCTAGTCTCTAGGACTGAACAACTTTACTTGGAGCTGTAGAGCAGAATTATTTCTGCTTCACCAAATACACTTTGTTCTCTGTTGATCTGGATCTCCAGAGCAGAGATAACTCAAAATCACTTAGATTTATGGGCAGATAAAACAACAACACAAAAGGTTTGGCTTTAAGCCAATCGAAATCTTGGATGACAATCCCCACTGATCAATGACATAGACCAGGCTTATCATCAAAAAGCCACACAAGGGGTCGAATCACTTCTTTTAGTCACCTTCCACTCAGAACTTGCTACTTAATGCGATTACACTTCTTGGGGGATAATTAAGTCTAGTAGAAGCTCCCTGGGGACCATGTTAACATCCATTGAGAGGATTTAATGTTTTTAACGCTAGAAGACCTTTTTTCTTGGGAAGGAACTTTGTGGGGGTAAGGGTGGAGTCCTGTCAGATGTCAGTCTACTTTTCTCCTGTGCTAACCTTCCTGGGATCAAAGAGTGTTCCTTGGTGGGGGGGTTGCTATCAGTGCTACCTGAAGGGCCTGTGGGGACCTCTTGGAGTTCCCCCTACAGAGTTGTGGAATGTTTAATAACCAGTACTGTTTGTATAAAGCTAGAATACCTAAATGGTTGTCAGGGAAAGATTTACTAAAATGTTATTTTTATTACAGATAAATGTGGTGATACTATAAAAATTGAAAGCCCAGGGTACCTTACATCTCCTGGTTATCCTCATTCTTATCACCCAAGTGAAAAATGTGAATGGCTGATTCAGGCTCCTGACCCATACCAGAGAATTATGATCAACTTCAACCCTCACTTTGATTTGGAGGACAGAGACTGCAAGTAAGTGAGAAAGTATTTGAACAGGGCACCACACCACCATCTAGTGGTCATGGATGCCTAAGGGGGGGGGAAGTCTGTGTGTACAGTATGGGATATAAATGGATCCAGGAGGGATTCTGATCTAGGCCAGATCATGTATCAATGGTATGGAAATTAAATTATGTTAAGTAATTTCTGAGTTCCCCAAACTAGCATATTATGTTTAAATGTATAATCTCTCAATTTTTTTTTCCTGTTAACACTTATGGTTTCAGAACTCTTTTGTTAAGAAATGTATATTTACATTTCTTTCTCTTTTTTTTGTTCCTGGAAAGGGGAAGAACTAGAAACCCAAACTTTCACTTAAGATTTTTTTTTAATATTGTGGGTTACTAACATATATAGCATCAACAGATGATGAGGTTGGGTGTTTTTTAACAAATCTGTGACACATTTTGTGATTTAAGGACTGAATCTTATTGAATTTGACATGACAAAAGCAAAGTGTCATTGAATAAAAATAAGGCATATAGTGTAAGCTGGATGAGGGGTTTTCGTTGTAGATTAATGATTGTAAGTGTCTTGTGGAAAATGCAAAAAAAATGCTAATGGATAATGAATACAATGGGGCTCAAGTATAAATTATTATTTCATCTATCTGCTTTCATCTTGCTAACGCCTTCTACTGTTAAGTAAATAAGCATCAATTTATGCCAGATTTCCTTATTATCAAAATATCCTCACTATAGATACAGTCTAAATTTTATCTCTTCACTTTATATGAATGAGCTAGTGTGTGGATCTTGCTTTGCACAGTGTAGAAAATGTGTTTTAACATTGCAGGCAGCAGTCTCCTCAGATCCGGGATTTGCTCTTCTCTCTGGACATCCACGAGACCACCTGTCTCTGTCTTGTCCACGTTTCCACACTCTGCCACCCTGCATGTGATGTGTTCTCCAGACACTTGAACCTGAATATCTATCTTTAATGAATGTTTGGATAACGAAATAGTTTTAGCCAAGGAAAACAATCTACTTAAATCTCAATTCTAAAGTGTTTTTCGGGGACCAATATGTTTTCCCAAGTTTTAAAATGGATCAGTTTGATATAATTTCATACGATGTGAGTAGGCTATGGTTTCCATTGGATATAAACATTATTATGCAGACACGTTCATTATTAAAAATGTTCTATTTGCAAACACATAGCCTTTTTAGGGAAGAACAGAGTAATATGAAAACGTTCCCACCTGTAGGAAGTCCTTAACAACCTGTTGAGTTGGTGGGGTAAACTAGTGTTTCATGGGCAGGGAAATGAGGTCATCAGGCTAATTCTGGTACCTAGAGAATTAGCATACATTCATACACTGTTGATCAATTTCCAAATAATCAGCATACACTAGAGTGTAAAAAAAGTATGCTGATTCCAATTTAATCCTTGTTCTGTGCCTCAGGGCATTATATTGACTCCTTAATCTTGTATGAAAGTTGCCATTAATAGAGTGTTCCAGTGACTGCTAAGAAACAGGGAGTTTATTGTTGTTGCCAATATTCTGTATGGTGGTTTTACAGCGTCAGTCACCTAGAGAAGCTGGATGTTTGTTCTCTCTTTCATTTTATTTTGTTTTATTTTTTGCTTTTTGAAAATATTTAAACTGCTATAAGAGATATATTTAAGAGATGGTAAAACATGTTCAAGTAATAACATTTTTCCAAAGATAAGATGCCATTACATTTTAGTAAACTCATGTCTACTAAATCCTGATCTGAAAATCATGACCACATCTGCATATGATATAATAGCTAAAACATTCAAAATAATCAGTAGTCAGTAGCAATGGTGTGCTGGTAAGGGTTGAACAACTGGTTCTTGGAAGGGGATGGGTCAAGTCCTCATTTGTAACATTTGCCAATTTCTGTAGTGTAAATATTCCCACCATGGCCAGTTTCAAACTATCTATGTGATGTCACTGTATGCAGACTTGCAAAGAGACGTGCATGAGGGGTTCTTGTGAGCTGGTGCAAGCTGGAGTAGAAGTGTATGAAGGGGAAGCCAGTCAAGTGAGTTAGTATGTGTTAAGTGCGTATCACAGTGTCTGGCAGGCAGTAAGTCTGCAATAACTATTTGCTATATCATAATGGGAGGTGGAGGGTTGTGGAATTGGAAGAGCACTTTTTCAATGTTCTTTCTTAAACATGACAAGAAAAGGGATAATTATAATTTATAGCAAGGGAAAATTTTAGTGATATCGACAAGGTATTCAAGAAACTGACATGACCAAGAAGATTGTTGCTGTTGTTCTGATAGAGGCGAGACTTTTCAAGGCTACAGAGTGAAGTGGTTTCTTAACTGTAGCGAGTAGGGATTTGTTCTCTGTGAAGGTGCCATCTCCTGGCCAGCCTTGAAAGGCTGATAATGTTTAGCCTGATGAAGTCAACGGAGATGATGGCATAGAAAATAGCTTTGTGCCCTGTTTTGAAGTGTTGCTACCTGATTGTTTTATCAATAAAAATTCAAAAAATGATATAGGAAGAGCAGCTTAAGACATTGCTGTCACTATATTTTCAAGCTGGTCCACATGTGACTCCTGGTTGCAGTTGAGATACAAGCATGGCACAATTCTGACAATCTTTTGTGAAGGCTGTGAGAATAATCTACAGCTTTAATTTAAAATTAAAATTCCCTACAAAAATGAAAAATACCAATAACCCTTGGGAGAACAATGCATAGGCAAAAATTTTTTGTTGGATGTGCAAAAGCATAGTTTCTTTGTTTTTTACATTTTAGTGGGTTTGGGGTGGGTTTTTGTTTTTGTTTTTGTTTTTGTTTTTGTTTGTTTGTTTGTTTTTTGGCCATTTATAATAGGCTCCTTCCAAAAACATATTTGAGTTGATACAAAATTAGGTACAATAAACCAAATACACCGAGCTGGCAAGCTTTTAGTTATCATTCCTGTTAAGATCAAACTGATTGTCTTATTTGAGATATTTAATATCTTCCCCTGTTTCAGCTACATTTTATGTCTAAGAGCAGTAAAAAGTCCAATGTCATTGGGTTATTGGCAAGATAAAATAGGGTAGTGGCTATGAAAGCCCTTTGAAAAGTTAAAAAGCTTCCCTCGAAAGAAGTTGCCACTGTTATTATGGTATCTTTAACAACTTGGTGATGGTTAGAACATTTAGAAATATGAAACTTAAGCATATGTCAAACTAAATACATAGATCCAGTAATGGGATGATCCACATAAAATATACCTGGCAATTTCTTTTGAAGCTTTCTAGTATTTGTACAGTCAACGTCCACCATGTGAAAGTTTAAGAAATCAATTCCCTAGCACATTTGCTTATTGAGGAACATCCTTAAAACCCAGGTAAAATTCTTTTTGTGGAGTGTAGGGATGGATAAGTAATTAAATAGATTAGCTCTGGTAGGAAAAATATTTACTTATTTAAATTGGTATTGTTTTATTTATAATTAAATTAAAAACTATGTGATAATTTTTAACAATATACTAATGCAGTATCAATTTTTCATGTGAAGAGCTCCAAGACCAACCCAACACATAAGCACTATAAGGTTTTTAGAGTGGATATCAAGGCGTTACTTCCTTAGGGAAAATGGATGTGCAAGTTTGTGCCTGATAATATTAAAATGCAACAATCTATGCTTCAGGTTGCAGTATGAAAGTCAGGTTTCATTATGAATAAACATAAAGACATACTATTATAACTACCAGAGTTCTTTTATTGAACAATGTATAGTATTGACCAGTCAATCAATCAACCAGTAGAGCAGTAGAGAATCTGTCTGTGGCTAACATTGCACTAGGACGTTTAGCTAGAATTACCACCTGGTTTTATTGTTATGTTGATAAAAGAGAGGTGGCTAGAGAATATTCTGAAGGAGGAGAAGGTATGGAAGAAATGTACCAGTAAAATCCTCCATACCTGTGAAGTGTCAAAGCATAGTTACAAACAGAAAAGAAAGAAAAAGGCAACCTGCTGAAGTGTTTTTCAGAAAACAGTGTTCATTGTGACCTGTAAATGGTTTTCAGCATTTACATTGAGCTAGTTAGCTCTTACTCAGCTACAGTTTTCTTCGGTGGTAAAGCAGACATCTTGAATCTCATAAAACTTTATATCTGCATAATAAACAAGAATGTCATTGATACAGTAGTTAGAATTTATGGAACTTTTCCGGTTTCCCAGCAATGCAAACTATCAGCATGATAATTTATAATGGGTTGTGACAAATACTGCTGAGCAAATAGGTGTGTGATTACATTCAGATCAGATGTCCTCATCTAGGGAGCAATAAAAATTTCACAGACTTTGGGTTAAAAACATTAAGAAAATGAATGTGGAGCTCCAGAAAGAGTCTAAAAAGGTGGTAGTATTGGAGGGAGGAAACTCAGTAGTGGTCTTCTTACTGACTGGTTCCTGGCTCCAATGGCTGATTTGTCAGTTGCTGTTTTGCAGGATTTCACCAAGACACAAGCTAACATGGTACAGATGCTTTTTTGTCTATAAGAGATTTGTAATCTGTTCTTTGTGTAACCAAAAGTAGGTTTTTTTTCTAATTCAATGCAATCAAAGGAACTTTCACTCTTGTAACTTCATGTGAAGTTTAGTTATAAGAAAATTGTAACTAAACAGAGATAATACTCAAGTTTGGGCATTTTGTTGGAATAGATCACACACTGTTTCTTTAATGCCACTTTTAAAATTAAATGCCACTTTAAAATTAAAAGTTCTGGGGCGCCTGGGTGGCGCAGTCGGTTAAGCGTCCGACTTCAGCCAGGTCACGATCTCGCGGTCCGTGAGTTCGAGCCCCGCGTCAGGCTCTGGGCTGATGGCTCAGAGCCTGGAGCCTGTTTCCGATTCTGTGCCTCCCTCTCTCTCTGCCCCTCCCCCGTTCATGCTCTGTCTCTCTCTGTCCCAAAAATAAATAAAAACGTTGAAAAGAAAAAAAAAATTAAAAAAAAAATAATAAAATTAAAAGTTCTTACGAACTTAGAAACACTGGTCATTTCATTTATTTTCATAGACTATAAACTCAATGAATGAAAATTAATGTTATGCTAGTTTCTCAGGTCTGATAATTTCCACCAATTTAATTATCCAATGTCCACTTTGTCATTTATTGCCAATTTGGGGAAGTATAAGTTCCATTTTGGGTTTCCCTGAGTGCTATTTTCTGTTTGTCTTTTCTTATTTTCCTTTGTTCCACATGGGTTTTTTTTTCCTCAATTAATTTTGATTTTTTTAAATGCTGCATTAAAATATTATTTATCTTGATTGGTAAGTTTTTCATTTTTTTGTTTTTGAGGTGAGTGCCTTACTCTAGTCCCAGTCTTGCATTTTAGAGCATCACTTACACCCAAACAAAGTCTTTGTTTTATGGAAAACAGTGAGTATTTTAAACCAAAATACTTCTCCATTTTCTATATGAAATATAGAAGTATAGGTTCTTTTAATTAAGGTATGATATGTATGTAGAAAAATACACACAGTGTGAAGTTTGATAAAATTTTATAAGGTGAGCACATCCATATAACCAATCCAAAGTAAACATTTCCAGCTTCCTATGAAGAAGCCCCCTTATGTTCGCTTTCAGTCACTAGCCTTTAGCTTTTTAAGGATGACTACTGTCCTAACTTCTGTGATTCCATTTCTATAAATTTCAAAGTCAGACAAAACTAAACTATAGTCTTAGAAGTCTGTATGCACTATCCTTCGAATATGATAAAACTCTTTGGAATAGAGATAGAACAATGCATACTATTCCCTTTCTAATAATAATAATAGTAATAATAATAACAGTCATACTGAAGTGTACTCTAATATTTTTTAGTAACTCCTGTAGAAATCTCTTGTATTTGTTACATATATTATGCATATGTTAAAATATACACAAAGTTTTCAATCTGGAGCTTGCTTTAGATTCAAGGCAAATGCAGAAAAATCTTCCTTTGCTTTACTTTTCAGTTTTTCATTGTTGATTTTCATCCCAAGTAACTTCCTGACATGGTCAGTGTGAGAGACACCACTCAATTAAAAACTTTTGAGTGGATAAGAATGAACCTTTCTTAGAACAACTGCTGGCCAATGTTGTTGCTACCACCTGCAGCCTCCTTGGTTACTACTCAGGCAGATAATTATCTACTTTCTTCCTTTTGATTTTTTTTCCATTAGCACTGATTCAATTTGAACAAAACCCCATGTGTTTAATAAAATTAACTTTCTTTATTATTTTTTACTATAAGCAGTCACATTTGATCATAATGAATTTTGAGTATTATAGGGTTGTTTCGCGTTAGGCATTTTGGTAATTTGAAAGAAGAAACCTTTATGAGAAACTAAAAGAGAAGGTTAGTTGAAATCTTATCAAATTGAATCAACATGTGCATGGCATTTCCAACCAGATTTCACTTGGGGAGCAGACACTTAAAAATCGATCCAAATGAGACATATGCCTTCAGCCGGCATGCATATTCTCAGCTCCTTTCTTTCCAGCATAAAACTTGATACTTGCATGCATGCTGACATACTCCGGCAGAAGCACACACACAAACACATATGTGCATGTGTGTGTGTGCTTGTAAAGGAGGCTACAAAATAAACTTAACTAATTGCTGTTGTAGTATTCATCAAGGCTGATCATTAAGCCCAAAGAAGAACAAGAGACAAGATTAGTGTTCAGATCAGGTTCCAAATGCCTCTTAATTGGGTGTTTGTAATCAATCCTGATTGTAGGAGTCAGTGACTTGGCAGAACATAGCACCTCAAAAAAAGATTTTTCCTGCTATTCTGTGGTTGATAGAACTGTGTCTAGTATCTAGGTCAGTTAGGGATGGCATGAGGTCAGGATAACTCTCAGATTGGCTGTGAAGCATGCCAAACACATTATGCTGCTTATGTTTGAAATCACTTAGTCTTTGCAGTTAGCTTAGCAAATGAACTTCATTCATTCAGAACTCTACTAAATTCTGCAGAAGAGCAGAGAGGATAAATAATCACTCAATTGCCTTGTAACTTGGATTCTTTCCTGATCACACCCAGGTCTATATTGTACACATTTTATATCTTATTCAGTCAACATGTTTTTTTGCCCCTTTAATTTAAATAGTTGATAGAGTGTTTAGAAAGTAATGATCATGGCTGGTTCTTATTGTTGGGTCCTCACTCCATGCCTGCCATGGCATTCTCTAAGCACTTTGTACGTGCACGGGATGTCACTTAATCTTCCTATCATCCCCATTTTACAGATGGCAGCACTGAGGTTTACAAAAGTTAGACTGAGCCCAAATGCTCAGCTGCTGCACCAAATCCCTTTCCATCTTTGTGACTGATGCGGCTTGTGATGTCCCTTTTGAATGAGAAAATTCTTATGAAGGGTTGCCACCTTATCTTTTATTCAAGTAGCCATTTTCTTCTATGAAACACCTCACACAAAACTTTGGATACAAACCAACTAACTCTGGGGAAGGACTTAGTTTTGGAACTCTCAGTTCATATTAGGTAAGAACTGCTAAAAATGGTGCACAGAAACTTCACACCAATTGGTGATTTTCCACTCAGTTAAAACTTGCCTTGGGGTTGGGTGGCTTAGTTAGTTGAGTGTCGATTCTTGATTTTGGCTCAGGTCATGATCCCAGGGTTGTGGGATTGAGCCCCGCATAGGGCTCCACACTGAGTGTGGAGCCTGCTTAAGATTCTCTCTCTCCCCCTTTCCCTCTCCCTGCTCACTCACTCTCTCTCTCTCTCTCTCTCTCTCTCTCTCTCTCTCTCTCAAAAATAAATAATAAAATAAAACAAAATAAAATGAAATGAAATGAAAGTAAAGTAAAGTAAAATAACTTGCCTTAACTTGGGGATGAAATCCTGGGGGGGGGGGGGGAATATCTAAATTCTGGTCCCTTTGGTTGGTGGAGTTGGAAAGCACAAAGCACATACAAACACAATATTTATGTAAAGCCTGATAACCAGGCAGCACAAGCGTTTGATTTATGCAATTGGTTTGGGGGACATGTGAGATCCCAGCTGGGTCCAGGGCTTTTCCACAGGCCCAGAAGGCAGCAGGATGCCTTGTCTTCCAAGCATGGCTCATTTACTTAATCTCCGGCAAATGTCAGGAAAGTTTTGCTCTCTCATGTCTTCCCTGTCTGTAAAGTTTTGATACTTCTATTTGCCATCATGACTCTGTAAGGGTTAAACGGAGAATGTTTGCTGAGGCACTGGATTCCTATGAGAAACAGAAGAGTGTTTTTTGAGAAGAAACAGATGCTCCAGAGTATTTTGTTTTTATCTGGTCAGATACTTGTATAATCAGCTGGCCAGGTTGGAGGTGATGGCTTGTTGCTTCTGATTGACTGGCATGTCACAGAGAGAGCAGCCAGTCCCAGGCTGAAAGAGGATGCTGAATGTCTCCTTATTCAACTTCTTAAATTTCTTTAGAACAGCCAGAGGTGCCAAAGGCCAGTCAATATATTTGTGATTCCAACTTCTTGCCTGACTCTCCAACCAACAGATGCTATGAGCAGGGAAGCTATTGTGTGAAATATAAGCAGTCACTGAAATGGCATGGAAAAAAAATTAAATGTGCTCAAAATCTTGTTCCGAGAGAGATAACTTAAAAAAAAAAAAAAATTGAAGGCACTAGGGATGCCTGGGTGGCTCAGTCGGTTAAGCATCCAACTTCAGCTCAAGTCATGATCTCCCTGTTTCCTGAGTTCGAGCCTCACATTGGGCTCTGCACTGTCAGCTGTCAGCGCACAGCCTGCTTGGGATTCTCTCTCCCTCTCTCTCTCTGCCCTTCCCCACTCATGTGCTCTCTCTCTTTCAAAATAAGTGAACTTAAAAAAAAATTAAGAGCACTGAATTCCCAAATTTAAAGAAAAAAGAACACGCTCTTGACCCAAACAAAATAAAAGACACAAAACCCCACAAGCATGGTAGCTTGACTTCATCTCGTTTGGGATGATGATTTTTAGACAGAGCAATCCCTGGCAAATGAGACTGATATTTTACCTTTTATCTCAGTTCATATCTGCCTGTTCATTCTTGAATAGCTTGAGAAAACAGGCGTTTATTTGTAACACAGTTGGTCACAGAAAAAGATGATTAAAATTTTAATTTCTGGATCAATCCACTCTTGAAAAAATTTCAGCCACTAGAAATGACAAATTCTCATTAGTTCGACAATGAGAGTGCATTTGCATCTCTCTCCTACCACCCATCTGTTCAGGTTCTTCATTCTAACAGTACAGGTAAAGGTTGGTCTCCCCATTGGGTAGTGAACTCTTTGGAAGTAGACACTGTGTCTTACTTTCATTTCTACTCTCTACCATCCCCACAGTGCTTGGCACATATAAGTTAGTGGAACTACACAGCTGACTTTTCTTGAAATTGAAGTCTGGAAAGAAGAGAAGAGAAGAAAACAATGTTGCCCTGAGTGGGCAGTCTGGGGGACAGACTAGCAAAAGTCAGTGAAGGGAGAGCAAAGGAGCAATTCTGGTAACTGTCCAAGTGGGTGTTCCGTTGGTCTCAGTGCCAGTTTTTCGAAAAGATGTGATGGCAGCCACTCCCCAGACACGGAGGTGTGTTATCGACATCTGGCCAGGTTCCTCCTCCTCCATCCCCACCTGCCTAGTCAGAGGCATCAGAACTGGAACTTTCTTTGTTTTTTTGTTTTGTTTTGTTTTGTTTGTTTTAATTTGTTGTCAAGTGAGCTAACATACAGTGTAGTCTTGGCTTCAGGAGTAGATTCCATGATTCATCTCTTACTGATGACACTCAGTGCTCATCCCAACAAGTACCCTTCTCAATGCCCATCAACCATTTTCCCCGCCTTCTCCAACCCCCCACCCCCATCAACCCTCAGTTTCTTCTCTGTATTTAAGAGTCTCTTATGGTTTGCCTCCCTCTCTGTATCTTATCTTTCCTTCCCTTCCCCCTATGGTCTTCTGTTAAGTTTCTCAAATTCCACATATGATATGGAATCATATCATATGAAATCATATGATATCTGTCTTTCTCTGACTGACTTATTTTGCTTAGCATAACTTTGGAGCCTCAGTTCCCAGCCACACAGGCAAGGCTGGCTGATCAGCTGGGGAGTGATCAAGCAGAAGGTAGGGGGGCAGGGGTTAGCCTCTCATACATGTACAGCCCACTGCTCTTAACCTGTGTATGTTTGAAATGCATTTTAGCCCTGGTTCCACTGGAGCCAAAATATCACCAGAACTGCCCTAGACGCGTCTTCCCTTCTACAAGCGGTAGCCCGTAATTTCATTTTTCAGTGAAGGTTGTTGACCCCGGGGCAGAGGGAAGAGTGAGGTTTTTTTTATAGAACTGATTGGATTTCCTTTCTTTCTTTCTCTCTTTCTTTCTTTCTTTCTTTCTTTCTTTCTTTCTTTCTTTCTTTCTTAAGAAAAAGTTTTATGTTTTCCTTATCCTTTATTCCATTGCCAATTTTTTTGTCCCTGAGTAACTGTTAGGTTATCTTGGTTCAGTCCCTTAAGACATCCTCCTTTCCCTCCTTAGCGGATCTAGCCTCATATCTGGTGTGTGTTAGTTCATTAACAGGAGCTGGGGATTTCTGATTGTCGGGGGAACATGTTAGCAGCTCCTGTGAAAAGTGTTCTGGTGAGGATCAGGGGCATGGAGTATAATTGCACGTCTGCCCTTCATTTCCATCTGTGAGGCAGGACACAGGGAAGGTGGGCGGGGTCACAATCTGTGAATGGCTGGGTTGTGGCGCTGTGAATACTGTGGTTTTGACAACCTCAACCAGTGCATCTCAGGCAGATGTAACAACATCAGGCTCTGATGGAGCAACACAGCCTAGACATAGCTTCAATTCCTCTTTTTCCTTCTCTTTCTGGAGAAAAAAAAAATTGCTTTCCTTCCTCTACCTATCTCGGTGACACAGTGTTGATGAGATAATGTAGGTGGAAGTAGCTTAGGAATACAAGAGAAATATGTTAAATAAAGCCTAGGTATTACTATAACAGGAAGTGCATCCGCAGGTTTTGTTCCTCAAAATAAGTTCAGACTGTAAACAATAACGTCTGCATCCTTACAAGGAGGCACTTATAAATATTTCAAAAGCACTGCACATGTCTACAATAGAGATAGTATCTCATGCCCAGCATGTATTCAGCAAACAAGAATTTCTGAACGTTCTTATACTAAGTTTGGCTGGATAAGTGGGCTATAATTGCTGTCTTCTAAAACTCTGGATGGGTGGAGTTTCTGGAAAAATCTTGTGGAAGATGCTATCTCAATGTCACAAACTTGATAATAAAATTCATGGCTTTAAAAACATAATTTCCTCAGGTTTGCCTGAGGACTTATAAATATATTTATATGGTATATTCAGACAGTAAACCAGCCAATACTTTATGTACAGCTGGAGCCAATATCATGGTGGCTGTTACAGGAGGGATGCCAGTCCTTTCCGACCAGTTAACCAAAATTGTGCCAGTCCATTCATGTCCACAAAAGAGGAAATTAGACGGATTTTGTGTTAGAAATTTGTACAGAAAAGCAACTGGGAAAATACATGTCTTTAAACTGATGATTCATTGCATTCCTGTCCCTGTCCCTGCACTTCTGGTGGCCCCAGGTCTTTTAACTTTGCTGTCTCCTTCCCCTATTTCTGGTTGTGAGAGATTTCCCAATAGTGAGGAGATGTCTCGGTGGCTGTGATGAAAAGCACGTTCTCAGGAAGTCCCTTGAGAGAGTGGCAGAGGAGAGATTGCTGTTTTAGCCCCCTCTCCCCACTTCACCCTCATAAATGGCCTTAAATGATACAGTCATATCTGTAGCTTCTCAAATGCACTTTCAATTCTGTTTTCATTTGAAATGCCTTCAGGTGTGTGTGTCCGGGAGCTCCAGCAGAAGTGGTTTGCTTTCCTTCTTGTGGGACCATTGTGGTTCTTCACAGGTCAGATAGATTCTGTAGGACTTTCTTACTCATAAGTAAAAGAAATCCTCCTGGGAACTTGTTACCCTTCACACAAATATTTCATATCTCTCTCTCCCTTTCCTCTTACTGCCACAAATACTACACTCCACAACTCTACCTTCTCACTTAACTCTTTTCCACATAATTCCTGTCCCCTCCAGTTGATTGAAACCTCTTGTTGAAATGTTACATTCCAATTATTCTTCTAATGCCTCAACCACTAGCCTTGCCTTGGCTCTAATTTCTTCAATCTATGTACAACATTATACACAATTTGCTACTCTCTACACATCGGGGCTTCCTTCTTTCCTGCATCTCGTCATACTGAACCATCATGGTTTCCTCCCCACCTCTTTTTTCTGACTTTCTCTTTCTCTTCTAACACTAAAAGACAGGCCCTTGCCAAGTTTCTGCCTTTGCCCTGAATGTCTTCTCCCTGAATTGCCTTGTTGATCTTAGTCACTCAGCTCAGATAATACCCAAAGTTCTGTCCAGCCCTAGTTTTGACCTACACATTGGACTCAAACTTCCAAATTCATATGGGATGATGTTGACTGCCTGAGTGGTAGACCATTGCTACACATGAAAAATCCGATTTTGTCCCACCCCTGCATTTTCTTTCTCTTATTGACTCCTTTCTTTCCTGTTTATCCAAACTCGACACTCTGGAATGTCTCCCAATGCCTATTTGTCCCCCAGGTGCAGTCAGTTTAAAGGCCTCTAAATTACAAATCTAGAACGTCTATCTTTTTTGTTACATTTCTTCTGTAACCACTCAAGCCCTAACACTTTTAACCCCTTCTTGGTGCTATTGCGTTAGCCTTATAAAGGGACTTTCCTTATTCTTCTTCTTTGCTTAGAAACATGGAGCTTCCTATTTCTCCTTGCTTCTGTCTGTACTTCTCAGTCAGTCTTTCACAACATAATTTCCCCCATCCCTCCGGCCTATCTCCTGTGGTTCCCCTATACATCCTAACCAAAATACATTGTAGTTCTTTAGACTTACCCCTGCTTTCCCACCCCACAGCTATTCATAAGATGTTTCCTTCAGAAAGGTGGGAAGGGTAAACACAGTTCCCTGTGAAAATGTTACACATCATTCTAGTTGAATCTGAAATGCTGCTTCCTTCATAAAGCCGTTCACCGAATAAACATGGTTTCTCTTTCTCTGTCCTCCAACACCCTCAAAAACTGTATTTATACCTCATTCATGTTCTTTAAAATATTGTACAGTGTGTCATAATCATTAATATTCTGCTACTCTCCATTCAACTAGTTCATGAGTTGCTCAAGAATGGAGGATGATATTGATTTCCACTGTTTGCAGGGCCTTGCGTAGTGTTTCAGCTATTATAGGTGTTTAATTAACATTTCCGAACTGAACTGACCAACTGACACCCAGCGAGTCTTCTCCAGGATGTCTATCTAGCGTGGAAGAACCAAGCCAGCTTTACAGGGAAAGCTCTAACTTAATCAGACTATTAAAATGCACACTTACACTTCTCATTTACATAGTAAACCCTTCATTTTCCCGGGTAGTGGAGTCAAACTTACATTTTCCTTCTAAAAACCGCTAGTTTTAAAAACCTAGATTTCAACAGGTGAATGGCTTTAGCTAAATCTCGAAAAAATATACAGAGGTAGTGCTTGACTGAAAGCTTTGCTTTCTGTCTTACACTCATCTCCATAACCTGTTTTGGAGTTAGAGACATAACATGAATACTATTGTATAGATATATGTCCTGATTGCTGAGTGTTTTCTGATATGCCCACAACTCTTAAGACCTTGTGTCACTACTCTGAATATTTTGTCCATTGTATATTTATATCCAGGCTCATGTTCAAACCACCTTTATGTAAATTTAACACAAATAATTTAGAGGTTTCGTCCATTACAGCTAGCAACCTCAGTATATGCACATGTTAACTTCCCAGCAGATCACTGGGGAAGTTGTATAAAGTGAGGTTCTGTATGATAGAAGTCAACAGGGGATACAAACTGTGCAGAATGGTGTAAGTTTGTTAGTCTATATCGCCAGATAAATACCATGCCCCAGGCCTTGGTACAGCCACTTGTAAATACCACTCTGGGGAGGTGTTAGATTGAGCTAGCCCAGGGGTTGCTGCAGTGGGGTGTTTTCTAAAATGGACAGTACAGGGTTTCAGCTACTCCTCTGGTTGACAGCATGGCAGTATTTCCTAAGTGTTTCTTAAAGTTGTGTGTCACAATGAGCTAGTGTCAACCCAAGGGAAAGACACAAAGAAAATTGTAGGTTCATGGCTACACCTACTATAGCAAGTAACCTCAGCCACCATGGCTCATTTTTAGATTTCTTACTACTTTACACTGAGTTCTCTGGGATAGTTCCAGATGTTTCTGTTATCTGTCTTATCTAGAAACCCACAGCACATCCTCATTCTCCCATGTCCAGGTTGCCTGCAACCAGAGAACAGAATGACTTAGATGACAAACTCTTGCATTTCCATGGGTATAAAAGATTAGCTGGGCAGAGGTGGGAGTGCTACCTGACCAGGCCCTCATTTTATGCTACTTTGTGCCAGTCTGTGTTGACCATGTTCATCGGTCCCTCGGGAGACTTGCTTAGTTAACAGTGTGCCCTTCGTGTATGATGCCTATAGGAACCTACAGTGATCCTGAATTCTAGAAGCGATTCAGCCTTTATGAAGCTGTGGGCTCCAGTATTTCATCTTTCTGGGCTTGCATTTCCTCATCTGTGAAGTGAGAGGATTGGGCTCTGTGCTTTAAGCTGTCTTGCCTCTAATATAACAAGAGTGAATGTGTGCAGGGGAATTCTGCTGCCATAAGAGCATATTCCAAAGATGTCTTTTCTGGCGATTTTTCCTGGCCCTGATCCCTGGGCCTTCCTTTGTCTTTGACAAGACCCCTGCCCCTTTTTCTTTTGTCTGTCTTAGCTGTAAGCTACCCCCACTCAGCCTTTTGTAAAATGGCCCCTCCCATTTCCTTACTCTTTTTTTTTTTTTTTTTTTGCCTCTGAGACACTCTTATGTCAGAGACACTCTTTTATGTCAGTTTTCTACCCCCAAATGGTATCAGACATTTTAAACTCTATTTCAGCAACATTTATTCTGAGGAATTGCCCGTTTTCCCACCTGACTTTAATCTTCCCCATTACCAGGTCTGTTTCAGCTAATCAGTCATTTGGAAGAACTGAGAATGTGGTCCTCAGAAATACTCATCTCTCGTTCTGCTGTCATTGAATATGATATTTGCGGGCAATGGAAATTTCGCATAGGAATGAGTTGTTTATTCTTGAAACTAAATGAGCCACAGGCCAAGTTCGAAGTGTAATTTAACTGCAATTGATAGCCTAAGTGTTAATCGAAACTTGGATTTGATCACTAACACAGAAGTAGCTCTACCTTACCTTTTTGTTCAACATGGTTTCTTAAAATTAGATTATAAAAAATAGAAATTACATTGGAAAAAATACAAAGGAATGACAACAGCGATTTTGTTAATGAATCCCACCTCACTCTTTATGTCTCAGAGGCAGTGTAAACTGTGTAATAAGCTATGCATCTATTTGTAAAACAGCCTCGAATTAAGGAGCTTATTCAGATGCCATTGTAAAAATAATTTTCTGAAATTGTGGTCTATCAACAGGAGATAAGATGGCACTTTGTTGTCGCCTGCTGAGGCCCATTATGAATATTCTATTTCAGAAGCAAATCACACTGTAAATACAATGTTCAGATTCATTTATTTCCACAATAGCATTTTTGCAAAGGTGCAATTTCATAATTTGACTTAGCATTGATAGCACATCATCATTTCAAAGCTCTTTATAACCACTGGTTAATTCACACATCCTTAGGAAATTGTTTATTTGTACCAGCCCCATTTTACAGTGAAATCACCAAAATGTACACAGATAAAGCAACTTACCAAAGACTAAACAGGGAGAGAGATGTGATTAAAATGTGCTGTCCTCCTCCTGAGCACATCTGACTAGGCACTTCTGAACATACATGTGTTCCCAATAAGAACTAAGAGCTCTCTTAATGATTCTATTACAGGCAGGAAACTTGGTTTAAAACAATAAATCCAAGTCATTCAAGATGCAAATGTAAACAGGACCTGAAATGAAAGAACATATTAATTGTACTTTTCTCCTCCCTTTGGTCCCCCGAGCCATATTTTTGTTAAAGCAAGTGATCAATGGTGGACTAATGTCTAAAGTTATTTAGCTAATTCCCAGCATTAATTGGAAAATGTCTAGTATTTCTAAACACCGCAATAAAAAAAGAACTTGAACTGTCAACCCCCATTATTTTTGTCATTACATCCTTCCTAGGACTGACCCTGGGATTTAAGCTCTTCATGCTTTTTATCCATGTTGTTTTAGGGTTTGGTGTAGATACCAGTTATACAGGCCCTGAGGTTGACGATGATCATGAGTTTACCGTTCAACATCCATCACAACATATTCTTAAAAAAATGCATGGTGATAAATTCAGAACTTATAACCTTGGAAGTTGAGGTCAATTCAGGCACTTTCCAAAACATTGTTTATTTGGACACCAACATTCCTCCTTTGAATACCTCAACTGTTGCCTACTATTTCATTCATTTGACAAGTAATTATTGACTACATAGTATGTGCCAATGACTGTTCGGTGATATAGCAGTGACTGTAACAGACATCATCCCCTTCCTTCATGGCACTTATATTCTAGAAAGACGGTGATAAACAAAAGAGAGCCTCTGTGGCAGGAGCTGTCCTTTGTGCTCACTCTGTGCCCTTCCATCTTGATCCTCATTATCTTCACCTGCAGTTTCCAGACTGTCCCACCTGGGACCTGACTCTCTCTCCAAATAAGATGCATATAAAAACATCTGGCTTAGGCAATTGTTGGTTGAGTGTCATGTTTGTTCCTGGTTGCTGATGCTCTCTACATGTAACCTCTGCTGAGGTTCCAGACCCTCTCTGATTCAGCCTTCAGTCACTACTCTTGCTTCCCAAGCTCACTTAATCTCCAGCCCTAAATACTTGACCGGTGCATGCCGGCTATCCACATCTGACACTGGCTAGGAAGGTCCTGCCTCGGGTCCTGGCCTCTTTGACTATAATTATGGATCCCAGTCCATCCTCTTTTACTCTCCAGCAGGCTCTGAGTGACAGGTTTCAGGAAGCAGTAGACATGGACAGAGTGAACATGTGGCCTCCAAAGTTCCAGGATGGTTTTGGGTTGCTTTAAAGTATGTATATGTTTGCCAGAGCCGGCTCGGCAGGGCTGCAGGGGACATGGCCTCTGGGTGATTCATATAAAAGAATCTCTCAGTGGGGACCAAGCACAATCAGCCCTCACATTTTAGAGTTGGCTTATAGCCTGAGCAACCATTTTACTCTTTCTTCAAGTGGCAGAAATTAAAGAGAAGACAGAAGGAAACCATAGGAAATCTTTTCTCTCTCATATCCCTAGCTGGAGTATAAAAATA
>NW_024412434.1:3892783-3932369 GCF_014898765.1 Herpailurus yagouaroundi
CCATCTTCGTCTCTTTCCATTAAAGGTCCCCATCCACTTCCTGAACATAGTGAGGGGTAATAGAAACAAAGGAAGAGATAATCCTCAAGGAGACATGGACAGAACTTGACCAATGATCGGATCTAAGGGGAGATGGAGGCTGGGATTAGCGACTCTGGGTGTCCCTGTCTTCAAGACCTGAAAAAACAATAGTACCAGTAACATAGATAGTAAAAAAGCAAGGTAGTAGGTCCTATTGTGGACATTTTGATATGCTTTTGAAATATATACACAACATTCGATTGCTTTCAAAGTAAGATGATCCAGTTCAATGCTGATAAAAATGGGTTTGACCACTTCATCTTAAGAGAAGGAGGAAAACTAGAATTCACCTACCAAATCTGTCAAAGATGGCAAATATGTTTGGTATGGATTAGCGGTGGCCTTCTGTAGTACATTTGAGAAAACTTCTTGGAAAGGAATGACACAGTAGAATGCAGTGCCTCCCACAGGCTTGAGAAAGAGGTGGTAGTTCAAGTGCTACAAATAGCCATCTTTAGTCCGTACACAGAAGCAACCTCTTTTGGAAATAGGCTAACCACAGAATGGTAGACAAGAGTTTTATGTAGAACAAACATTTTTGTTGATTAAGTTAAGGCATGAGTATTTTTTTTTTCTTGAGCACAGAGTTATCCGAAATAGATTTTTAAATCTAATTGTTATCAGCCCAATGACAATTTTTGGATTATTTGTCTTGAAAGAAGTCTTATGTATATATTCTATAGAATCAATTTTAAAAACTCAAGATTTGCAGATACTGTGAAAATATACATAATCATTTTTATAGTACTAAATAAAGATTTTCTCTGTGTCTTGGCAAACTCTACATTCTGATTTACACAATAGGCCTTTTATAGAGACATGCACACCACACTGAGGTTGCATATATATGATGGACTCATGCTGCATATTTTTCCTTTGAATAAATATTTGAAAAAAAAAAAAAGACACAAGAAAATAAGTTACCCGTAATCCTACCACTCAAAGATAACACTGTCTTCTTTTTGTGTATCTTTTTTAGGCTTTTCTCTTTGCATTTGGAAATACGCATATGTTAAAAAAAATGAGATGATTCTCTGTAAACACTTTTTATCCTACCATTTTCTCTTAAAATTACATTTTAAGTATTATATTAGGCCCTTAAATAGCTTTTAAGGCATGACTTTTATAAATCACATTATCTTTGCAAAAATAATAATTTTTATTAAACTGATTAGCACATTTATTTTCAATTATTCAAAATTATAAGTAATAACAATAATGGTGAGATGAACATCTCTATGCACGTCGTTTTGTATCTTTGATAATTTCTTTGGAAGAGATTTCCAGAATTATGATTTCTGAACTGAACAGTAAGGACAGTATTAAGCCTCTTGAATACAAATTAGCAGCTTGCTTAAGAGGGTAATTCTCAGAGATAGGGGAGGTTGGTGAGATTTACTTTAAAACCATCTACATTTTCAAAGAAATTGATATTTTTATGACATAAATTGACACTTTAAATCAGGAATTGGCACACTTTCTGAAAAGGATCAGCTAGTAAATATTTTAGGTTTTGCTGACAAGATGATCTCAATCTCAACTTCTCAGCTCCTCCATGATAGTGTGAAAGCCCTAGACAAGTAAATGAATGAGCATGGCTGTGTTTCAATAAAACTTTATTTACAAAAACACACAGACCAGTTTGCTGTGCTGGCCGTAGTTTCCCAACCCCTGTCTCACCTGAAAATTCTGCCAGTCTGTGAAAACATTTAAATTTGTCACCAGCAAGATTTGGGAGCCATGTTTTGCAGTGTTCCCTTTGTAAAGATTTGAGCTTGTAGGATTGTAAATCCCAACTATAGTCTAGGGAAGGGAGTAAATTTTCTTTTGTTGAAAGGCAATTTGGAAACTAAGCAAGGAAGCTATGAATCAGCCTGTTGTTTCAACATATGTAGACTATGAAGAAGTCTATACAGTTAAGCTTCTGTTTGCCTCTGTTGGGCAGCTGTAGCTCTGCCTTGCATCTTTTCTTAGTGTGCTTCCTTGAGATATTCACTCTAGCTTCCACAAAAGTAGTCCCATCTATGTACACAAACTAATTTAACTCAACGTTGATTCAATCAAGGGCTCCATCACTCATTAATTCCAGCATTACTGCACAATTCCTAGGAAAACAAAGCTGACACTGGAAGAAAAAAAAAATCTTATGAGAAATAACTTTGTTCTCATGAAACTTACTGAACAGGGAATATTTTTCCCAGATGTTAATCATGTAATTGCTTTTCCTTAGGTGACCCTTTATGGACCCGCTAAAAGACATCACTGACTACCTTTAACAAAGGTATAAAACAAAGGAAATAAACCAAGTGTAGTCTAAATAATGCTACTATGTCATAGATAACTAGCAATTATTTGTCAAGAAAATTAGTAAACTAGCCACAGGTGTAATATATATTTTAACAGTCTTTATGGAAAAATAGAGGATGAAGGAAATTACTTTCAGTGACTGATCTTACAGAAATGGGCACGCATGTGCGTGCACACACACACACACACACACACACACACACAGACACCCCTTTATGACTTTAAGAATGCAAAAGCAGCTGCCTTGGTAAACACCACATCTGAGTCCAGCAGTAGTTTTATGCTCATTGTTTCTGTCTCTTTTATTTATGCTAGGGAAACAATGTGAGCTAGATGCAGACAGCATCTCTGCCAATAATAGAACTGTGTTTGCTGGGGAGCCCAAGCAAATAACAAAGAGTTAGAAAAAAATGGATTTGACCTTAGCAAATTAATATAAACAATAACTTCCCTGCACACACGCACCCGTACTCATACACACATACACATATTCACACCATGTATGTATAACAGCTACAGTTAAAATTTTGGTTAGAATTTTTTTTTTTTTACTAAAGGACCCCAAATTGTGTTCCCATCATAAGCTTTTAGGTCTAACATAGTTTTTAAAATGTATGGAAGTTATAAACACATACACTGCTTGGCAGTTAGCTAAAATGATAACCCCAGATTTATATTCTGACCCTTCTGTTGGGTGGATGAAGAAACTGGAGATTTAACAGTGAGTGACTTTCCCAGTGAGTGAGGCTGTGTTACAAGCTTGTTTCTCCTGATTCCCAGAACAATAATTCCTTCACCCATTCACACTGCCTCTGTACCTATGTTTCTTTTCCTATTTGTTGTTTGTTCTGGGTAGTATATATTCATGATTTGTTGTTTGGGACACATGTATCTCTTCTGCAGCTTGTCCTTCAAGAGGTTGAGAACTTATTCTGTGTCATCTTGAAAGGTAGGACTGGGACCAGTGGGTAAAAATGATGGTCCTAACACACCATCACAACCCTTCTAATTGTCATAAAATATGACTTCCCGGGAATGTAAGCTCAATCTTGAGCTATTTTAATTTGAAAGGTTTACACGTTAAAAAAAAAATAGTTTTAGTACATTATATATGTTTATACAAATGCAATTCAGTACCTTATAATAGTTGCTATATGACAGAGAATCTTCAGACAGAGTTATCAGTGAGGTCACGCAAATCAATGATTCCCACTATCACTGTGTGCTGTGAATTGGTCCATGGTAATGTCACAGAGTGCCCATTTGTAGCCTGGCAGAACACACGTTCCTGATGCACAGTGTTCTATAGCAAATCACTTTTCAATTACAAAGAATTGATTTGATTCTTTACATTACTTTAAATCAAGCTGGATGCTTTTGCTTTTCTGACTTTCATTGTTTAGACTCAAAGTATGTGGTTTTCTACTCAATTTCTACTCTAATGAGGGACTATTTCATAAAGCAGTGGGCTCCCATTACTCCCAGAAGCTTTCAAGCAGTGGCTTGATGCCATCTGTGAGGAGTGTCATGCAATTCTGTAAAATTTCAGA
Organism: Herpailurus yagouaroundi; assembly: GCF_014898765.1. Lineage (NCBI taxonomy): Eukaryota > Metazoa > Chordata > Mammalia > Carnivora > Felidae > Herpailurus > Herpailurus yagouaroundi. The sequence continues at coordinate 3,896,722 of NW_024412434.1, forward strand.
CCGAGACTGAATCGGGTCCACAAATAAATGGAGATGAGTAGATTGAATGCCAACGCCATGGCCATTGGTTTAGATGGAGTCATTTTCATTTCATTCCCCAGAGTGCATAATGAAAGACACAGCTTATCTCAGAGCTAAGTTTGACTTGGAAAATAGCATCACAACAGCTGCTATGGGACAGTCATCATGTTGTAGAGTCCTGGTGCCCTTGGGTACTGAGAAACAAAAGAACCAGTGAGGCAGTTTGATTAAAAATAAATAAATAGGGGCACCTGGGTGGCTCAGTCGGTTAAGCGGCTGACTTCGGCTCAGGTCATGATCTCGCGGTCCGTGAGTTCGAGCCCTGTGTCGGGCTCTGTGCTGACAGCTCAGAGCCTGGAGCCTGTTTCGGATTCTGTGTCTCCCTCTCTCTGACCCTCCCCCGTTCATGCTCTGTCTCTCTCTGTCTCAAAAATAAATAAACATTAAAAAAAAATTAAAAATAAATAAATAAATAAATAAATAAATAAATAAATAAATGGCATCCCAACCAGGATGACAGAGAACCCCACTGAAGACAAAATGCTACCAACTGGCTCTTATGGTTGGGGTTTGGTTTCTTCCCCATTCTTTTCTTAGCTTTCTCAGTCTTTTGCAGTGATGAGTTAGTACTCCTGGGAGGCTAGGAGTTCAGTTCAAATAAAGAGAAGTAAATCAGTGAAAGAAGAGGAAATGGAAGCCAAAAATAGAAGGTACTATAGTGAAAACATGTCTTGGGTCAACTCCTAAACTAATTATTATAATGTATTTCAGTTACCTTCAACCATTTGACCTTTTTTTCGTGTGTTAACCAAATTACTTTTTGTTATTTCCCAAGAGCAGCTAAGTATCATACAGGGAATATTTGTTCTGTCATATGATTTAGTTGAATCCCCCATTTATATCTTGATGGAAAAATGGATTCTCAAAATTTGAAAAAATCAGAATCTTCATTTCTTCTTTCTTATCATCATGCCAATACTGTTTTATTCTATTCAGTAAAAACAAAAGGCAGGGGCATATATCACATGAAGTACCACAGTGGGCAGTGGGCACTGGGCTCAGGATGATGAATAACGCCTTGTTTACCATCCTGAAAGGGGCTACAGTAAGTGGGGGAAGCAGGACTGGTAAACAGATGTTTTATAATTTAAGATGGTAAATGCTATAACTGATGAGTAAATGAGGCGGTTTCCAAGTTTGGTTATGTGGGCAAAGCTTCACTTTTCTCCTGCCACTTCCATCCCATTTAACATTATTTACTTTTTTCTTATTAACCACCAACCTCCCATTTAGAGAGGAAACTGAATATCCATTCACACCCACAAATTTTGGCCTTTCACTTCATTTCCCTATTATAATGAAATAAGGCCCTAATCATTGTCAACTGGAAACTAAATAAGGTAGAATTTAAACATGAATTGTTATTGATCTGTACCACCTACAACTGTATGAAAGGCAGAGACAAAGAACTGTACCCTGGAATGCATCCCTTGATATTTAAAAGTTTATCATCTCTTTTGGAATATGGAGTTTATCCAAATAATGAGATAGCAAATGAAACAAGGCAGTCTGGAAGTGCCAGCTGAGTGTTACAGAGGAATGTGTGATAAGAATTCAAAGCACCCGTTTTTCCTTGTCAGGTAATTAAAAAGAAGAATGAGTTCTACAGATAAGACGAATACAAGAGAGAAGGTCTTTTAGAAATGTTTGTTTGTTTGAGTACACTTTGATCTATTTGTCCAATTTAGAGAGAAGGTAACTGATAGCGTTGATTGCTCTCTCTCACTTCACTCTTACATAATGAGGTTCACATACAGGTGTGATTAACTAGAAAGGAATGCAAAATCTCGCTATGGTGGAGGGACAGATTTTGCCTGAAATTGGTAGATTGTAGTGAAATTACAGAGGGGTGATTAACTGCCTTGGACAAAGATGTATTCAACTTTGGAAATATGAGCTGTGACTATAAAATAATAAAGTTTACTTCATAAACAATCATACCCAGAATTTCTGCCTGCAATGATGTCTCTACCTTTTAAGTCATTGACTGTGCTCCCATTTGTCAAAACCAGTTTCGAAGTGACCTCAGGGCCCTTACTAACCACAGGGATAGAAGCGATTTTTGTGTTTACAGTTATTATTTTTATTTCTAAACTTTGAGGTCCCCAGACTTGTCAGAGCACCTCCCACACCTCTCCTGTCCCCCTTTGCACTGTGAACAGGTCTGATCAGCTTGCTTCCTTGGCTGTTAATCAGGATGGAGGCTCCAGGCCTGGGCCTGGATTTCTCAGAGGAAATCTTAACTTTTCTCCAAGCCCCACCTCCTCATTAACAGACCAGCTACAACTTACTCTTCCTGCATTTTCTGTGTGGCTCTTGCAGTCCTGGCAAGATGCCGGCACCTCTGCCACGGATGGTAATAAAGTGCCCTCCAAGAGAACATCTGATCTGCAAAGTGTTAATGGTGAAGAACTGGGGGGAAGTCCTTATCCAAAAGCCATCTTTTGATCAAGGAGGGGCCCTCTGCCTCAGAGGAAATCTTTCCTGTTTACAGACTTCTGGGGCTTTGAAAAGCCTTGGCAGACAGTGGGCCAGGCTCCTTAGCTTTTACAGAGGGGCAAACAGGATGAGACCAGGATGGAAACTACATATCATAGGAACCCAGAAGGACAGGAAGTAACAACATGAGAGGGAACTCTTGATTAAAAGTATAATTGGAAAGGTTTGTGGGAGGTGGAAAGGGGATAATGACATTAAAATATGTCTGTAGATTTTGTTCGTGTTTGTGATAGTACAGCCATTAGCCCACCTTTTCTTCAATTGGTTTTCTTTGTCACATTATTCTCCACTTTGGAGAAATCTGATCTTTCCCCCCTCCCCCCCGCCCCCCACCCTCCCTGCATGAAGATTTTGTGCTAAGTCTATTTGGGAGAAAAGACAATCAAACTTGATTATTTTGATTATTATTAATTTCTTTTTTTTTCTTTTTTTTAATATGAAATTTATTGTCAAATTGGTTTCCATACAACACCCAGTGCTCATCCCAACAGGTGCCCTCCTCAATACCCATCACCCACCCTCTCCTCCCTCCCAACACCCATCAACCTTCAGTTTGTTCTCAGTTTCTAAGAGTCTCTTATGTTTTGGCTCCCTCCCTCTCTAACCTCTTTTTTTTTTCCGTCCCAATCCCCATGGTCTTCTGTTAAGTTTCTCAGGATCCACATAAGAGTGAAAACATATGGTATCTGTCTTTCTCTGTATGACTTGTTAAGTGAAATAAGTCATACAGATTAGTATTAATTTCTATGTGAAGTGGAACTTGGGAAAGACCTTAGTATCCTTTGTAGAATTAATTATTCTAGAATTAATAATGAGGATATTGAAAATAAAAAAGAAGTAGGTAAAGGATGAAATTGCCATTCACTATGCTTTTTCTACATCCTGTTCTCCAAGAATGACATAGATGGTTGTGAATTCTTTTTAAAAAACGGCTCAAGGGGCGCCTGGGTGGCGCAGTCGGTTAAGCGTCCGACTTCAGCCAGGTCACGATCTCGCGGTCCGGGAGTTTGAGCCCCGCGTCGGGCTCTGGGCTGATGGCTCAGAGCCTGGAGCCTGTTTCCGATTCTGTGTCTCCCTCTCTCTCTGCCCCTCCCTCGTTCATGCTCTGTCTCTCTCTGTCCCAAAAATAAAATAAACGTTGAAAAAAAAATTAAAAAAAAAAAAACGGCTCAAAATTAGACATTACTATTAAAGGAACATTTTTTTCTTGCTTCAAAAACTGTTGTGTGTGTGTGGTGGTGGTTGTGGCCATTGAACTCCCACGTGTGGATGGGGATGTCCACGAAATGCCCCACTAATCTTTACTCCATTTCTTGGCTCCACCCAGCCTTCAGGTCACCACTGAGCCACACCCACCCAGCTCTGTATCCCACACTACAGGGTGAACCATGATCATCTGTTTCCAGACAGAAGTCAGTAGTAACATGTTTTATAATTGTAGTCCTATGCCAACTAGAGAATAAATTGTCATTACCAGATGGCTCCATGTTGCAGAAAATGTGCTAGTACAGAATTCTGCATCAGCCTCCTTGACTTGCACCCAGCAGGTGATATTTATGGACTGTTTACAAGTTGCTCACATATGGCATTCTAAAGAGGTTTGTAACTTTTATATGCTGTCATCCAGTTTGTTTATTTTATGAAAATCCCACTCCAAAGGTCAGTCTCGTTCTGTCTACCTCCCTAACTTCAGACTGAAGGAAAAATCCTGAATGTAATCTCAGGACAAAAGAGCTAAACAAAGGGACTTTCAAACTCTCCAAATGTAGTGCTCCCCCCACCCCCCGCCACACACACACACACACACACACGTCCCTGCCACGCTGCTCATCCTGACTGCGGGCGTAACCCCAGTGAGAATGCGGTAGTGTCTCTCACTTATTCAAATGATACAACATTCATGTGCTTCTGTGTGGAATCATCTGCCAGCACTGGGCTTGGTTCAGCTCATATGGAGGAGAGACCCCAGCAGCAACCCTGCGGAGTGAAGTGTAGTCAGTCACGTGGGAGGGCAAGCCATGGGCACAGAAGCAGAAGTGCCCACAGACCCCTCCTGCCACGCACCCCTACCTCAGTCCTCAATGGGCCCTGGCCATCAGGTAGGAGCCTTGCCTGGCCACCGTCCAAAGTGGAGCATCAGGGCTCCCACCTGAGACAGTGACACATCGGTTCCTGAAAATAGTTCTTCCTGACCTGGATGCACTTTGCTCTGGACATTGGCATTCCCGACTTTATCATCCTCGGTCCAGGTAGACACTCAAGATGGGTGGAAATTCTATTCATTTTTAGGTCAAGGAAAATAGGAAGAAGATGTTTTCTTGTCCTCGGGAGAGCTAATCTACAGGAGTGACATTATTTGGTCATTGGAAACATTTCAATACTGAAACGAACACAAGGTGTCCCCATGGTGGAAAGAAGGGGCAGGAAAGAGGGGAGAAAGAGGGGGCAGGCTGCCCAGGAGCCACAAGGTCCAAGGACCATGAAGATTTTAGACGTCTTGAAAGTCAAATTCTTCATCTTCATTTGGTAGGAAATAGGAGACAGCAGGAAATTTTTTAGAGCATGAGCTTTTCAAGTGACTTTTCCAAGTCACATAGGTAATCTTTTCCCTTTTCACAGATTTCTTTAGGTAATTAGAGAGCATATCATAACACGGAGTTCAGATGGGGAAAATGGAGGCCAGTGATTCCCCCACAGTTCAACAGGCACTGTCAAGCTAACCAGGATCCAGTCATTATTCTCAACTGATTGCACCCCTCCGAATCAGTTCCTGCAGCAACTTGTATTTTTATTTTTTCAAAATGTTTATTTGCTTATTTTTTAGAGAGTGCAAGTGGGGGAGGGGCAGAGAGAGGGGACAGAGAATCCAAAGCAGGCTCTGCGCTGACAGTCTGACAGCAGCAAGCCCGATGTGGGGCTGGAACTCAGGAACGGTGAGATCATGACCTGACCGGAAGTCCGACTCAACCAACTGAGCCACCCAGGTGCCCCTGCAGCAATTTTTTAAAAAATACCTAAAACTGGGCCCTCAGATAATCCTGAGCTAAGAGCCTGTGGATGGTGCTCAATACTGGTGAGCGGAACAGACAGAGACCCTGCCTCAGCACCCAGGCCTCTGGCCCACAGGTCAGCCTGCAAGGCTGATGGACCCCTGCCTGGGAGAGCCAGTGGGTCTAGGGAAGGATGCTTCTGGGGGAAAGGAAACAAGGCTTCTGTGGTAGGGATGGGGCAGGTTTGGCTCAGCCTCTAGAAAGAGTAGGGCATGGTTTATAGAGCCCTTTCTCTGGACCACACTGACCCAGGGTCAGCCACTTACTCTGTGACCTTGGGCAATGTAATCTCATTAAGCCTCATTTCTCTCAAGGACAAAGTGGACCTAAAAATAGTACCTTGTGGGGTTATTGGAGTACGGAATGAGATTATACAGGGCAAGTGCCTAGAAAAGCTCCTGGCACACGTAAATGCTCATGAATAGTAGGTGGTAACAGTAGTGGCGGTGGTGGGAGTACTTTGATTAGTGGGAAGAATCTGGGGTTTCCATTCTGGCAACATTGCAGCCTCGGCCTATAACAATAGCAGCTACAGTTCCTGTGGTGGCTACTGCGTGCCTGATGGCATGTGTATATCTTTAATCCCCACAATCATGCTGCAAGATATTGTCATCCCCATTTTATGAAAGAGAAATGAAGGATAAAAAAGTTAAAAGATCTGGCTAAAACCACAGAACTTGCAGTGGCAGAACAAGGGTTTGAAGCCAGAGGTCCTTCTGATGCCAAAACCACTGGAGGATCTAGGTTACCTGACCAGATACTGAATCATGGGAACTTGTGTTCCCTTCCAGCTGAGCGGGAATCCCAGAACCCCTGACCATATGACTGGTACTAATGTGCTTATTTCCGGGGCAATAACTGAAAAGCACTTGGGATCTTGGGAATTCAGGCATGACATAAGGTTAGGACATTAAATGGGACCTCCAACTCTGAAGTTGAAAAATCAGGCTTTTCTCAGGGCAAAGGACGGCTGTGAATAATGAACAGGGGCTGCCTAGATGGGTGGGTGTTGGCTGTGTGCAGGCAGACCCCTCAGATCCCCCAGACTCCCTTCAACCTGGGCAGCACACCCTAATGGAGCAGGAACCACATGAGCCCACCTGCTGGTAAGTCCCTAGTCACCCAGGGTAGAAAGAAGACTTTCACATGTTGCTCCTGGGACCAGTGCTAGAAATAGGTTCTCTTAAAGTTCCCTATCACAAACTGAAAAAAAATTTCCTGGGGATCCCAAGATCTTAAAAATCTGCTTGGCTCCAGAAAAACAGGTACATTTAATGCTCATCTTGAGCAAGATTAACAGGATAACGTGAATTTCCACTGTGAACTGACGTTGATAAGTATATTATTAATAGGAAAATGTAGTACTCGTTTTCAGAGAATAATGTAATTCCTAAGAATGTTTTCTTAGAGCAGTGTCCAAGGGTCTGATTTTTTTTTTTTTAAGTTTATTTATTTATTTATTTTGAGAGAGACTGACACAGCACGAGCTGGGAAGGGGCAGAGAGAGAGGGGGGCAGAAAGAATCTCAAGCAGGCTCCACACTGCCAGCACAGAGCCCAGTGAGGGGCTTGAACTCACAGACTGTGAGATCATGACCTGAGCTGAAACCAAGAGTCGGTCACTTAACCAACTGAGCCATCCAGGTGCCCCAAGTCTAATTTTCTAGAGCCATGAGGTCCATCTGACTACAGAATCTCAGGAGATCACTGAGAAGGTGGTCCTCTGTTTTTTTTCCCTCCCCTCCCTCTGTCCTCAGACCTGCACAATTTAAGGCAGTTAACCCTACCTTGAGGCCCAAAGTGTTTGAAGGAAAAGGAGGTTTGCTGGAATGGAGTGCACTTTGACCATATGAGATACAAGATGGAAAGTAAAAACTGCAGAGTCCCCAGAAATATTTCAGAATCCATATTTATATTCAGTTGAAATCTAAAGAAACAGAAATTCATGCAAATGGCTTCTAGGAACACCCTTGAAGAAAACAGTTCATTAATAGACTACAAGTGAAATATTCACCCCTTAAACGGTGTGCTGCTTTTTATAATAAGACACACAGGCTGTGGCCATAACTAAATTTGCCATAAATTATATGGCATCACCACAGACAGTAGTGTTTAGTGTTGGGTTATAGTACAGATTTTGTGGACCCCCAATCTGTAATTTAAAATCAATTTGTAGAGTTTTTAAAGTTGCAGTGAAGGAAAGATTTTTATTTGTTTAAACTGGATTATTAGGACTGACATGCTAATGCTGTCTGGACTCTGGTGGCCCAGTAGGTGCCTCCCAGGGAACTGACTGACTTGCCTAAACCAAACTTGGTGTGTGGCCTTGGAGCACTTGGCTGCCAGATTACCTGTTCCCATCCTATCCCTGCAGCTCTAGAGTAAGAACAGACCCCTTGTGCCACTCCTGGGTAGTGACTGCTCCAGATCAACCTTCCTGGCACTCCTGTCTGCATTAGGCCTACCCTGAGAGTGCAGAAACTTCTTGTGCTTCTCATCAAAGAACAAGCTTATTTCCAGCTGGCTCTGGGCTGGTTTGGGTATAAGAAGCAGGATTAAGATGAAAGGAATCATTTTTCATAGGTCTACTTAAAGTAACTAAAAGGAAAAGGAGATGGAGAGTTCCAGAACAGTCAAACTAACCTCTAGAGAGGTCAGTGGACCAGGGGCAGCTTGCCTTCAAACAGATCTTCCTGTCTGGCTGTCGGTTCCTGCCCTCACTGAAAAGCCTGAGGATACAGCTGAAAGAAAAGTGTTTCCCAAACTTAAGGAATATACTTATCCCCCTTTCAAGAAAAGCATTCCCGCCAACCTTTAGTGTTGAAAATTATTTTATTATTATATTGCTTACTATATACATACAAACATGTGTTCATGTCCTATTTATGTTTAGCATTCCCACAGAATAAATAAAATAATGCAAGTTTACACATTAATCTTGACATAACAACAAAACCAAAACACTCAGATAACAGCGTCAATTTTATGTGATGAATCATGGCATTTGGCAGAAACAAAATCCCTGTCATTGGGTAACATAATAATAGCATGATGGGTTTGCAGTTTTATACTTAACTTATTATTAACTTAATTTCCTTGAGTTTCAGCACAATGGACAACCCTTCTGGCTACTAGCATGGCCTTTGCTGTTTTTCCTTTTTAATTTTTTATTGTTTAATTTGTTTTAGCCACTGATGGTGGTTTAAAGTAATGGCATATTAACGATGGATTAATTTAATGGTGTAGCCCAAAATATTATTATGTTGGAAAATAATAAAAAGTTGTTCACTGCCTATTTATGTCTGGAGTTGTCACTTGTGAACTATTGACTAGACCATGGTGCCAATGGCCAGGATCCCAGTGCTTTAGAGTTCAGTTCTATGTTACTCCTGTGTTATCTGGTATGACTCGCCCATCCCAACCACTTGTGTCTGTTTGAATCAACGGGAAGCCTTTGTCTACACAGGAAGCCATGCCTTCAGGTGGCCTGCACTTCTCACTCATTTAATCATAAACCCAAATACACGTGTGACTACAGAAAGACATGGCAATGTTCCTTATATGATGGTTATCGAGGTGATCTAGAATATGTTTGCAGTGCAGGTTTTTAAAAAGATAATCATCAAAAGGAAAACCTCATAATGTTAAATTCTTTTATAACTGTTTGACACTTGAAGAATGACTGGCCTTAGGTCCAAGTGCCCACATATGACATATTAGAGATCGTATCAGGGCAAGCCACAGGCTCTGGATCTTGATCATAGCTATGGTAAAACCAGAACCAACATGACTGTTTTTAAATCCTGGTGTGTTGTTAATGGAAAAGGCCTTTGAGATCTTCTGGGGCAATACCTTTAGGTTACAGATGAAACAAAGGCCCAGACCAGTCAAGTGACTTACCCAGCATCACCCGAGTCCCTCCTGACTCTTTGACCAAGGCTGTCCTGTCACTGCATCAGCTTCAGAGGGACAGTCAACCCTCGCAGCTCAGTAAGTTGGTAGCTGCGGCACAGAGGAAATGTTCCTTGTTTAATGTTATGGATTTTGCTCAGATACAAAGTGGATGTCGGTTCTCTCCCAGGTTTCACTTACATCGGTTGAACCCTTTAGGATTTCACAAAGACTGGCTTATTACTGCTTTTCTTCCTCATTAACTTTCCAGTGCTTATCCTTCTGGCCCTTTCTATTTCTGAGCAGTTGCTAGAAATGAGTTTTGCTGAAACATTATTTTGTGAAAAAGATCACACCCAAAATAAGGACTTACATATGTTAGCAGGAAGTTAGATGTCACTTTAGACTTCATTACGATTCTCACATTCTAAGAGCTTAACCCAAAGCTTTTGAGAAATGTAGGGACCTCACCACTACATAAAACGTCACATATACATAAAAATCAGTAAGTGATTTTATTGCAAGAAATAACATCAATTTTAACTTGAGGTTGTAAACCCCACTCTGATTTTATATAAAGTTCTACTTTGTTGAATTTGCTCACACATGTTATTGTTCAAGGTAACATGAAGTAAAGAATATATTTAGCTGGTATTAGTGACCTCTTTGAGTTGTCTGAAGAAGGAACATTATCCACACTACAACTGTGATGGAGGACTACACATTGGGTATGGGGTAGTGAAATTCATTCATTCACATGGTAATGCAAAAATTGATAAATCCTCAGTATGGTGATAATGCCACATACCTATTATACATATCAACTATGTTTTAAGGGATGTTTGTGGCTTTTAAGCATGTGTGTGCGTGTGTGTGTGTGTGTGTGTGTGTGTGTGTGTGCTGTTAGCAGATGCCAAGCATTCCTCCTTCAAAGATAACAAATATGTTTTCTGTCTTCTCCCTCTTGCTGAATGCTGAGTGAGTGTGTTTTAATAGAAGCGCTGGAATGGGGAGAGAGAATCCAGAGTCCACTATTGACTCTGCTGCGGTCTCCTGGTCATATGACCTGTAGCAGTCACATCACTTACTAGGGGCTCTGTTTCCTTATCTGTAACATTTAGGGGTCAGAGAAGATGCCTGCCAAATTCCCTTCTGAAATTCTTGTTCTTGATAGCTTTCTTTGTTTCTAGCACAATGAAACAAATTGTGTGTGATTAAGTACACCATCGCTGTTATAAAGATGTAATAGTCCAAACAGGTTGTAAAATTCTAAGGATGCAACGCTCTTTCTGTTTTCTTCCACACTGGAAGCCAAGGTATCTACTAAAGATGTTAGAATCAAAATTGGCTGGGCCAAAAACATTCCAGGGAAGGAAAAGCCTGGAAAAGTTCCTTCCCAGATTACTATATTAAAGTCTATATTTCATAAATGTCTCTTATCTCAAAAGAAATAGAGAATCTAAGTATTCTGGAATAAAAATAGATTGTTATTTAAGTATATGTGCATGCGTACATTTAAATAAATTGGAAAAAAGAAGAAATGTTCTGAAACTGAAACAAAACAGGTTGGAACTGTCTTCAAAAATTTTCTTCAAAGTAGAGGTTACAGAATGCAGGAATAAGTTACTAGGGAAGCTGTGGAATTTCTTTCTTCAATGGGTTTTAAACGTAGGACAGACACAAATCTGCTCATCTGCCTGAACTGGATTAGGTTGTACAAATGAACTCAAGCCCTTCATTGTTGATTCCCATGAAAATGCTCAGATGCCTTTCTCTGCCCATTAAGGTTCAGGGTCAAAGTCAGCACAATGGTACATGCATAGAAAACTTAATTTCCTCTCCTCCCATATTTGTAGCTAAAGATTAACTGAGCCCATCAGAATGCTTGAAAACATTTATTTTTTTCAAGTGGGGATTTTAAAAATCACTTTGCTTGCTGCTCACATATATGCTAGAGAAACAAGGGAGCCAACAACTGTAGAATCCTGTTATTCAAGAAAAATCAGGGCAAAAGTAAATTTGTAGAGAAAGTTCATGTTCTTAAACCATGCAAGTGAAAAACATGTTTAGGAAGTCTGTGGAAAAATAGTAGCTAGGGTATCAGGATGTTAAAACTCACTCTGATCTTGGCTACTCCACTTCTCTGTCTCAGTTTCCATATTTAAAAATAAGGAGCTCAAACAGACAATTGTCAAGGACATTTCAACTTGAAAATAGATATATAAAAACCTCTCTCCCTCCTTCACTCTCTCTCTTTATGTAATATATGGCAATATATATATGACTATATATGGCAGATGTGTGACTATATATATAAGATAGATATGTGTGTGTGTGTGTGTGTGTGTGTGTGTGTGTGTGTGTGTGTAGAGAGAGAGAGAGAGAGGGAGAGAGAGAGAGAGACAGAGAGAGAGAGACAAGATATATAGATATATACGTATCTTCTAAATTTTGTCTCCATTTAATTGACTCTCTAATTCCAGGAAACACTTTTTGACCCATGTTTTAAATGTTTATTATAAGTGAGTTTGCAAGCACTCAGTTTTCTCTAGAATTCATGCCGACACTCTTTTGAAGATTCTATTTGCATCTACTCTATGTACCCCACAGATGTCTTACTGCTCTCCAAGTCTCCACAACACAGCTCTGTTTAGTGGCGCGCTATGGTTGCTGTTGTTCGTAGTTGTCTGGAAAAGTCTTGTCTCCAAATTACAGTGGCTTTCTTTTCTCTTGCCCTGAAGCAACAAATGATGGGAGAAATCTGTGTATGTTTCTGTTCTTCAGAGTCAGAGCTGCCTCAAGCGTAGAATTCTTAACCCTCTAGTTTATTCCAAATGCAATGAATTGCTAAATAAATGAGAACCATGGGCTGCCTATCAGGGCATTTGTGTAAGTTAAATTAATTTTTAGAACCAGATTGCATTAGTTAAGGCTGGGATCTTAATGTGCGCCGACAAAAATGTCCAATCAGCCTACCAAGGTGCCTGAGATGTATTGCCCAGATAATAGCTGAAAATTTGAACTTGGCATTTTTATGGATTGGTTTGTGTCTAAAAGGCAGGCAGCTTTTAAAAGCCCTGCATAAACACTGCTTTCTGTGGACACCTATGGCGTGACTATTTATAAAAGTACCCAATCATTTTTCCCCTCCTAAAAGTGCTATTGGCAGAGGAGGGCTTGATATTTAATCCATAACCTGCAACTCACTGCACCCCACAGTGGCAAAGAACACACAAGAGCCAGAAGAAAGAGATCAAGAAAGCATTAAAAATGTCAGGCCACAAGACCATGTTTAAATTATTAGGTGAGATGCTGTCCTGCATTTAACAATGGCCCAGCACACCTCCAGGCCCAACTTCCTCTCCACTTGCTCTGTTTTGATGGGTTACTGCAATCTGTTCTGAAATTGAATTTCAGTTTGTTTCAATAGCATTTTGCAGTAAATAAGAGTGACTCTGGTATCTTGTTTGCGAATCTTGATGTAATAATCAGAAGTAATTGAAGCATGCACAAGCCACAGAGACTTATGACATGTTTTTAAACAAGTATTGACTGATATGAAACTAATTTAACTAAAACTGGAAATCGGACTCCTCAGAGAAGGCATGCACAGAATACAGGGTCTGTTGCAGTTGCACTGAATTGGCCTTAAAAAATGGCTCCTTCAAGTCTCCTTACCTTTCCTGAGGAGTTTAGGTGCAAGTTAGTGGCAGGCAAGGTTGTGACCCCATGAATAGGGCTAATCATCTGACGACCGGAATTAATCATTTGTCAGTCCTGTGGTTTGGATTAAGTGGGGTCAGTCATCTACGACTGCCTCGGTGGCTCCTATGGATAAGAAAACCTCTTGGTAACAGAGGCACACAAAATCGACTCCAAATGACAACATTTTGTGTAAACCAGCACAGATTTGGAATCTTTTTGTTTTATAAGTGAAACTTCCTTAGATAAGATTGTAATCTTTTGTATTTATACTCATGCTTACATGGATCTATTGTAACTACAGACATCCCACATAACCATCATATACATTTTCACTTGCAATGTGCCTGCTGGACTTATATTCCATTTAATGCTACTTAGGTACTGAAAAGGAGAAATAAAAGAACAAACCTATAATTTACATCTCTAAGCCTTATTACAGACAAAGATTATTAGAACAGGCCGTGCTATTCTCCTTAGGCTCCGGATTTAAAGCAGGTGAAAAGCATTTGAGGATAAGAATTTGGAATTCAAGTGATGGAAAAAAATAGTCTAAAATGTTGGCTTCCACAGATACTGACCTTAGGTACAAATGGTAGTGAATTCTTTTGTTCACACACTAAAGAAAAGAGAATGGATTGTGTGTAGTGCACTCAGATTAGTGATAAAGTCTCTGAAACCTTTTGATGTTTGTCCCCTAATTGAAGGAAGTAGAGGAGAGTGATAATGCAGAGAGGGAACATAACGGAAAGAAAATAATTAACAGCTTCATTAGGCAAATTTTACCATTTGAATGTGTTTCAAGCACACAACTAATGTCAGTTGGATTGAGACTTTATGTGGAGCAAATTTCTTTAAAAGACAATGAATTACAACATATAATTTGAAATGCATAAATGCTGCCCTTATCAGTAACACTACCAGAGATCACAGAAAAGTTGAGGTCTAAACAGTATATTTTTCTAAATAGAATCTTGAAGACATGGACCTCATTAGAATCATCATTCCACCTGTGGAAACAGGATTGACAGAGCGACTGGGGATTTATAGACGTAATACCTATTATCACTAATAGGAGTTAGGTACCCAAATCCCAGAACGGTAGATGAGACTATGCCCCTAAGTATTTGGCATACTCCTCTGCAGAGGTGTTGTTGTCATGATGGCTATTTTAATAAGGTTTAATGTAATTGGAACAAACGTAGAACCACCCAGGGTCTTGAGTTTTCCCCACAGTGACTGATATCATTTGTAGAAAAAATTTCTTAGAGCATAATATGTTTTCTTCCAGAACCTTTAGTAAGCAAATTAGACAATGCAGCTGAAATGTTGTTACAATATCAATACCAAAGAGTTGGACTACCTGAGTTATGTGATGTTTGTTGCGATTTTTCTTGTTTATTCATTTTCTCCATAAGCATGAGCTTTTTTCCAGGGAGGCAGTTTTGTTTCTGATTCTCATAAAAGCCCGAGATAAATAGAGAGACATATTTTCTACCTACCAGAAATCTTATCAGGGAAAAAACTAGGGCATGGCAACACCTAAAAACCAATTGCAGGGCAACACTGGGCAAATATAATTACCTGGTCCATACTGGCTAACAAAGGGCTCCATAAATTCAAGTGGAGGAAACATCTACAGATGACTGACTATGAGGAAAGCTTCACAGAACAGATGAACCTTGAGTTGGGCTTTGAAAGAATGGAATTTGGTTTGGCAAAAATAAGAAAAGAGAAACTTCCAGGAAAAGAGATGCCAGAACAATTCTGTGCAGTTATTCTTAGGTGAGGGGTGTCAGAGAAGTTGTCTCTGGTCTTTGGAAGAGTAGTACTATCCCAGGGGTGGTGACTGGGCAGAGAGGCTGGGAGCAGAGACCCACAGGAGTAGCCAGGGGAAGACTCTTTGGGTTTGTGTCTTCAGACGACATGCATTTGCCTTCAAGTCATCGTTTCTAATTTCCTTTTTACCCTGCCATTTCTCTAGTAGGCCTTTTTTTAAGGCCATTATCAACATTTCTTCTATCTACATTTAAACACTGTTTTTCAAAAGTCCAGGGGAGAACAAGGGAGAGATGCGTCATGTTGTTTGCAGCCCCAGAAGAGCCTGGCTGACACTCTACCTTGAGCCAGCTCGGAAGTACTGAACGAGCAGAGCGTGCTTGAGAGGCAGTGGGAAACACGTTGGTAGAGAGATATCTTCACATCATCTTCAACCGGCACGACTTCTATTTCTTGGACTTTCCGTCTAGCATCCATGCTATTGGTTTGCTTTTTGGTCCCTGACAGTGAGGTGGAGAGCCAAGGATGAGGAGTTGGCTCTGTCTACACTGCCACTCATACCCTTGACTCTATTCCAGGCACTTCTGTGCGACTCTAGGTGAGCAATTCAGGAGTCAATTCAGCTTATTCATTAGTAAGTTCAGTAAAGAATCGCCTGTGACACCAATGGTTTAACGAAATCGACCAGCTACTCTGGTCATGATGTGGACATAGCTGCAGTAAAGACACCTTCACATGTCACAGGACACCAAGTATTCACTCTTTCCTTTCAAGCCTGTAAAACAATGCCAAGTGTAAAAGCTTTCTCAGCTTTGCAGAAAAAGAGTGTTGCATAAATATAAGCTATTATTGCTTTTCTCACCAAAAATTATATATACACATATATGTGTCACACATGCTAAGAATACTTTCCTCCTTAATTGCAAAGCATAATGGGAGTAAAAATCAAAGCTTTTGCTAATGGTCTGCCATTTGTACAGAACGTTTCCATTGAACAGATCAATATTATTACTGTTCAAACATTTACACAGCCCGTGTTTAACATGTCTGTCACACATTAAGGGGCAAGTATTTTTGAAGACATTGGATTTTAAAGAAGAAAAATTAGAAAAACATCAAGTTGAAGTTATTATTTTTAATGACTGCTAAACCCAACATTCCTTCTGCTTTGATAGTATTTGAACTATTAACCTGTGTTTCTGGAGTGTATGTTCATCAGTGAATAATTAAGGAGGAATTCAGTAGTAAAAAACTGATATAAAAGCCATTTGATTCTAAACTTACAAAAGCCTATTTTAAGGTTTAAAAAAATGATTAAGGCTATGTGTGTGCTTAATTAGTGAAAATGGGTATTTCGCCTATGTCTGGCAAGGAGAATTATTACAACCTGTCATTAGGAAAAGTATCCTGAATCAATGACATTTCTACAGTATAGCAACAATCTTGCTATATTACACTCACACACACACACACACACACACACACAAATGTTAAAGGGACTATCGGTTGGCATGAAATTACATAGTAGTGCGTGTGAGGAGGAAGGGAGTAAGAGAAAATTCAGCATATAAATTTAACAGTTACAAAAATAGGAACATTCTCAGTCCAGCATTGGGAGTTCTTGGCTGGTGTGCCTAGTTTGTAAAAGAAAAATCAGCAAAATAAATTCTTTCTCTGGCATCAGAAAGCCAACCCTCAATGTGAATGTGGAAAATTTTTGTATTAAATTGTCATCTGGGGGGCGCCTGGGTGGCGCAGTCGGTTGAGCGTCCGACTTCAGCCAGGTCACGATCTCGCGGTCCGTGAGTTCGAGCCCCGCGTCAGGTTCTGGGCTGACGGCTCGGAGCCTGGAGCCTGTTTCCGATTCTGTGTCTCCCTCTCTCTCTGCCCCTCCCCTGTTCATGCTCTGTCTCTCTCTGTCCCAAAAATAAAAATAAACGTTGAAAAAAAAATTTAAAAAAAAAAAATTGTCATCTGGGCATTTCTTTCGCCCTCTGGCTCCATCCATGGGGAGATCTAGAGCAGCCCTTCCTCTGCCCTGAACCTCTCTCCATTTCCTGGGTCCCTGCTCCACAGAGACAATTTGTCATTCCCATGGCAAGACCCTGCATCAAGATTGCCTAGCCCCAAATCAATAGGAAATGTGGAGGCTGGAGAGTATGGGAATGGAGGGAGAAGGAAGGCATGGTGGGGTATGGAAGAGAGGAGAATAGAAGTCTAGCCACCCACCCTGCCTTTTGTGGCACCAACACTACTCCAAGTGCCCACAACATTACAGTGTTCGAAATATATACGCACCTTCCATAGTGCTCACTGTCCTTATACTTGCTAAAATAAGCTTGTCTCAACAACCTTTGAGCAATTTGAGAAGTGGTTCCTTACATATCTGTGCTTTTGCCTGTTTTCAAAAGTGTCAGTCTCATATATGTGTTCTTTAATTTTTTTCTATTCTTATAATACCAAAAAAGTTAGAGACTTTAGGGTTGTAATGCTTATCCACAGATACCTGAAGAGCTGTCCTGTGGAGGAGGAATTGAATGTGGTCTTAGGATAATGGGTGGAAGCTACATTAAATACTGAAGAAGCATTTATTGAGGGAGCAGATCCAAGGCAAAACAAGGAACACACAATAATCATCAGGATGACAAAGATGGAATGAACTCCTTGTCTGGACTCAGTCCATCTCCTCTTCCTATAGGTTTTGGAGCAAGGCTGAGCAGTCCCTTGGTAGGAATCTCAAATTGGAAGTAAACCCTGATGACCATCAAGACCCTTTCATCATCTCCTCACAAATGGGATGTAATGGTTTGTCGTTCATCAAAATACAGTAGAATGTTCTGGTTCTTCTGGTAACTGGTTTGAAATATTGCTCCACTCCCCTTAAGTGTTTTTTGGCTTCAGTTTTCTCATCTATAAAATTTAATTTTTTTTTTAATTTTTTTATTTTAGAGAGAGAGGGAGAGAGTGCATGAGTGGGGGAGAGGAGCAGAGGGAGAGAGAGAGAGAATCTTAAGCAAGCTCCATGCTCAGCACAGAACCAGACAGGGGATTTGATCTCATGACCCTGGAATCATGACCTGAGCCAAAATCAGGAGTCGGATGCTCAACCACCTGAGCCCGCCAGGCACCCCTATACAATGCAGTATTGGTCTCCTATCCCTCAGATCTCTTCCCACTGTAAAATTTGCTAGTTTTCTTCATGGTGCTCACCACAACATGAACTACATAGTAAAAATCAGGACATTCCCAATTCCTGCTCTCAGAGATGCAAACTAGAGTAATCTAGCCAAGTGCATCTGTCAGGCGTGGTCAAGCCTGTTTTACCAAGTATAGGGATCAGTCTTAGGGATCAGCATTGTACTTGTTTAGCTAGAAACAGTTGCTAAAACAGTTTTCCAAGCACTGATTAAAATTAAATTCCTAACATTTAAGGCAGAAAAGAGGAAGGAATTATGTTGCCAAATTTATCTCTGTCTTTGCAAATTTATGTCATCACTTACAAAATTGATTCCCTTCCTGAATTTTTTATTATTTTTGACCTGTGGCTAGTTCAAAGTCAGTGACTTTCCAAAATAACACTTTGAAAATACTTTCTGATGAACAACAGTTCCACAGGTATTATGTAATAAAAGACGCTTACAATCAATAGATTGGCACATGTTGGGTTAAACCAAGTTAAATCAAGGTTTCGGACCTGTGGGACTTCTCAGAGCCTTTAATATACTGACATAAATTGTGAATATTCACAAAAGGAACATTACAACATGTAGCATTCCCGGATGATTTGGGAAAAAAACTATTTTTTCCGTGAAACATTTCATGAGTATTCTGGGGAACACATTTTAGGACCAATTCTCCACTGTTTCTGCTTCCATTAAAAAATTATAATAATAAAGGCAAACAAAACAGATTGGATATTGATGAAAACAACAACAATATTATATAGGTAATTGGCCATTACTAGAGAAAAAAAGCAATCACAATTAATGAAATATCTGAAATATGGGATATTTTTAATGTAATGTGATAATCTCAAAGACCTGCACTATTTTAAGTAAGTTTCCCCTGAAGGATTCTCAAAGGGCCTGTTTTATTGTACATTTGTAAGTGAGCACTTATTTGCCTCCAAATAATTCAAGAACTAAAATGCTGAAAAACTACCTTGCTATCTCTCCGTGTGACTTTACACTATCAATTCTCTTAACGAACTTTTATTTATAAAGTGCAATAAACTGTAGCCCTCTACGTTAAAAGCGTTCAAAAAAAGTAAGCTGTTTAAATATAGTGAAATGTTCAATGTTTCATGTATTCTGGTTTTTAATGCAAAAAGTCACCTTTCCTTATGGAATAATTAGTCAAAGTAAGGGAAGATAAAGCACAACCTTCTATCTCCTTTGCCTACCTGTCTTGTTTTTACAGCTGAGTCTTTACTATCATCAAGAGGAAATTTTTTATGCCTTTCTCTAGCTTATGTTGTGATAAAGAGAAGAGTGTATTTGGAAATGCTCCCTTTATGCTCCCTTTTGTTTCAGCAAATTTGACCATATTCCCTTTTCCTTTCTGTGAAGCTTGCCATTAAAGACACCTTGGGGTTGGGGAGGAGTTTAGATGGTAGGACAGAGGTTGTCTGATCTCCCGGTTGAGTCAAATCCATGCTTCCACCACAGACCCATTTTGGCAAACTGACCCCCTCTGTGTTCATATGGTTAAACTTACATGGTGCTTCTGCTTTTAGGCTACTGGCAATGTTTATGGCCACTGCTTTCTTTTCTTCTAAACACGCAGTTAGTCTTTAAGGTCTGCATAAATCATGAGGCCACCTAGATCATTAAAATCCTTTCTTCTCTCCATGAGCTTGCTCCTAACACAGAGATAGTTCGAGTCTTGCTCTATACCAATTAATTACTGAGTCTATAATGCAAATCAGTGATAAGAAAAAATCATATAAACTAATGTTTAGGCCAGTAACCAATGATTCCCTGAATATATTTTTTAACTGCTTTGCATGTTGTAATATAGAAGAAACCCTAGTTGACATTTGAAGTATTTTATGTCCATAGATATATTTCTCATTACATAAATTATTCTCTGTATTACTAATCAACTTGGGGGTTCAGAATATATGCTAGGTTAGTAAAACTACTAGTGACCCAGTCATGTGCAGCTGATACACCTGTTTTTCAAGTTAATAGAATCTTAAATAATGAAAACCAAAAAACGGAAAAGAACAAATACCGTAAGCATGGATGCACCGAACTCTAAAGATGGCCTACGGCAATTCAACAGTACACTGCTTTCAGTAAACATTAGGGGTTAAAGAAAAGGCAAATCTCCCTTTGACCATGATCAATTCTTCTCAAGTGTATTTCATTCTAGTATTATAAATGCATTAGGGCCCACGGTGCCTGGGTGGCTCAGTCGGTTGGGCGTCCAATTTTGACTCAGGTCATGACCTCACAGTTCATGGGTTCGAACCCCATCTCAGTCTCTCTGCTGTCAGCACAGAGTCCACTCTGGATCCTCTGTCCCTCTCTCTCTATCTCTCTGCCCCTCCCCTGCTTGTGCTGTCTTTCGCTCTCTCTCTCAAAAACAAACATTAAAATATAATTTTTTTAAATAAATGCATTAGGCCTATACCTAAAAGATTCATATTTCTTGGTTATGGCTAGCTTAGTGGTTTGTATCTTAGGTAAACTCTAGGACCTACTGAACAGAATTGTAGAGTTCCAACTAGGGTCAGTGCTCCCTGTCCATACTAAAATTCAACTCAATGTTGCTTTCACTGGTCGTGTCACTAAAAGGAAAACTAATCTGTGTCACTAGACACATTTTTCTTTGGCATTTTTTTTTCTTTTCACTTTTTTTTCAGAAAAGATGGGTAGCCATTTCAGGGTAAGGGACTTCCCCATTCCAGAATGAGTAATCTCACCTACCTGACACCATAGCGTTCTACTGTAATTAACCTGCAAAGAAAAAAAAAAAAACTTAAAAAAATGAGTATTTGCCAACTTTAGTTCCTGCAGCTCTGATTTGCAAACTACCTAGATCCCCACTGAATAATTACTAATTAATCAGGAGGATATTTTTAAAATTCTTGAAATTAGCACCTCAGGTCCTATAGTCTAAAGCAGAATTATTGCTTTATTTCTTTTTCCAAACAATGAAAAAGGAAACTTGAGGATTATGATTTTGTGACACTATAAGCCAGAGTCACTGCCTTTCTATAACTGGAAGTTGTACCCGGGGTGCTTCCATTGTACCAATTATGGGGGCTTTTGGAGAAAATTCAGCATTGCATGCTAAGAGTACTAATCCAACTGCACATCATTAAATCAGTTGGGTACATCAGTGGAAACACTTAACAGACTTAGTGATTTAAAAACACATATTGTGGTTATCTATAAATTGATTTCTTTAATTCCATTATTGACAATGGCTTTCATTGATTGACTTTCGGTGGTAGTACTGGGGCAAGACCTACTGCCATCGAAAGTCGTATTTTTCAGAATAACAGGTTATTATGGTCATATTCTGAGACTTAGTCATGTGACTGATGGATCCCCCTGGGAGATAACAGTAGTTAGATTTCCTGCACTACCTGAACTACACAGTCTGTTTTGAGCTTGGTGACATACCTTTTGGAAAACAAAGCCCCCATTTACTTTTTGATACATTCATCTCTTTCCTTCTTATGCATTCCAACCTCACTTGGGAAGGGACATCAAGCCTGGCAAAGGTCATTACATTCATTACCTAATTTAACCCTCCCTATCGTCCTGTAGGTTAATCCTCATATGAGTTGTCCATTGTACAGGTGAGCAACAGAGGCTCACAGAGTTTGGTTAATACCTGCCCAAGGCACTCAGCTAGTCAGTGGCACAGTGTAAGGACTTGGATCACAGTTGTCCCAATTTGGCTAAATTGACTGCCTGATGGTCAGGCAGGTGGCACTTCCTTGCCTCACTGACCCCTGTGACACTTTGTGGGAGGTCAAATATAGTGACACATCTTGACAGACCAAAGGTGCCTGAGTGGTTCCTGAAGTTCAGAGCCCAGACCAGAACCCTGTTCTTCCTGCCCCAGATCTCTCCACTGGGCCACGTTATAAGAAGCTCAATTAACTTAAAAAACTCAAAATTATTCCCTTTGGAGGGCCAAGAGGAGAGGAGCAGAGAGAAGAGAATATCTTTTTAGAAAAAAAAAAAACAACAAAAAAAAACCTTAAAGATACAAGGATTTAAAATAAATAAGAAGGAAGTAAATGTGTCCAAAAAAACCCCTCTGTCACTTCCTGATGGCTTGACTTGCTATATAAACCCATCTTGAGACAATCCATACAAGTAATTCCTTTTTTTTTTTTCCCTGAGAACAGTGGAAAGTTGGCAAGAAGTAAAAATTTTCTATGAAATAGGGAGGCGAACAAGTTGTAAATGATGTTAATATCTTCCAGATGGCACAGTTTTACTTGGGAACTGAGTTTATTGTAATTAAAGGCATGTGAATTTTTCTATAAATACTGAACTTTGCAAGTTTGACACTGAAAGACTCCATCACTTCTGGAGGATAGTTGTTTTAAGGGAGGTGTTCCTTCTCTTCCATTTAAAATGCATCATTGAATTTCATAATCTGAGTTAAATCATAGAAATATTTTCCCATGTGAAGGACTCTTTTTTATCTTCCATTCCAATAAATCTTAATTACGAAGTGAGATTCCTCAGAAATGAGAAATTTTAACTCCAAACATTTTCTATTAAAATTATGTATTTTGACCATTATTTTATACCACATGTCTTGAATTCTTTTATGCATTTATTTTTAAATTAAGCTATTATCACTTTTCTCTCCAGACATATGTGTTGGGCAATCTTGGAAGTTCTGTTTTTGCTTCAAACAGGAGAGTCTGGCTCACTCCAGAACCCTGCTTTCCTTTTTCCCTGCAAGCAATGCCTGCGGGCTCAGGGATCCCAAACCAGCAGCCAACATGACATGAGAACATTAAAATTGCTTCCATGATTGCTCCAATTTCCTAATCCCATCCTTAGTCTGACCCTGTATCTACTAATCTCTGCTCTACCAGGTGATGCAAGTGGATGATCCCTGTTGGCTTTGGTTTCTACTGTAGCTTCCAAGCCCCGTATGTCCTACCAGAGCTTGGTCTGTGTGGTAGGCAGAATTCTAAGAAGGGCCCCCAGGATCTTTGGCCCCTGGGATGCACACACCTTCTCCCAGTTATTCAATCAGCCATTAATCCAGGTGCTGCTACAAAGGGATTTTGCTGATTTAATTAAGTGGCTAAACCAGCAGACCTCAAGAAAGGGAGATGATCCTGAATGAGCCTGACCTAATCAAATGAGCCCTTAGAAGGGACTGAGCTTTTCCTGAAGACCATGAGGCATGAGTAAGGCAGATTTTCTGCTGTTTGTTGGCTTTGAAGCTGGAGAGGGCCACATGATGACAGGTGCAGGTGGTCTGTAGGATCTGAGAGCAGCCCCCACCTGACAGCCAGCAAGAGAGTGGGGATTGCAGTCCGGCAGCTACAAGAAATTGAATTCTGCCCTGGTGGTGTGGGCTTTGACAAGGACACCAAGCTCAAGTTGAGAATGCAACCCTGCTGACACCTTGATTTTGGTCTTAGGTTGCCCCGAGCAGAGAGCCCCAGCCACGCCATGCCAGACTGCTGAACTATGTGACCTAATAAATATGTGTTGTCTTCGGCCCCTCTCTTCACGGTGATTTGTTATGAAGCAGCAGGGATCTGTCTATAACCTGCTGGACATTTATTATCTCATGTCTTCTCCTATGCTAGTCCTGACCAGCCACGGCATCCCTCGTAATCAACTGCCATCCCTTTGCATGGCTCCAGGGAGAACCATTTAATATCTCTTAATTTTACTCCAGTGAAACTTTTTTCTTTAACACTTTCTTTCTTTACTTTTGTAATGCCTCATTTCCTGGGACTGTTAACTCTCATACATATTATTATGTTACTATCTAGTCTATTAATCATCAGTTTTCGATAGCTGCAATAAAATTATGGATATTCATTATAATGACCCTGAGGCATCACAAAAGCTTAAAGATGAAAATTTTAATGTGTGAGATTAGCTTTATGAGTTTTACTATACTCTGATTATTGAGAACAAGTTATCTGACTACCTACATAAAGAAACCCTTACTATACTGAATCAGCAGAACCACCTTCTGGAAAAGATGCTAGGGAGACTGTATTGTGTTGGGATTTCCTGCAGGAGAATTATCTGGAAGCCTGTGGACAAGTGCAAGATTAAAATCTTGCAAGCCTTTGAGGAGGACAATGACAAGACAAAAGCGTTTGCAACAGTTTTTGTTCTAAGAGAGGTAGGGGGTTGGCCTCCCGTTCACAATCTGTAAAGTCAGTTACAGGAGGCATGGTTTGGCTGGGGTACATCCAGCAGCCACTAAGCAAAGCTACCTGTTCTCTTTAGCACCACCTACTTCCCAGCTCTGTGGCATGGGCGCAGCCAGCCGGCCAGGGTTGTCATCCCTGCCCTCTGGACCTTGAGCTCTGTACTGAGGAACTCCAGGGTAGAGAAATGGCAATGTTGATAAAATGCCACTCTCCTTATAAGTGAATGGGGTCACCACTATGTTGGGTAGCTCCTCAACTGAAATAATGCTCCCCCATGCCCGGACACTGTCAAGAGCATATCACTTAGTGCAACTATTCGTAACCACATCATAAGTATAGCTATAGTCAGGCTATGGACTAGAAGTTAGGGGTGTATCAAAAGGATAACTAGACTTGGGGCATATCAGAAGGATTGCCAGAATAGAAATAAGGGAGACTGAGTTTTAGAAAGTGTCAGCACAAGTTAAAATGAGGCTTAGCTTAAAGACTCATGTCCTACAATCCTACTTATAATACACAGAGTGCATACAGGAAGAAAAAAATATATATATATATATACATATATATATATTATATATGAAAAAACATGTATCATTAGGAAAAGATATTTAGCATTATTTTAATAAGGGAAAATTACTTTATTAACTTAGAAACAAACATTAAAGGGGAATATGACAAAATATTAAACAAAACAATTTTCTGTCTATAGTATAAATTTAAAATTTTTGCCAGATTCAGAATGGCTTTCTTAGAAATTGGCACTTCATAGAATCAGCCAGCACAGCCCAGTTTCTCTGTCCCTCTGAAAATGTCAAGGGCTCTCTGGCCATGCCCAAGGCTCAGGCCCTCTCCTTGTCCTGAGTTTGGTGTGTTACTACCTCCTTCCTGGGGGAGTGGCCCAGGCCGACTCCAGCTCTGGTGGCAGTCAGAGGGGCCTGCCTTTCCCACTTATCCATCCTGGGGAGTGCGGATAGGCCTGCATAATCCAGTCTCTGTGCCTGCCCCATCCTTACTGGAGTAATCTGTGTTCAGACCCCAGTGCCAGCAGTGGGGAGAAACCAAAATTTGAGCTGCTATTCGATAACACTCTAGCACCCTCCTCTGTTTCATCTCTATTTCCCTACTGCCCAGGCGGGGCTTGGGTTCTCGTCATGTGGTCCCTGAACATCCAGCCCAAGCAGGAGGACCAGGACCAGGACTAGAATAGCTCTGGAAGAGGCCCATTAAATGACCACCACCAATTCCACTGAAACTTTCAACCCACGTGACTCCCTGGAGGCCAGTGGCTCTCTCTTATCTCTGTCTATGTCTGTTTCACACATGCACACATGCACATAAACCTCCATACACACTGATATGTCTGTGTATATAGCTCTAGCACACTGTTAAGAAAAAAATCAATGAAATATTAGTCAATGTGGTGGTTTTCTAGCAACAATGACCAGTTGAAAATGAATTATGAGTTGTTAATAAGTAATTCTAAAATAATAAGGTCATACCCATCCTCCACCTCTCAAAATATACGTATGAGAAAGAGTAACAAGAACAAAAATAGGAATCAAATTTGCCCAAAAGTAGGCAATGTCGAAAGGATGCAAATTTCTTCATCTGTGTCTCCCACCCAGTGCTTCCCCAGCTCTGTGCTCTCTCTGGGATGGTACCACCTGTTCGGTGCCTTCCTGGGATCATGGGAAAGACTATGTTAGATAGTACATCTGACAGCACTTTGTAACGTGGAAATTACCATACAAATGACAAGTATTATTGCCAGTATCAGACACTATCAGATCACATCTGATTCATTTTAACTTTCTTATACTTAAAAAAAAAAAAAAAAGCACACAGACTTTCATTGATCCAGTTATTTTTAAAAAAGATGAAGCCTTTGATTTATTTCCAAATAAAACCTCATAAAAAATAGTGTTTTCTGACCAAGAAATAAAAAATTATTAGCTAGGCAACAGGATATTGATTTGCTACTTTATATACAGAGAGTTAATGCTTTTCAAAATAACTTTTATTTGATTACAAAGAACACTTATCCATTGTAAAAATTTTGAAAAATACAGAAATGACTGAGGAACATAATCTCACTACCTGGAGACAATCACTTATTAATGGCTCTACATACTCCCTTCCATTTCTTTTTCTTCATATGATTAAGAATTGAGAATATACTGTATATAGGGTTTTATGCTCTTACTTTTCACTAATGATATCATTAACATTTTTCCTATGTTATAAAAAAATCTTTGTTGAATATGTTTTTAGTGGCTGAATAATATTCCATGATATGAATGTATATAAATTCCTTCTTGTTTCCTTCCTGCCTGCCTTATTTCCATTTTCCCCCATTATTCTAAATAAAACTTCAGGAAATATTTTTGCATAAATATTTGACATGATTCCAGATTATTTCCTTTGAATGGATTTCTAAAAATTGTTTTTACTCAATAAGAAGCTATGAACCTTATAAGCCTCTTCATATATCTTGATTAGAACATTGCAAGCAAGCCAGAACTTAGGGGTGAATATCATGTAAAATCACTCAGAAACACAGATACAGATACGGACTAATTGGCTTCTTCTAGCTCCATCATTGTGTATTTTTATTTCCAAATCCTTCTCTAATGCTCTGAGAGTAAAGCTCATTCTCTGCTGGGGAATATGTAAGGTAATTCTTGGACAGCGGTGTAGTAATCATTTACAGGTTGTTCAGTAGGAATAGCTATTAATGCCTTGTGCAAAATAAACCAAAGATCCAAAGAAACACATTTTTGCAGGTGAAAATTATGTTAGCCAACATCATTTCTCACTCTTGTTTATGATGTCAGGTATCAGGTTTCTCCATTATTAATGTACACATGCACGTGGGGGCAGATCCTCTTGGAAGGAGATTAAAAAGACGCCACCACCTATAACCCCCCTTCCTAATCATACGAGAATGTCCAGAAGCTGTGAGGGGCTGGTACAGTAGCTCCCCCGTGCAGACAACACCCTGCAGAGGATTAGCTTTCTTCCCATTAGCAGGCTCCACCATGGAGAGTCAGGGGTCATTTGTACTCACCAGAGAAAACCCGACTTGAGTAAAGTGTGCTATTCGTCTCTTCAGCACTGCGTACCTATAAAGCCTCTGAAACCACTCTTTAGTGACTGAGTACATTTCTCATTTCCCATCCCTTCTCCCCCTACTTGGCAGTTTTCCTAAAGCCGTAATTCAAACTTCCCAAAAGAAAAAAAAAAAAAAATCTCTGGGTAATCCTTTCAAGAATTCTTAGAAGGAAATCTTTATTCTTTTATCATTCTTATGGGAAACCTAACTCGTGATTAGTACTAGGACTCAGAATGTTTCACCACACACGTATACCCAGGTAGGGTGAGGGAAGGGGGAGTGTGGGGGCAAAACACCCTTTAGCTTAAGGAATTTGTGCTCCTGGGGCGCCTGGGGGGCTCAGTCAGTGGAGCATCTGACTTCAGGTCAAGTCATGATCTGGGTTTGTGAGTTGGAGTCCCACATCAGGCTCATTGCTGTCAATGCAGAGCCCACTTTGGATCCTCTGTCTCCCTCTCTCTGCCTCTCCCCTGCTTGTGCTCTCTCAAAACTAAATAAACATTTAAAAAAAAAAAACAAAAAAACAGCTTGCTCTCCCAAGCCCGGGACACTCTTGAGAAGCGCCACCATAGTACCACACCCTAAACCAGGAACCATGGTAAAGTGTCTTTAAGTTGTAAAAGAGTTAGTTCCCAGTAAATGCAGGCTCCTTAAGGGAAAGCATTAAGGTAGGAGAGTTAAGAAAAAAAGTGGCAGGATGCCTAAAGGGGGAGAGCTTGGTTGTCCTTTAAATATTTAAAAAATTCACATGACGTTTACATTCCTGTGATAAGTGGACAGGATGAGGTTTGAGGAAGGGTTTCCCTGGCTGGGACCCTCCAGGCCCCTGCACAGAAAGACAGTGCGCTTTGGACTCAGAGGCAGCTTCCCTGTCACCTGGAGCATTCATGTTCTGGAGCAGGGCTCCAAACGGATGGGCATGTCAGCTTGCTGACCCCTCCTCTAGCTTCTATGCGTGGGCCCAGTTCCTGAGACACAGTTCCCGGCTCTCCTCAGGCTTTTTTCCAACGTGTGGGTTCAGCACGAGAGTCAAGCAAGTGGCCCGGCTTCCACCTGTGTAGGTCCCTGCCGTCATGACCAGGGATCTTGACATTCCAAGAAGTGCGGCGTTTGTCACACTGGAGCACTAACAGAGCAATGTGCAGCCGCCTGGGGGAGCGAAATTTGCAAACTCAGTATCTCGGGCCTCAGGCCAATGCAGGCTGGGTGCGTTGCTGTGGTGACACAGTTAGTCTCTAGGGAGGGATTGCTGGCATGCCTGCTGCATTCCTGGCACCACGTTTGCCAGCAAGAAACTTATGGAGTGGAACTGGTATCAACTCCAGAGGGAGATGCAAGCTGCTTTCTTAACTTCCTTGGCAGTACTACCCTTTGCAACTTGTGCACATAAACCCTCCTGAATATTTACATGAACTGCTATTTGTGACACTCTTTGGGGCCCTGTTGGATGGTGCTTTGAAGGGAAGTGCTAAAATGATAGCAGCCTTCCAGTTTATAAATGTAACTATTGTATCCCCGAATAATTCAATTTCCTAAAATTGGCACTTAACGATGCAATGACTTATCTCTTGCTGGGAAGAGATTCTAATCCCTCTCCTCCTGTTAAAAATAGCTTTTACTGTTGCCAAGAGGAGAGCCTGGTATTTACTATTAGAAGATATGTGAATTAAAATACTAGCTTCTTTCTCTGTTGCAACTCACTGGCACTATCTTAGCTGAGCTCTCTCCTACCTGGGAGGAAAGGCTCCTCACAGAAGTGCCCCCAGTTCTTAGGAAAGCCTGACCTACCTCCCTTATTTGTGCCTGGAAAGCAAAATGCACTAAGATTTGGCCACTTAGTATTCAGACCATGTCAAGATTCAAGTAAAAAGCCTATATTGCACCATCACCAGGCCAAACATAGCCAACAGTTCAAACCACAGTTAAATTATAAGCAAACGTGGGGCAAAACATGCAGACCTGTCTAGTCAATGAAGCAGTAGAGATAAAAGGAATTACTGCACAAATGCCAATGTGGAGGCTTAATGAATACAGGGATGGTGTCCTTTCCAGCTGCCCCCAGTTAAGTGTAAAAGGCCAGTAAGGATTTTGAGCATAATGCTTTCTTCCTCCTCTTCCTCCTCCTCCTCCTCCTCCGCTTTTTCTTCTCCCCCTCCTGCTTCATCTTCTTTTAACATGCAAAGCATCTCCCAAGGTATTGAGAAATGAACAATTCTTCTGTGCATGTCCATAGTTTTGCAGAGGGGCCAGCCAATGATTACTACTGGAAACATCAGATGCAGCAAAGGAAATGCAGTTAATACAATAATTCACATATGTTAATGCTTAGTTCCATCAATGTCAGCTTTATTTTCTTCTTGATATACACAAAGCTGGCACACAATTTTAACTGATGAGGTAATGTCATTTTTAATTTAGAGAGCCTTAAGCTGTCCACTCTAACTAGTGATATCATCTTTGCAGTTCCCTCGTGAGACTTTATGTAAACATAAGTAATGTGTCCTGGACAGTTTGAAAAGAGATTGTTAAAGATGACATTGGTCATCATGAAGATTTCCCCCACTTTGATCTCTTTTAAATTGCCAGATACAGTTTATATTACTGCCATATTCTAGCCATTCCTGAAATTAATATATCCCAGGACTTTTGAACCAAGTCAAACGCAGAAATAAAATAAAGGTTTGAAATGAATGGACTGTAATGTTTTCATGTCAGTTCTAGAAGAAAAATGGAAGACAGCTCAGATTATCTGGATCCTAGGTGACTTGGTAAATAACAACAGAGGAAAGGGAAAGGCACTAAGAGTATAACACCAAACAAACAAAACTCTTCCTATTTTTGAGGGGGAATGCTAGTTTGTTGGAGACGGCTCCCCACCTCTTGGAGGTAAAGAAGCATATGTGTTATCTCAGTACAATATTTAGAATAATATTTTATTGTGACTTCCTTTACCATGTGTCTCCTTAGTGTATTATTATTAAGACCGATTTTTTTTAAATCACATCACTTTTGTGACTTGGAGTGTGTCACATTTCCTTTTCAAGCAACAATATTCCTTTAAAGATTCAGGCTGGTGGGTATAAACACAGTAATTTTCCATTTTTAAATAAACCTTTTTCTTTGGAGAGATTATGTTCTGCAATTCAAGTATAGCTTTGGAGAAGATGATCTGTGTTTTAACCACTGTGGATACTGAGAGAGTTTTTCCTAAGAAGTCTGGAGTTTGGTAGAATTGGGTTAAATAGTAAAGAATCTGTTTATTATTCTGTGGCCATATGTTTAGAGGATCGCTCACAGAAATCAAAGTATTTTTCATGGAGAGCTCCAGCCAAGGAGACATTTTGGATTCATAAAAGAACTTCACAGTTTGAAAAGAATGCATAGCATTATGTATTGACACCCCACCACCACAGACAAAGGAACACAATTTAATAATAGAGAATTGTGCTCGTGAGATTTTTCTTTTTCTTGTTAATTGGTTACTTTAACTGACATTGTCTGCAAGTATAATGGACACCATTATTCTTAATAGTTCTGTGTTGCCAGATGATGTATACAGACATGATGTAGTCCATTTTGATTATTTCATTTTGCTAGATTTTTATCCCTCCATGTAATACAGTGGTGAATACAGATAGCACTGTTTTCCTAACAGACTATGCTGGATAATGCTGCCTTCTAAATCACTGAAATTAAAAGGGCATTTCTCACTAACCTGCTGTCTCCTGTATTTATGTTAGGTATGACTACGTGGAGGTCATCGATGGAGACAATGAAAATGGACGCTTATGGGGAAAGTTCTGTGGGAAGATTGCTCCTTCCCCTGTAGTGTCTTCAGGGCCATTTCTTTTTATTAAATTTGTCTCTGACTATGAGACACATGGTGCTGGATTTTCCATACGTTATGAAATTTTCAAGAGAGGTGAGTGACTTCCTGCAGAACAAGTGTGGCTAAACGTTCATTACCATTGTTTGATTCCATGAATGACAAAGGGAAAAGAAGACAAAGGCATAATGCTTTGATCTTCTTGTAAAAAATTGCATATTCCCATTACAAAACTGTTGGAAAATACTTTAAACAAAGGAAAATTACCCAATGTATGGAAGAAGTCGTGTTTAAAGATTTTTTTAAGTGGGTCACCTGGGTGACACAGGCGGTTGAGGGTCCGACTCTTGGTTTCGGCTCAGGTCATGATCTCATAGTTCATGAGTTTCAGCCGCACATCAGGCTCTGCGCTGATGGCGTGGAGCCTGCTTCAGATTCTGTCTCTCCTTCTCTCTGCCCCTCCCCAACTTGTGTGCGCGCGCGTGCGTGCTCTCTCTCTCTCTAATAAATAAATAAACTTTAAAAAATATTTTTAAAGTATTTCAGGACTCAAAATTGCATCATTTTAATGTGCTGACCAGTGTTTATAGGGTATATATTCTGTAAAACTCTCTAAGAGCATTTATTCTTATCTTTCTTCAAAAATAAGTGTGATCTTCTCTTGAAGTTTTATTTCTTTCATTCAAAATGTGTGAGTCTCCTTTATCTTAAAGCCATGTACATACATCCTGTTCCCTTTATTTCATTACAAAATTCAAAACTAGTATTTCCCAGGAAAGGGAAAGCAGTCTGCTGGTCTTAGAATTTCTAAAGCTGCTGAAGGAAGAAGAGTCTTTCTATTAATGTCTGTTAAGAAGAGGAATAGTTGGAGAAAGAATCTCTTGGAGGAAACAAAACAGTAAAGCTTTAAATGCCATTCCCCTTAGGAAATAAAGATCTTTCTCCCTCTAGGATATAATCACTTAGTAGTAATCTTCTGTTCAAATGGTATATATTGAGATGGATAGAATCTAACAATTCCTAGTCTCCCAGCCTTGAAGAATTGAATGCACATATCAGTCAATTGATAAACAATGTATCTTTATCCAGATGTCACTGTTTTTCACAACAGCTGGTAGATTCCTTTAATGTGTTAAATTTAACCTTCCGTTTTAGGTTGGCAGTAATGTGGTGGGTGGGAGTTCCAATCCAGGGACAGAGAAGCTTAAGATTTGAGTGTACTGTCCTAGAATAGGAGCTTTTTTTAATAGAAAAAAATCTAGTTACATCAATTACAGAGTCTCAGCGGCAACTGAGAATAACAAATAGGAGTCATTAGGAGTTTCTAGGAACATTGGTACAATTTCTTAAAATTTCAAAGAAATCTGCCATTGCCCCATACAAGTATGGATAGATAGAAACAATTCTGCAAACATTTGAATAAATAATAGTATACATATGACTTCAGTATGTACAGCTGATTACATATATACATATTTTCTTGTGTTGAAAGCTGTTTGACCTGTTGTAGAAATCATATTGTACATGTATGTATATGGACACACACACACACACACGTATCTACATTTGCTCACTTACCGGCATATGGCACTATCAAAGAAAATAAGGTGTCAGAAAGGAATTTAGGAGTAGCCTTTCATTTTCAGTGTTTCTCAAAGATCTGAAGATAGTTGAAAGAGGAGAGAGAGAGAGAGAGAGAGAGAGAGATCTATAACTAAGTCATTGAGAATTCTTCATATTCCTTCCTAATGAACTCAGCCCCCTATACTTCCATTTCCTCAGAGGTACTGTAATTTCCTTATCCTGATCTCCAACACCACCTTTGAAACTTGAAGCCTTATTTTTTCTTTCTCTTCTTGCCTCTCTACATCCAATATGGCTTCTAGTTCTTTTGAATTTACATCCAAAAGCCTCCAAGAGTCATGCTGCCTTTCTGCATTCACTACATTAAGTGAATAGGCCCAATTTGGGTTCTCCCTATGTTTTCTCATGCTACACACAGCTTCTCAAACAGTCATCAAGCCACTGTCCTCCAAATGCCTATGGCAGGTGTCCATCACCTATTGGGTTAAACCTCAATGTCCCATTGGGTCAAGCTCAAGGCTTGACATCAAGTACTCCCAACCTTCTCCAGCTTCAAATCCCACAGATCCACCCCTGGTTTCCTGCCTCGGATAGTGCACTGGGTAATGTCCAGCAGACCTGAATGTGAAGTTTAATTCTGCCTCTGACTATCAATCTGAATGTTCAGAGACTTGGATTCCTCATCTGGTAAATGGATAATAGTATCCAACACAGGTTTATTGAGAAGATAAGTTGAGATGAAAACATGAGAAACATGTAGCCAGTGCCTGTCACCAAAGATGTGTTCAGTAAACAATGCTTATGGATGAAGCTGGTGCCATTAGCTTTCAGAGCCCTCGCTCTCTATCAGTTTATATTAACCTCCATGGAAATCTGGCTCTGTTCTTTCTTCTTCTCAAGAAGCTTTTTTTAATTCTTCTACTTTTTTTTCCTATGCATATACCCAACTTGTCCTCTACACATGCAAGTGCACACACACATACACACAATATACACATAATGCATATTATGTATACACACATATATCCAAGTATGTTTCACTAACCATTATGCTTCTTAATATTTTCAAATTTGTTCATATATGCATATTTTATTTCCCAACCAGATTGGTACCACCTGAAAAATGCAAAGAAAACATCTTTCCCCCCCTCACTGCATATACTATAGTCCTTACAGGTGTTTCATAGAAAGTCATTAGCGAATACATTTATGCATACATATACAGGTTCATGGATATTTTTTTTCCTCAAAAGCCATTTAATGATATTATAGAATCCATGAATCTCCTTTTTTTTTATTTTTGAAAACATACCACTTCTTCCAGAGTACAGCAATTTCAAGTTTCCTCAAAACACATAAATTATACTAATTATAGTTGGCCCAATAAATGAGTCTTTCACCTGTTGGCCTTGAGGTTTTCTGGCACTAGATTACAGTTCTAAGGAAATTTTAGGCCATTTCTGCATCCCTAAGGCTGCATTTCTCAAAGGCCACCTTTGCAAAGGTCAGTCAGCAAAGCCAGTCCTCACCTCTTCCCATGCTTCCTGGAGCCACCCTGGACACCCTAACTTTCTACCCAGGTCCCTCACTTTCCCCTTCTATGTGTCTTTTCCTAGATGGTGAAAGATTGGGCCATCAACCTGAAAATTATTCCTACTCACCTAAAACAATTTCTCCAGGAAACCCAAGCATCACTACCTATCACTCCTCCCCTGTCCTTCCCTTGGTCTGGGTTATCCAAGGGAAGAAAATGTAGACATTTTCTTTGCGTGTCCATGTGGGGAAGACATGGCATTTATTGAGAGCAAGACTGATCCCTTCACATGTTATTTGGTTATGAGTCTGGATTTTAATAATAATTCCAAGGAGACTATCTTAGCTGTTATTATTGTGTACCCTTATTGTCATTAACAATGAAGCGTGGCATTCTTACAGACACACAAGGTCCTCCAAGTCTTACAAATAAATCAAAAGCACAGTGTTCACTGGCGGCCAATGCCATGTGTCACCTCTCACAGCAGCAGCTCACTCATGCCTAGACACGCGGGGCTGCTCTCCCTCTCTCCTGTTTAGTGCTTCTGTACTCTCTACAGAGTTCCTTCACCCACTCCTGCCTTGCTCGTTTTTGGGAAGTGCTTGCTCATCTGTGGCAAACCTATGCAACAGTGAACAGGAAAAATATTAAAACAAATGTTGATGTTTACTGGAGGAAGTAGGAAAATACAGAATCTTGAAGTTTAAAGGGATTTTTTTCCCAAATCCTAAAGCCCACCTCCCATTTGTTATATACAGAATCTGAAGACTGGGAAGGTTAGGAGGCCACTCAAGTTTACACAGCAGGTTAGCGGTAGAAGTAGGACTGGATCACAGATCTGGTGCTCAATCCAGTTCTCTTCTACTACTCCATGGAATTTCTCCAGTTTTTGTCACACTCCTTAGCAAACCTGGGCCAGCCTTAGTGAAAGCATTGAAATTATTTGATTTTGAAAGTATGCCTTTAATCCCTGTCATTTTTTCCTCTTATTAAATCTTGATCTCACCTGGATAATTTTACCTTTTTAAGAAGGAGAAAATATTAGTACCTGAATTGAACCCCACTGTCAGCTTTTCCTTATAAGGATCTTAAAAAAGCATCCCCCCCTCCCACCCCGCACTGCCCCAGGGAGGAAGCTGGAGGTCTCCAGGGTCACTGCTCCTACATCTTAAAAATAAAATGAAAGAGATTCCAATATTATAT
>NW_024412434.1:3932469-3962042 GCF_014898765.1 Herpailurus yagouaroundi
AATATTATATATATATATATATATATATATATATATATATATATATGTGTGTGTGTGTGTGTGTATATGTGTGTATATATATATATATAATTGTAAACTATAATGTCTTTGTAAATTAATGTCTTAAATTGGCAAAGTCCCTGTCATCTTAGAAGCCACCCATGAACTTAGAATATAAATGATACAGCACATTCTGTAATCTTCTTACGTGTAATTGACATGGTAAATGTCACATGTTATTAACTTTAACCAGAATCAAATAAGTAAGTATCTGAAGCCACCATGGTGAAGGATGAGCCACATCTGTGAAGGCTTTGGAAGGCATTTTAAGCAAGTCAGACCTCTAAAGGCCAGGTTTATTGTGTACATCTAGTAATTTTTATTCTTCTGTGTCTCCAGTGCCATGAACATCTAGTATGTACATGGAGAGCAAACAATTGATTTGTTTTCTCAAAAGCCTGCCAGACGCACTGAGGTGGAGATTCAGCGTAGCAATTCTAAACACTAAAAATAGAGATCTGTTGGTTTAATTTAATCTGTATTGATGCCTACAGTGTTGCCTCTAGTACTTGGCTCTGTGGGAGAATATTTAGTTAAGAACACTCTCAACCAACCTCCTTATTAGAGCTGAATCCATGCATGCCATCACAGCGTGCCCATCAGTGAGACAATGGCCCAGGGAAAAAATTGTTGAATTGAACATTCCCAGGTTGGATCTTGAGTTTCAAGAGGATCAAGTCATTGCTGATTCCCAGAGATCCTTAGGATCCCTTTGAAAATCACAGCAGTGGTGGTGGTGATAAGGGGTGAAGTTGATGTGCTCATATTCTTGTAGATGGGCCATTTTCAATGGTGTGGTGGATACCACCCCATTTGCTGCTGGACACCATGAATCAAAATTGTGGTCATTCATACAGTCATAAGGTCAACTTGCACCATAGGTGTGTATGAGCTTGACCAATTTAAATTACAAATTACCATAATTTGTAAAGTGTTGAAAACCCTGAATAGTCACTAAAATTATACACTATAAATAGACACATTACACACCCACACATGTATGTTAAAAATAATTTTAGAATGGCACTGTATCTGATACATTGGGGAAGGCAACAATGTCAACATTGATATCAAGTGACTTCTAGCAACACGGCCTGTAATCACAGTTTATCGTGCCCTCACTAACAGCCACACTTTACCGGCACACCTGTGTCAACACCACTCAAAATGAGTCACTCACCCTGGATACATGTACGAATTACCTTTCACATTTAGTTTGTCAAAGAGGCATAGGTCACATCTGGCAGAGTTACTGAGTCACTGGTGTAGGAATCTGAAACCCAAACTCCCTCCACTGAATTCTCTCCCTCGCCTTTGTAAATGTTCTATTTCACCAATAAAGGGCTGTCAGCCTCAAGATTTAAAGATTTAAGCTTGAAGGGGCTATAATTATTTCTCTAGGGCTCTGTCGAGATTTCTGTAGCTTACTCATTCATTGTTCCCACATGATTTGATATTTGTCATTTTTTTTTCTCTGCAACAGCAGAAGTTTTTAAATTGCTTCACACAAATGGAAAACTAAGGTGAACACAATAAATCTGAACTTGACTTTCCATACCTATCACTCCTATAGTAAGGCTGAGTAATGAGTGATTTGGAAAGTGACTATAATCGTGAGCTTTTATTAGAAAGATATGCTGCCTTTACCCAGGTTATTTGTTGGTGAAGTTGTGTGAGTGGGATTTTCACTTTGCTCTTTCTTTTCTTTTGCTTCTAGGTCCTGAATGTTCTCAGAATTACACAGCACCTAGTGGAGTGATAAAGTCCCCAGGATTCCCTGAAAAATATCCCAACAGCCTTGAATGCACTTATATTATCTTTGCACCAAAGATGTCAGAGATTATCCTGGAATTTGAAAGCTTTGACCTGGAGCTTGACTCAAACCCTCCAGGGGGGATGTTCTGTCGCTATGACCGGCTAGAAATCTGGGATGGATTCCCTGATGGTAAGAAGGGCAGGAAGCATCCCCAAAAGGGGAGAATCTGGGGGAAGGTGCTTGAGATCCTTTTACAAGTGTCATGATACATGCATCATTTTTTAAAAAAATAGTTCAGAAGGAGGAGATAAAACAAAGCAAAATGGTAACTCTCTTTATGAAGAGTAGCGATGAAATATTTGAGCTCAGAAGACAGTAATTATCTAGTCTAATTTCTTCAATTTATAGGTAAGGAAACTGGGGCCATGAACGATTATACATGGTCTCATAGCTATTTTTGTGATAGAATTAGGACCAACACATGGTTTTCCTGACTAAAGTATTTGCCTCATTTCATTGACCTGCCTACTGGTCATTAATTCACAGACCTGAAGAGATCAGTTAAGTCAAACAATTCACTTGACAAATGCAGAGACTAAAGACCAGAGAGGTTAAGTACTTGATACAATTTTAAGGGTGAAATGGCATCCATTATGCGGTTACCAAAAATTTAGAAATTTAGAAAAAGAAAGAGGATGTTTGGACATTACTAATTTAGACAGATTCCTTATCTGCTCCCTAGGGAATTTTTATCTTTGGCAATTTGAATCATCTCAACACATCATCTGTATACATTGTTTTTATCATCTAAATTTATCCTACATTTTAAAATATATTTACTGAATACCTGCCATGTACGAGGCATTGGTCTAGCTACTTAGTAACAGAACAAAGGTGGCTGCCCTGCCCCCCCCGCCCCCCCACCCAGAATTTCAATTCTGCCAGAGGCCATTGGACAATAAACAATACACTTACAGATGAAAGAATTCTGTCCTTGGAATGCAAAAAGTGAGAACTTCTGTAAACAACAACAACAACAAAAATGAAAGAAAGGAAAGTAGAGTAGAGCAAAGGCATGAAAAGTACTAGGGTTAAGAGACAGGGGTATTTAGGTTGAAATTTTAAATAAGGTGGTCAGGTTCGGCCATATTACAAAAATGTCATTTTAGCAAAGATTTGAAGGAGGTAGGGGGCAGGGGGTCGCCATGTGGACAGCTAGATGAAAGTTTTCCATTTCTATCCTTGTGAATTAGAAGGTGAATGGCAAAAATACACACCCAAATCCTGAAAAGAGGGAGATAATATCAAATAATTTGTTGCAGCTGCATTGCTTGTCTTGTGTTTAGTCTGGTTTAATATTAAGATTTCTCTAGAGAACACACTCTACACAGATCAGAAAGGGCAGCTTGGAAGTTCTTACGAATCATGCAGTTAGAAATATGTAACCACCAGTAAAATAGAGTCAGATATTATGATCAGGCTGGAGGAAAGAATATTTAAATAAATATTAAATTGTAAATGAAGGGCAAGTATCATGTGAAAGAGATTGCCTTTGCCTTTGAAATGACATTAAAATTCTCAGCATAATTCAATTTAGCTATGTTCCTCAACAGTAAACAGCAATGGAGATAAACTGGGTTTAGAGAAAGCTTATATTGTCATTGCAGTAAGTGGGTGAGTTATCATTGGTGTAGTTTCGTCTTTGCTCTTTTACTATATAAATAGGGTTATGATGATCTTATCGAAACTCCTTCATTAAGTAATGAGATTTGCCCAAACAGAGTGCTGATTGATTTCTAAGTATTCACTCTGATAATTAGGAAAACAATATTATAACAGTATTGTAATAATAGTTGGAACATTTAATAATGGGTTTATTTGTTCACAACCCAAATTTGCAGCCTTCCTTTCTAGAACTTACATTTAAATTGACATTTGAAAAGGAGGTCCAATCAACCAACTTATTTAGAATACTTTCAGAAAGAAGCACATTGTTATTAGTGTCAAGGGTTTTTCAAAGTAGTAATTTTCTGGCTCTAGAAAATCACTGAGTTGAAGCGAGGAACAATTAACAATAAGAGTTATCAGCCTTGCAATTCACTCATGTTTTAAACTACGGTGCACTTGACTTATTCCCAGAGAAAACTGGCCTTGGAATATGGAAACTGTGTTGTATATTTGTTAAAATTTACCTAGCCTTGTCCAGCCTACACCAGCATAACAGCTCTCTCCTTTTTAGGCAAAAATGACAGACTTCCCCTCCTGGGTTTGTCAGTGGCACTAGAAACATTTTTGTTATAGTAGTTCAACACATACAGTCCCTTGCCAGCAAAATTGCTTTTACTCTTTGATATCCCTTCCAAAAACAACAACCAGAAGGCGCTGAAGGCTTTTAACCATCAAGTGATTTTATGTTGCCTTTTATCATACACATTGAATTAGGTGACTATGTAATTGAAAGCGACCCATTGAATAGGATTGACTTTGAAGAAAAGCAGTTTACTCCCAAACTCAAGTCGAGGTATGCATTGTTGTGAATCACACATCTCTGTCTATCACTCCTTAAGCTCCATGGATTCACAAGTAGCGACTCTGTAGTAATTGGTGGAAGTTTACATATGGTTTGTGAGCCATGAGCTGAGCACACTGCCCGGCCCTGGTGGATATTGCAAATGTTTGTGCTGAATTCTGGAGCCAAACACGAATGCTTAGCTCACACCACATGGGCACACATGAAGTCAGCTCTCCCCCCAGGCTTTAGCTGCTGTCCTTACCTACATTCCAAAAACTATCAACTATTTGAGGAGTAAGTTTCATGAACGCTAGATTGAGCTCTGTTTGGATTTTATTGACTTAATGTTTATATTAAAATTAACTTCTGGGGCGCCTGGGTGGCTCAGTGGGTTAAACGTCCAACTTCAGCTCAGCTCATGGTCTCACAGTCCATGGGTTCAAGCCCTGCACTGGGCTCTGTGCTGACAGCTCAGAGCCTGGAGCCCGCTTTGGATTCTGTGTTTCCCTCTCTCTCTCTGCCCCTCCCCCGCTCAGATGCTGTCTGTCTCTCTTAAAAATAAATAAAAGCATTTAAAAATAAAAAATTAAATTAAATTAAACTTCTAAAATAGAAATGATATAAACATAAAATTATAAACATTCCAAAATGTAAATGACATAAATGTGCAATTTTTTTTTTCTGGGGAAAAGTTGCCAAGTCCAGATATTCTCCAACAAAAAGTTTATTATTGTAGGAAAACAATACCTGGTCTATTTTGTACTTTTTCGAAGTGATTACCTTTTTTGTTTAGTTATTCAGAATGCCTCCTTTTGAAAGTCTGTCTTTATAGCAGATTGCTGCCTTTTTTTTTTTTTTGCCCCCCACCATAGAAAGGGAACAGGAGACCAAACTGTCTCATTCTGAGGTGAGAAATTGGAGAGATTAATTATTGGAGAAATTAATGGAAAAATACAAATAACAGAGTAATGCCATTCCAAGTTGCAGGTATATCTTTTAAATAGCATAAATACTTTATTGCCTTCACACCTGGAAAGATATGGTCACTATGCACCTACTGTCCCCCCAAGAGATTGTTTAGCACATATTGCTTACTTAAATTCTTCAGTAATGCAATTGCTGAGTTCCACTTCTGTTTTTGTGAGTTTCCATTCATCTCCTTGGCCTAACGGAAAGAGGAAATCCAATAGCTGTGTTCATGTAAATACACAAATGAGCACATGCATGAGATAGATAAGTACTATGCCCACTCTTGCTCAGATCAATATTGCATTAGCTTGCTAGGCTAAGGTCTCGCTGTTGTTCAGGAAAATTCAATACTTCTTTGTCTTATAGTCGAAAAAGCCTTTTCACTCTCATATCTTGAGGGCTCCTAAAGAGAGTTGCACACTGCTATCCGGGGGCAAGGTTCTAAAGGACAGAAGGCAGATTTACCCGGCATGTCTTAAACATTATAAACCAGTGAGTCATGGAGACTCTCTAAATTATGAGTCTGCATTAGACAAGTTCTCTTCTGTTTGCTCTTTCAAAGAGACTCCCCCTCCCCGCTCCCCAGAGGAATGGGGTGGTGGGGGGAGGGTGGAGAATCTGCAGCCAGAGCTTAAGGGGTTGAGTGTGGCTTCCCTTGTGCACTTGTATTCATGGCGGGTCAATGGCTGTGGTGATCAGAGACCGGCTCCAAGGACTAAGGCTGTAAATGTTTGCCCACAAGCTAAAGAAAAAGAAAGTTATGAAACCACAATAATGGAATTTAAATGAGGGGAAAAAGTGAGAACCTACGAATGGACTCTAGGCCTCTCATTAAGATTGTAAATCAGAAATGGGATTCTTTTCAAGGAAAGGAAAGACCGGAGTTTATGGCTCTAGCTCGGTGTTTTCATGCATATGTCATGGGCAACTTTGTGCTCCATAGGGAAGAAAAAAGTGTTGAATTGATTCAGAATGATGAAAATCTGCCAAAGGACTAGCACTTGTAGAAGAAGCTGAGGCTCAGATTAAAGCTCAAGAGGAACAAAACTGCAAGTTTCATCTCCTGAGACACTCTCTTCTGCCAACTGGGAAACCTGATAGAACAACATTTTCTTCCCATAACAGAGTCCCTGTTCATGACCATGTCATGCCCTGTAGATAATCTGTATCAATTCCCCTAATGGGCCAGGGTCCTTGTTTTCTTCATAATAAAGCAGGCTACACACACACACACACACACACACACACACACACACACACAATGTTTGGTTGCTGGAGAATGAGGAGTTACAGTAGAGAAAACTCTTTAAATTCAATCACATCAATTACTATGAATGCATGGAGAAGTTATCAGATATTCGAAGTAACCATTTTTCACTAACTCGAATGTGGAAACACTTTGGTTTAGTTGTAGTTTTAGGTTTGCTTTGTTTTAAGAGGGCCAGCCAAGAGCTGAAAACCTGTCAGCCAAGGATTTGAGCACTCCGAAAAGCAGGGTGCTTGGACTAGCCAGCTGCCTACTAGGAACTCAGTGGGTAGGTGAGGCTCCAGGGAGATCAGTTCTTATGAGACTCACTTTTCCAATCACATTGGAAGCTGCTTCTAGTCTTCATCAGCTGCTTTCTGCATCCAAGCTCCACACACGGGCCTTGGCGCACCAAGTCCCTTCTGTAGGCCCATCCTTCCAGAGAGGGGTCCACCCACTGTGCTTCCTTGAACAAAGCAATAACTCTTAGTTGAAATGCAGAGAACCATGGATTTCTTGGAGGGGAAAATGGTCCACACCAGATTGTCCTTCTAAGCCCAAACCATCTGCTATGTTTTTACCATATGTGCAATGGAAAAAAAAAAAAAAAAAAACCTAGAGAAAAGGGGATTTTTTTTTCCTTGCTGATGATCTGGACAGGGAATTGGAGATATTCTCCAAGCCCAGAGGGCTTGTGCACTGTCTATGTAGCAAGTTGCAATTACTAACTGCCAAGGTTTATCTAAAAGCACTTCAACAAAGGGGTGGCCAGTTTAAGCCCAGTTGCAGTTTGACATATCTTATCACAAATTAATCAGTGTTCCCAATTTTTCACTGCCCCAGGTACTACTTTTTTTCCTGATGTGCACAGACAAATGGCTCCTTTGGGCCATCTTTTAGCCACAGGACCTAAGTGCAACGTGGTCACGTCTCTTAAGTTTGGGAGAGAAAAAAAACAGAGAAAAGTCAGATGCATTTTCTTTTCATTTTGTTTACAACTTATTATTACGTATAAATTATTGGTGTCTGTAGCTTCTAATTTTTTTAAGTTGTTACAATTATAAATTATCCATTAGATAGAGCCCTGTCTGTGATGTTCATCATAATAAGGCTCCAGAACTAAAAGATGGAATGAAGAAGGAAATTGGGGTTACTCAATGTTGGATCAGATTCCTGGCACTGGTCTGGTTGCATCCGGGACCAGTTCCCTGGATCTCCTCATGGGGGGGGGAAAGTGAGTAAGGCAGCTTCCAGAACCCTTGGTGATCACAGCCTAGCTGGAGTCTTTCAGCACTGGGTAGTGTGTGCAGTTTGGTCCTGGAGATGAATGTCAAGGTGACACTTGACAGCCCAAATCTCATTCACTGCAGATGAAGCAAGCATTTTGATTCTGTTCCTGAAAACAATCCTGCTCAGTGGGGAATGAGGTTATATGCCTGTTATTGCCCTTCTAAGCACACTTTATATCCCTCTCCACAAACCTGATCCAATATGTTCACAGTGAACCAATTAACCAGGAAAGACTTGCTTTGGGTAAGAAAACACTTCTGGGCTCTGCCGGGACCCATGTTTGCAAACGGTTATTCTTGCATCTGCGGTGGAACAAAAGATACTTTAATGTTCTCTGCATTTCTCCCTTTCTAGTT
The DNA here is from genome assembly GCF_014898765.1 of Herpailurus yagouaroundi. NCBI lineage: Eukaryota > Metazoa > Chordata > Mammalia > Carnivora > Felidae > Herpailurus > Herpailurus yagouaroundi. The sequence goes on from NW_024412434.1 coordinate 3,940,659, forward strand.
GGTCCTCACATTGGGCGTTACTGTGGACAGAAGACACCAGGTCGAATCCGTTCCTCCTCGGGCATCCTCTCCATGGTTTTTTATACTGACAGTGCAATCGCAAAAGAAGGCTTCTCAGCAAACTACAGTGTTTTGCAGAGTAGTGTCTCAGAAGGTCAGTATTTATTCACCCTGCAAAGCCCTGTGGTAAACACTCCATGTTATTCCTCCTCACACATCTGTGGCCACATGAAACACTAAAGAAATGGTTTGCGAATTGGAATGTCAAATATTTATTTTTTTCTTTTAAATGGTTTTTTGGATATCAATAGGAAGAACTGTTTGGTGTGCTTTCTTAAGGAAATTGTAGATGAGAAGGCTGCTTGTGAGCCTCTGAAATTATGGGAGAAAGTGGGAAATGGCAAAACAGTGTCCTGAAACAACGAACTAAAGCCAGACCCTATCTGGCACCCTTGAATGTGTACTGGGCTGAGAATCATAAAAGGACAGGCACTGATCACAAGGGATAGGAACAAATCTGCCATAGTTTATTGACAAGGCAGTCTTACAGAATAGATGACACCTGGTGGATTGGTTTGTGAAGACACCAATGGAAGCCATTTGTTTTTTGTTTTTAGGTGAATAAAAGTGGATATTCATGTAAAAGAAGCATGTTTTAATTTTGGTTATAGCTTTCCACAATAGAAAGAGGAAGTACTATGTTTCACATCTTATTAAAATAATCAACTAACTCAATGCTTCTTCAAAGTTTATGTGGTGTCCAGCTCTTTTAAGGGCCCAAGGAAAACACCAGAGAGAACAATGAATAAATTGTGTATTTCATCAGGTCTAGCTGCCAGGTTGTAAAGTAATAGGGAAGAGGACAGGGGCTGTTTGGAGACCTTTCCTGCAGATATACTAGTATCTTTTTTTTTTTTTTTTTTTTTTTTAATATTTGTCAGATGGGTGCCCTGGGTGGCTCAGCTGGTTGGGCATCCCACTCTTTTTTTTTTTTTTAAGCTTTATTTATCTTTGAGAGAGACAGACCAACAGAGCGTGAGCAGGAGAAAGGCAGAGAGAGGGAGACAGAATCTGAAGCAGGCTCAAAGCTCTGAACTGTCAGCACAGAGCCTGATGCGGGGCTCAAACTCACGAACGATGAGATCATGGCCTAAGCCAAAGTCAGACACTTAACCAACTGAGCCACCCAGGTGCCCCATAGATATGCTAACATCTTTTCTACCAGATCTTACTGGAAAATGAAAAGGCCAATTAAATTTCAAGATCTTATTTGTGCTTAATTTGATTAATTAATTTATATATGTTTGTGTTTATAAATATTTTAAATGTTTATTGAGAAAGAGAGAGAGAGAGAGAGAGAGAGAGAGAGAGAGAGAGAGGGAGAACATGGGGGAGAGGCAGACAGAAGTAGAGAGAGAGAGAAGCCCAAGCAGATTCCATGCTGTCAGCACAGAGCACAACACAGGGCTGGATCCCATGAACCATGAGATCATGACCTGAGCTGAAATCTAGAGGTGGATGGTCAACCAGCTGAGCCACCCAGGCACCCCTAAAAATATTTCTATATTACAAATAACAAATCTAAGCTTAAAAGTATGAAACCAGTGAAAGAAAACCTTCTATGCCATAAAACTTTATCTATTATGATAAAAAATTCAGAAAATGTGCAAGTTTGGTTAGTTGGCATTTTTCTTGATGATTGAGAACGCTTAATCTCTAAAGCTTTTTTCCCCATGTTAGTACTTTTAGATTCACATTTCTTAAAGTTGATTATTTATTTCCCTATGTCATATTTCATATCAATGTCATATTTCATTGTTTCACTGAGTATATGAGGCCTAATGGAATACATGCTTTCATGATTCATAGTCATCATTGTGAGCATTATTATTTTATGTTGTAAAACTGTGGTCCTCCTTGGGACCATATGATACTGTGGTTTACTTCTGATGGATACTCTCATGTTTTAATAATATAAACTAATGATGTTAATAATCATGACAAGGCCAGGGCAGGAGGCATGAGAACAAAGGGAATCAGGGAGAAGTGGCCCAGGTGCCAACTACAAGGAAATCTGAAAGACAGAGAATTAAAGTCTACTGTTCACCAAATATGGATTATAAACAGACATAGAATCTTTTTCACTTTTACTGGATCTTAGAGAAAATACTAAAACTTCTGGTGTGTACTCGTATGAACTTTGAAAATAAATCAAAAGCGCCATCATTTCCTAGTAATTTTTTTAAAGTTATTTATTTATTTTGAGAACAACAGAGTCAGAACAAGTGGGGGGAGGGGCAGAGACAGAACTGCAAGCAAGGTCTGTGCTGCCAGCACAGTCTGATGTGGGGCTGAAACTCATGAACCATGAGATCATGAGCTGAGCCAAAACCAAGAGTCAGGACCCTCACCTGACTGAGCCACCCAAGCACCCCCTAATAGATTTCTAATAGTATTTCTGTCAACCTAGGTCCAGTTAGGAAAATAATTAATCCACTACAAGATCTTCAGAACCCTGTTTTTAAAAATTACTGCCATGAATTTATTCCCACGTATCAGTACCAGGTCTCAATAAGTCCCCCACTGTCATCTTCTGTAAGATTTTGTGTGAATGTCAACATGAATGTTTTAGTTTGCCAGATTATAAAAAGAAATCTGCATTTCAGGTCCCCTATGTTTTCATGACTTTGGGCCATTTTTTCCCCTCTAGATTTCAAATGTATGGAAGCTCTGGGCATGGAATCAGGGGAGATTCATTCTGACCAAATCACAGCTTCTTCCCAGTATAGCACTAACTGGTCTGCAGAACGCTCTCGCCTCAACTACCCTGAGAATGGGTGGACTCCCGGAGAAGATTCCTACAGAGAGTGGATACAGGTATGTAGCAGGAGACGTGGCATCTTTAGGGTGGAAGATTTTGGTCATCTAGAAAGGGTGTTGAAAAAAAGCAGTGAAATGCCTGATGCCTGCAGGTGAGAAGACAAAAGGAATGGGCACCAAGTGTCATCACCCTGCAGAACCATCATGTCACTGCAGTCTAAGAAAAGCAGGCCTGCTTGATGTCCTTGAAAATTCTTTTTTTTTTTTTTTAACTCTTCACAGAATGCCCAGTTGTCTCACTTTGGTAACAACTAAAAGATCTGATTTTTCCCAACAACTATACATTTTCTATTCATATACTTCCTCCTTCAACAGATTTTTATTTCCTTGATGAAATATTTTGCCTCAACCAGTAGACTTGCATGAAATAGTTATATCAAAGTATAAGGCTTCTTATTTGTTTGTTCAGAGTAGAAGAAGGAAAGAAAGGAGCTGAGGTTTGCTTTTCCATACAAGTGTACATAGCACATGCCCAAGAAAGCAGTGGGAGCAGATCAAGGGCACTGGTCTTTGGGGGCTGTGTATATACACATGTATGTCTGAAATGGACACATTTGTATCCTTATTATGACGTTGCTTCTGCTTCCCTCCCTTTGCCCTGATACCCCCTTCCTTACCATTACCCTTACATCCCCGACAGACTCTCCTCTTCTGCACCATGACTCCCTTGCCCCAACTCATCCCTGGCACCAATCCTAATACCTCAGCCTGGCCAACCTTGATGTCTGGATACGCCCACTCAAGACCTGATGCTCATGTTCTTGACTTTTTCACCCACTGTCAAATGAAACATTGGGTATCTGGCTGTGTGGGTTAAACTGTGGGCAAATTATACAAAGTTATTTGCTGAAGGATACAGGCTTCATTTTCATAGAGTAGGCAAAGCTTGTCTTACATACATTGCAAGATATATAAAAATGACTAATTCCCAGAGAGAGTTTCTAAGCAAGAAAAAAGCAAGATGATTAATCCCCTACTTTCTATATCCATTGTTGTTTCAGTCTTTTGAGCACAAATCCCAGATTTTGTTTTACTTTGTAAAGGTCAATATTAGTTTAACATACACTTAAAGTGAAATGGCCTATTACAGGAGACTGAACTCCTGCTAACCTCTAAATGATAACACTGAGAAATGTGTAGACGGTGAGAAAAGATGAGATTTTTACCTAAGGATTGCTGAATCCAGCTCTGGATTAAGTCAGAAGTTAAATGAATTTGCCTATGTCAAAATACTCTTGGTAACTTGTTTTTTCACATCCCCAAACCAACAGGCAGTTCAGTATGATTGACAGACGTGTCTCCAGAGGAAAGCTTGCATTTTGCAGTGCTAAGCATGTTTGCATGGTAACGTGGTCCTATTCTTGGTAATGTGGATAGTGCTCAATAATTTAGGGACAGTGTTGGGCTTGCAAGACTTCTGAAATTGCAACTGTAGCAATTCTTCTGTGCAAGGCAATTCTGTGTCAGTAGAAACATTGAGACAAGATGGGCTCTCACAAAGCATTTGTCAACAAGACAGGATTTACATCCTTCTCAGGAGCTAGGCAAAAGGAAAAAAAATCTGAAATGGTCCGACTCTTTCTATCAAAGCATAGAAAGCAATGGTTAGGAGAAGCTACGTAACCAAAATCTCTCAAACAAGGTTTACTTCTTACTCAAGCTACTCTTCATCGGCCAGCTGGGGGTCTGTTCCACATCTTCTAACACCAGGACCCGGACAGAGGGGACAGCTGTCATCTCAAATATTGCTGGTCACCAAGCAAAGGGAAAAAGAGAGCACAGCCATTGTGCTAGCTCTTATGGTCCCCTCAAAGAGCGCTTTCACCCATTTTCATTGCCAAAGCACATCCCATGGCCACACTTATCTTCTGAGGGGTAGCAATTCACTTCATGCTGGATGGAGGAAAGCTAGAAATTTGGTGAACAGCATGAATGACAATTGTGCCATTCGTAGAATAGTTACCATTTATTGAGGGTTTACTATGGGGCCCCACTTCTGCTGAGTACTTGACATATTTGTATTTCATCCTCACAGTAATCCTGTGAAGGAGGTGCTATTATCCTCATTTTACAAAGGAGGACCCTGAGGTTCGGAGAGATTAGTAAATGCCCAAGATCACAGTGAATGACCGGGCTTGGAATCAGGGTCTGCCAAACTCCCAACACCTGCTTCTTTACACTTCAGTCTCCTCTTCTTTATCATTTGTTACCTTTCATATGAATTCAGGTATATCTTGGGACATAATTCCCTTCCTGCCTTTCCTTGTGAGAGGACACACGGAGATGAGTTGGGTGCTTACTCTTTCTAAATCTAGCATTCAATGCCCTTATGCCTCCATCCCTATGGACGATGAATGTCAGAGAGACTCAGCATCAGTTCACCTTGAGGTAAGATTATCTTTTGCTCCTTCTGGAGCTCACTGGACTCATTTACATGTTTGTTGTCTCTTTTCCCTCATGATGGGAGCTCTTATCATTCACCCATCACCTAATTATGAATAATTTTGTATGTTTCCAGCTTTTCTGAAACTCCTTGGAAGTGGTTGGCTTGTTGTTTTCATTGGGTAGATGTTTTACATTAACCACCAAGTAAAGCATAATTGAGGCTGAGGGCAAGAGGCGCGTACCTCCAATCACAGGAGCATTAGCGCACAGACATTTCTATTTATATGCACATCAGTATGCGGTTGGTATTTGTTTTCTTTTTCTGCTTTTTCACATTTTGCATGAGATATACCCCACAAAACATGTTGCTGTAGCAACAAGAACAAACACTTGCATGTGTTAAATTAATAAGGCAGTGTTGGAAGCTGACTTTCCTTCAAGACAGGAACAGTCTTTGGTTGCCATTGTTTTCTCTAGGAAATTACTGAGTGACATAAAAAAAACAATGCGTCGTTAACCGTGGGTATGAACGTCTACATCGGTGCTTCCTGTGAGATCTGTTGTCTGCCAGAAAGCTTAAAAACAAGTCAAGAGGCAATTTAGTGGGAAGGGGCATAAGGGAAGTCCCCACTCGGAGCTTTGCACATGGTCATATCCTGCTCAAAAGGCCACTTCATATCCTGAGCAGCTAAAACCTCCTAATGGTCAACAGCAGAGTTTAATCACACTTCGAAATTTGCCCATGTTTTTCAGAGTATTCCACTCTGTCCTGTTGCTTGGAGCTGCTTATCTTATTATTCATTTAGTCTTTTTCTTCCTTTTGTTTCTGGCTAAACAATAAAGGATTCAAAGTAAAGATTCCGTATATCAGTGGTGTTATAAAAATTCTTAATTTTCAAGCATATCATCAGAGCCCAAGCCATTAACCTCATTGAAGCTGAATTTCTTTCCCTGTAAAATGAAGGTATGGTAGCCTTCTCCATTCAAGCTGTCGCAGTTCATGATACTGTGAATCTCAGAGAAATGCAGTCTTGGGCTTTCTTCTCCTCTGTGCATACTAAGTGCGTAGCATACTGTCTGCTCCGGAAACGTGTTCTCATGGATCCTAAGTGTAGTCATTCACACACAAAGCAGAATTTAATTCGTTAATTATTTCAATGTTTTATTAATGATAGTGTTCACCACACTGTAAACAGATTTATCCTTCTCACTTTAATTAAAGCTCTTGGGAGCACTCTCCTCAAAACAACTGTGACTTTTCCCTGATTAAAATGCCAGGAGACGAGGGGGAAAAAAGGCAAGAGATATAATGCTTAGATGGGATATGACCTTTGTTGATCCAAAGAAATAAAATGGCACCAGGGACTAATCGATTACCACACCCTCCAGTGAGTTTAGAAATAGAATTGCTTGATAAACCGACTCAGGCTGAAACTCCACTCTTCTCCAAATTTGGGGGCATTGTCTTTTGTGGGAAAATTTTTGGGTACTAGATTATTTATGCCGTCACTTATCCCAGAGAAGCAGAAAGTGAAAGCGCTGGCTCCTAAACCCCATCCTATTTGGTTTGGTAAATCAGCCCTTTTATGGATTAATCACACAGAAGAAAGAAGCCTCCACAAAGATACTCTGTAGCTCTGAGAATACCTCACCGAGCCCCCAGAGCAAAATCGTCTTCTCTCTGCACTACCTCTCTCTATTTACTTGTACAGATGTTCATTCTGAGGAATGAGGAGAAGGAAAGTTCCAGAAGAGAGGAGCTAGCACTAACTTTATGAGGAGGCTTGATTCTATATTTTCCTCTTGCCTTATGTATGTTCCTGTTGGATAATATTCCACATTTTCTAACTGAAGGAACTTTGAAAGCAGACATCAGCAACAAAAGGCCTTAGTGTGGAAAGGAGGTAGTCTGAACTGAGTCATAACACACCCACAATACCACACACCACACACCCTCAGTCGTGTTCACTCACTTACAATCATAGTGTCAAAGAAAGTAAATGCCCTTGTTAATGTTCAACATGTGAAACTGATCAGGCCAGGCCTTAGGGTTGTTTTGTGGATTTTAAAATTAGTTATATGATTGGGGTGCTGGGTGGCTCAGTCGATTAAGCGTCCGACTCTTCATTTTGGCTCAGGTCATGATCTCATGGTTTTGAGATCAAGCACTGTGTTGGGCTATGCTCTAGGCATGGAACGTGCTAGGGATTCTTTCTGTCCCTCTGCCCCTCCCCCCACTTGCACTCTCATTCTTTCTCTCAAAAATTTAAATAAATAAATAATAAAATTAATTGTAAGACATGTTCTAACAACAAAACTTTATGTTCCTATTGCACTTTTTCTTTTTTCTTTTATTTATCTTTAATTTAATTTTATTTTTAGAGAGAGAGAAAGAGAAAATGCAAGTGGCAGAGAGGGGCAGAGGGAAAGAGAAAGAGAATCTGAAGCAGGCTCCATGTTCAGTGTGGAGCCTGACGCAGGGCTTGATCCCGTGACCCCGGGATCTTGAAGTGAGCCGAAATCAAGAGTCAGCTGCTCGACCGACTAAGCCACCCAGGCGCCCTACTTTTCCTTTTTTAAAGCACCTTTTTGTACACATCCCAGTTTAGTCTTAGAATGTAAGTTAAATAGGCCAAAGATTTACATCCTCAACTTCATGTGAAAAAACAGAGGCTCAAAGAAGTTAAATGGTTCATGAGTCCCAACTTGCAGAAAAGATGCAACTTGTGGGGAAAATTGGGCTTACACAATGGAAGTGGACTTCCTTTCTCACACGTGAGAATGGAGTCAGTAGGCACAGAGAGATCATGAAGGCAGACAGCAGCTGGTGAGTCACCACTTGTGGCTGGACCTGACCCAGGCCCAGCGTGCAGCTGGCTTTTCCATAGCTCTTTGGCCATTCGAACTGTGAGTTTTTCACCTTACACTCTCAAATTCTCAAATGCAGTAAACTGAGCAATTCTCTCACGCCGACTCTACAGAGGAAAACCACAAAGTCTGGTGAGGTGAGGTCGTAAGGCTCCACAGGTCCTGGAGGAGAGACAGTCATTCAAATAGCCAAATTCCTATAATCCCCAGCCCAAGGGTCTTTCCTCTAGTCCAGGAGGTCCTTCCTGGCTTATTGCCCAAAGGCTTCCCAACATCCCTCCAGGGCTGTGAGTTGGAGCTACCAGCAACTTCCAGAGTGGCTCTGTCATCATTAAAACATGGAATTAACAGTTATGACTTGCTGATAATGGAGACAAAAGGCAATTTAAAGGCATAGGCTTGATTTCAGGAGCTAAGAAGGGGCCAGCTGGATGCCCTGTATTGGAATAGTAACAAATGAAGTAACTCATGAATTCTTGGAAATATTCCCTCTGACACATGGAATTATTACACATTTTTAGGGAATCTTAGGTGGGAAAAGTTAGTGCTCCTCATTCAGTTAAAAGAATTTATTTGGAATCCTTGTTTTTATCTTTATTTTTTCTTTTTTTTTTTTTAATTTTTTTTTTCAACGTTTATTTATTTTTTGGGACAGAGAGAGACAGAGCATGAATGGGGGAGGGGCAGAGAGAGAGGGAGACACAGAATCAGAAACAGGCTCCAGGCTCTGAGCCATCAGCCCAGAGCCTGACGCGGGGCTCGAACTCACGTGAGATCGTGACCTGGCTGAAGTCGGACGCTTAACCGACTGCGCCACCCAGGCGCCCCTGTTTTTATCTTTAAAGTTACTTGTCTTCCAAAATTAGGATAGAAACTGAAATCATTTATCGTAAAGCCTTAGAATATCATTTATTTTAACAGGCTTCATGTATAATTTTCTTCTAAACTTTCTGGAAAAATCTTTTGTTCTCATAATAATGTGTTGAGTATGGAACAGGTATCGTGGATGAAATAGTTTTTGACATTTTCATACAATTGCTAGTTTTTAGCAGGTTTACAATCTGTAATGCTGTATTCATAATTGGTTCCATTTGCTGAATTGACTGGTCCAGAACATATATTGAGCCACGTTATCCTGACTGTAAACGGTCTGCTTATAAACCAGACACTTTAGAGGGTACATTATCTCATTCAGATCATTAGTAAATTGCTGAAATCGCAATAAAATGATCCTTTATAAATGTGTAACTAGAGAACTGACAAAAATAGCTCACTGGGTTACCCAAATGTGGAATGAGACATGTAAAATATAGTGTTGGCAAATTTAGGGAAAATATAGCTGTTTGACTGAATGTTTATTCCCCAGGTGTGCTGCCTGTGTGTGTGTCTGTGTCTGTGTGTGTGTGTGTGTGTGTGTGTGTGTCTGTGGTGCAACTAATATTAGTATGCTGTTTTAGCGAAAACATTGATCTGGAAGGGAGAAAAATTGCTTTAAAAAAATTCCCCCAAGATAAGTCTTTCATTATCTTACCCTGTTTCTGCAGGGACCTCTACTTCCTGATAAAATGAATGCTTTACATCCTATCACAGGGCTGTTTTCTCTGACTAGGTTCCACCCAGGAAGTCTCTGTTCCCAAAATTCCTCTCTGGAGGAACTTTTCCTTTGCTTTCTCTTGTACCTTGTTTTCTCAAGTTGTTGAAAGTCATTTGAAGGAAATACTTATAGAAAACATGTACAGGGATGGGTTAAAGTCAGAACTTGTTGCTGCATTAAAGGAGGTTATGATTTGGGGAACATGGAATAAACGTGTGGCATAATTATTTAAGATATTTTTACCTGACTGTTTTGTCATCTACAAAATACCAAGATCATTTTAACTGTTTTGATCAAATCAACCACTTAATTCAGTTTTAAAAATCAGTCAAATGATTTTACTAATTAGTATTTCATGTCAACACACCCCAAAGAGAATGTGTGACATTTAAAGAAACCTCTTAGATTTTTATGATGAAATCGCTGGAAAGACAATATTGAAAAAAACCACAACTATTCAGGTAGAACTACACTTCACATAGATTAATTTGCATACCACACACATTTCATTTGTTTATGGTTTTGGTTTCTTAATTGTTTTATGTCTATTTGGAACCAATATTCATAGTTATATTCTAGAGGAGAATTGTTTTCTTTCTAGGATAGCTCAGCTTTAAGTATAAGGCTAAAAGCAGATGCAAACATCATTTTATCTAAATTCCTTATTTTGCTTGAGTTCAGAGGTTAAGTGATTTCCAAGACCACATAGCAAGTTAATGACCCAGACCCTGGACTAGAATCTTAGCATCCTTGCTGCCCCTTCTTTGTTGCTACTCAGTTGTAATACTGTGCAAACATGAATTTGGATCCTTCCTGAAGATGACATCGTGAAGACCAGGTAAGCACATTTAAGTCCCAGCATATTCCTGCTTAGTTACTGATTGGTAAAAGATGTCTATCAAATTGAGCAGTCATTGCCAAAGCTTTACCTTTGGCCAATGACTGGACTCTGTCCCAACCAGAGTTTCTTGGTCTAAACAATACTGATGTTTTAGATTAGATAATTCTTTAATTTTTTTAATGTTTATTTATTTTTGACAGACAGAGAGAGAGAGAGAGAGAGAGAGCGAGCACGAGCAGGGAGGGGCAGAATCCGAAGCAGGCTCCAGGCTTGGAGCACAGAGCCCGATGCAGGGCTTGAACTCATGAACCGTGAGATCATGACCTGAGCCAAAGTCGGATGCTTACCCAACTGAGTCACCCATGCTCCCCTAGATTAGATAACTCTTTATTGTGGAGGCTATCTGTGCATTGTAAGATATCTAGCAGTACCTCTGGCCTCCACCCACTAGAAGTCAGTAACACACACACACACACACACACACACACACACACACACAAAAACACACACCACACACACACACAAACACACACACACACCTCAATTATGACAGCCAAAAATGTCTGTAGGTATTGTACAATGTCCTACTGGGGACAAAAATCCCCCTCCATTGAAAACCATTGGTATAGAAGATGTCCCAAGTCCTAATCAAGTCATTTTTTAAATAATAAGGTTAATCACCATTAATAAGGTTGATCACAAAGGAAAGGTAAACTGATTGCTTGGCTGTTTTTTGTCACATTTCAATTGCTTATCATAGATAATCATTTGAATAGAACCGTAGTTCTTTTGTTTTCCAAAAATACAGATGCATCTGTTTACCTTATGCAGGAAAACAGCATCATAAACCTCCTGGTTTATTTATCTTAAGCTTCACTATTTTTAGCTTTTAAAAGTGAACTGTTTTTAGCTAAATAAATACAGATGTGATTTCAAAATACTGTAGTTGGGTCTCAAAATGCACTGATAAGGATTGGATTATGAAAAGGAAACACAAGGATAAAATCACAAGTCATTGTTGACAAGATATAGGAAAAATAAGACTGAAATGAGCCCCTCCACACCTGGACATTATGTGTCACTGACCTTTGCCAAAGTATTTTAATTTTTTTGCAGTATGTAAATCAAACGTGTGTGCGTGCGTGCGTGTGTGTGTGTGTGTGTGTGTGTGTGTGTTTTCACTTCCATGGTAATCAAGAGTAAGGAGCTGTGTTTGAAAAACTTGTCTATTGCTTATTAACTTATCTTTTCATGGGAAAAATACTATTAAGTTTCCAATTTTGTAACCTAAACAACAACACATTAAGAGCTATCAATTCCAACCAGTTTCATATCTGTGGACCAATAAGAAAGCAAGGTTGATGGTTTCACATCTGTTTTAGGTGAAAGGCTGTTCCTGTCTGTGGTATTTAAAATTTAAAGAACTTCTGTTATTATACAATTGGGAATCCTCAGGGAGTAAAATGTTAATGAAATCCATAACATGCACAGATTTTATGATAGCAGTTTTAAGAAATTCCTTTGGTGGGGTTTGTTGATTTCTGTCCCGGTGGTAATAATTGTACCTTTTACAGAGTGCATTAATGTTCGCATTTAGGAGCAATGGCTACGTTTATGCAGCGTGTAATGTAACACACGAACTCCTAAGCTTTAAATAACTTTCATATCGTAATTTGAAAGCCCTGGAGCAAAAAATGTGTGTTCTTCAGAATTGGCACAACCCACAGTTTAAGACTTACCTAGCACGTTCACAGCAACCTCCTCCAAAGATGAAAAGGTACACCCTGCAAATTCCAAAGACTGGATGCAGATGGACATTCCAGACCCTCTTATATTTCTCATTTAATGCACCATTTGAAAGCTCTGCATCAAAAAGGCAATTTTGATCAGCATCACAATAACAATTTGGGATGCTGACCTACAAGAGAGACAGATACTCATATTTATTTCCTTTCTCCACTTCCACTGCCCTCCCCGCAGCTTTCGAATTTCATTTAATTCTGTGTTCAGATAAAGAGAGGAAAGCAGATTAAATCAAAAATGCTCTATAAATCCCAATAGTAATAAAATGCATTATGCTTTCATATTTCCAGCTATTGAACAGAGTAAGCATGTGAAACTAATTGCACACATTATGACTCAGAATAATCACATATGTACTCATGCATGTGACATGCAGGGTTTTTGGGTTTTTTTTTTTTTAAGCTCTCTTTTCCTTAAGGGGTTAAAAATGCATTTATGACACTCTTAGAATTGCCTTTCTTCAGAACAGTGAAGTCTTACTTTTACCAAAGTTTTGTTTTCTCACAATTCTAATGCTTTAAATTTCTGACTACATTTTCAGGATTTAACAGAAAAATAAATCAGCTCCTTTATTCTTTGAGCAGGCCTGAGAAGGACTATCTATTGATAGAATTCTTCAGGGGATGGATGATTGGACCAGACAGCTTCTGAAGTCTTTTCAAGCATTTAAGATTCGGTGATTCTATTAGAAATAAATTTACTCTATCAGCTGGTGCCCTGGGCTTTGCCTAAATGAAAACATAAATATATGAAGCATAAGTGGAATTCATTTTAAATACTCCTGATTACCGTGTGAGGCAGCACATAGCAAAAATGTATTCTCAATTCAAAACATTTTCTCTTCTTCGATAAAGTAATTGTTTAGGTTGGTTTCACCATGAAGTTTATCTGAGGATTTCACATAGAAACTTCACTAGTGAGGCCTGTCTTCCTTGGTTCTTTTGTACTAGCTCACAGGGATGTGCAGCCCACCAGGGAAGATAAGATGAAGCCCAGAGAGTTCATCTTTCGTGTCTCTCCAGTCTTTGAAGAAAATATCTGTAAGGCATAAGCTTACCTACCATTACGGACTGTTCACACCTTAAAGTCCTGCCAATACTCAGTCTTTTTTTCTTTCCTTAAGAAGACAAATACCACATTCAATTCTGAGGATGTTATAGGCCATAATACTAGCCCAGAAAAGTGACAGGGAAAAAAAGCGGCCCCAGGGAACCTGGATGAAGCTGTATGAAGAAGGACATTACAGTTGTCTTATGCCTCCAAGACTTGATGTATTTACTTTGGGCTAAAGCTGATGCAGATAGATCCATCTCAGAGGAGAGAAAGACCAAGACCCAGGGAGACACGCAGGCTAATAGCTACAGAAAGTGCAAGAAATCTGACAGAGCTTTCAGTTTGAGAATCTGGAAATGAAATCTAAAATTTGCAGTGGGGAGTACCTGTGATAATAAAAAGAAACTAGCAAATTATGAAATATGAAATACTGAAGAAAATGTTCTTTTGTATTTTAGGAGGGACACCACGCTCACGGGAAGAAGAGATAACAGCTCTTTTTTATGTTCCTAGTCTTAAAAAATGAAGGTATAGCACGTAGGATTTTCATGGGCTAATTATTTAAACCTTATTTTAAAAATCCAGGCTAGTCATTGCTACTCTCAATCAGCAACATTCTATCACACACATTATACTATTTCTGTAGTTTTAACTTATGTTTCCAAATATTGCAATAAGGAGGCTCTAATTTATTTAGAAAGCTCCAATGCCAAGACAGCAAGAATTCATTTATTTAACAATTCAATTTCCATGGAAAGAAAAACCAGTCAATACATTTGTACATTCAATATGGTATTTCCTCTCAATCAACCACTAGGAAATAAATGAATCTTCTTTATTGCGACAAACGTGGAAGGCATCTTACGTGATCTCCATCTGCACATTCCTGTGTTTTCTGGGCAGTAGGACAAAAAGGAAAAGGAGGCAGGAATAGGCAATTTGGGGTTCATCCTGTATATGCTGAAATTCAACTGTGATTATTAATTCCTGTAATACAATAATCCAGTCCCCTTAGCCTAAGAACTTTGCGGTTTCAAGAAGAATTTACGTTAACATCTGTTTATCTACTTACCTTTCTTTGAAGTGTCTAGACTTAGAATATTCATGTGTCTCATATAGAATTCATCTTAATTAAAATCTTTTTATCAAAAGTAATTCAAATGTTATGAAGCAGTTCATTTGATTTCTTTTTAAATACTGGCAGTTTTAGTAAAACCATGCAAAGTGATGTGTTCTTATCCTTAACTTTGTGTCTAAAAGTATAGTAACAATGGGATAGGATTCTTACTGCTCCAAAAACTTGCAAGGGTATATGAAAGGGATGCTTTTTTTAGCATTTACAAATATGCGCCTTAGCTCCATGTTTTTCTGTCAAGAAGTGCCCCTTCCACACACACACACACACACACACACACACACACACACACACACAGCAGTGTGTCCATGTTCCCCAAGAAAACATTTCACCTCTTGTCACCTCCAAGTGTATGCTTGAAATAGATGTATCCAACCACGTGTTAAGAATGGTTCCAGTGGATAAATGCAAGTCATAGCTTCCATTATGTTAAGGACTTTAGGCAGTGCTAGGGGATGAATAACATGATATGCTTAGTGTAACATCTGTGCTCATTCTCCTGTGGTTTGAAAGTAGTCATGCACATGCATTTTTCCCATTGTGTGACCCAGGCTGAAATGCATGAAATTAATATAGATTTTTTTTTCAGCCTGCATTTGGATGGCAAAGCAGCATATCTTCAGAACACAGAATGATGTCATGCTTTTTCCCTTTCTTCTAAGGGGAGCCTGGAAATCACTAATCATTATATAACATTTCTCCTCTCCTTGTTTTCATTGCCCAGCTCCAACACGGAGTCAGTCAGTCCAAAACTACAGACCGTTCCTTGTGAATTGTAAATGCAAATGATTTTCTTAGAGAGTAATTTTTGAAAATGCATTATTTCAAGGCTTTTCTTGTCCCCCTTTCTCAGTGATCTTCAAAAAGAATCAGTATACACTTCCTGGATGAATGATAAGCTTCCAACAGGGAAAACGCAGTTGACCAAATATTCAATCGTGACGTTCATTTCATCTGTTCTCAGGAATGACTGGCATCCCTTCAGAGACTAACTGTTGACACGCACTTTCTGATGGCCAGCTGTACCTAGGCAGTCTGTTCTTTCTCTCCTTTCTCGTCTCCGGGGCAGCATTCCTTATAACCTTAGGCGGTGACTGACTTTAATCTCAATAATCCCATCAGCTCCTTGCTGGATTGTTCATGCCAAGTGGACGAGTTTTCTTGGACACCTGCACTTGCAGATTTGCCATCAGCACATGAAATTCTCATTAACGTGACAGGCCCACCTAGCTCCCTGAGAAATACATGGAAAGTCAGTATAAAAGGATGCTGTCAGAGTTTATAGGCCAAGAAGCTGATTTAGACTGTTGCCCTCATCTGCAAGTCTTTAGTTTCCAGAAATTCATCCTTGTGTTTGTTTTTGAAACCAAGCTTTTAGGAGGAGGGAGAAAAATTAAAGTCATGACTTACTGGAAAACTAATAATAAACAAGTCTTTTTGTTTGTGCTGGAATAGACAGATGCCTTTGGAGTACAAATGTGTGTTTATCTTGAGTCAGTTAGGGATCTCCCCACTAATGCAGATAAAACTTAACAGGAAGAGTGGAACAACAGCTTCTGGAACAAGTAAATACACTTTACCTGTACATGACATTTAATATGCTTTTTGGTCTTTTAGGTTTGAAAATCTCTTTAAACTCCTGATAGACCTGAAAGATGTATGTGTCATAACTGAGGTCACTGCATCTAGAAAGGGGTGATGCGATTTTTTGCCTCGGTGCAGAGCTCTAGTTCTCCTGCCAGGAGGTTCACTTACGAGGCTGTTTCTCAGACACCATAGACAAAAAAACCCACAAAATTCACCAAAGGCCTGAAATCTGCATGCATTTCCTAGCCACATACAGCTATAATTCCAACGTTTTATAAAGCCCACACGTTAATTTGGTAAAACCGTAGAGACCTATAGTTATGCAGTGAAATGTTGATGTTGTTCCTTTTTAGAAAATACAGGAAGGGTATGGGAAAAGTCTAACATACCAGATACATAAACAGCCAATACATAAACATCCTGTGGACATCATGCTTGCAATTAACTTAGCTCTAAAATAAAAGGTTTGCGTGAGGTTGAGAGCATGATAGACATTGTGAAAAAAAATTTATGGAAGTCCTACTGTCCTTTGGGGTCACTTGTGGGAGGAAGGACACATACTAAGTTACTTGAGAGGTGATCTGAGAAATAAGTGAAAAGGAATACTTCACACAGCGTCAACCTAGCCCATGAAACTCATTGTTCAGTGGACTCCAGCCTCAAGTAGTGGGCTTTTCAAAGGACTGGAAATTTTATGACTAGTTATACTAGTTGCAGTTATAAACGCCGAGATACAAATAATCACATTCCTAGCTTACATGCACAAGTTAGTTGGCCAAACACTAACTTTGCCTTTAATGACAGGCCATTGGCTTTTGTTTGGAAGAAAGGGGTTTCAGATCTTGCCAACAATGGTGGACAGACACAGCATTGAGTTTAAATCGAACAGATACATACTGAGTATCTGCTAAAGATTAGACACTGTATGTGAGAGCCAGGTGAATTTAAAATGAAAGTTTCTGTCCCTCCTTCAGAAGAGTTAAAATCCAGGTACACTCACACACACACACACACACACACACACACACACACACACACCAATTACCCAAGTGACTAAGAGAAAAAAATATTAGGGTCACATTCTTATGGTTAATGTGTGTACGAATGCTTCATTATGATCCTCATAATAACCATGGGTTGTAACTAAATAGAGTAAGCCTTAGTGTTTTTGCTGGCAACACGAGAAGACTAAGGCTTGGGATGGCTAATTAACTTGCTTAACATTGTCCAGGTCACTTTTTAATGTCAAAGCTACAGAGGTACTTCTGGACCCTGTGCTATCTGCCACCACTTGCTGCCTGCATCACCCCAATTTTTTCCCTGAAGTCTAGAATTGATTGAGCATTTATAATGCAGTCTATCCACTCTGTACTGAGATTTATTGTTTACTTTACTTATTCCCTCACTGACTAGAGGGCAGGAATCTGGGAACCTTCCCTCTCTTTCACCCAAGTATCTAAGACTTATTTGTGTTATAAATGAGTAATTGCCAGTCACCAACTTCCCTCCACCGAAACAAAAACGCTCACCATTATAAGCTCATGTTCTGAACTCGATGCCCTCTCCTTAAATGTTTGAGGAGCGAATGGTATGATTTCAACAGCAGTATGAATCCCTGAAGTAAACAAAAGGTTTTTATGCCACTTCACTGAAATGTTTTCTTTTAAATGTAGATATAAACTTAGGGTAAGACTGCAGAGTGTGCCATTAGAGCTCAAGAGAGAAGTCCCTGACTCATGCAGATTGAGGTTTAGGTATGTTCCCAGGAATGCTTGGATTCCCAGAGGCAGGGAGAGCCCATATTTCAGCAGGATTATCTCAGCAACACAGTACATGCTCATGAGCTTAAAGCTTAATTACAAATAAGATGTCATTGTCTCTCTGTCATTAGCCACGCCCTTCCTGGCCTGGACTTGTGGACCACATGAAGGCCCACGCAAAGAGTGATACATGCTAGGGGGAGGGGGCAGGGAGGACACTTAACCTTGATCTCTAAAGCAACTTTGCCAGGAGATATTAGATAGAAAGAAAATATTCATCATATCCGATATTTCAAAATACAGACAGTTGGGTGAGATATTTTTCCAGTTGATTCTGCCTTTAGCTCAACAATCTTGGCCCCTTCCCTGGCCAAAATCTTACCCCATCTTATGGGATCCAGTTTGATTCAAATGACCCTTTTACCATAAACCCTGTTCTTTCTCTTCCTGGAAGGAATCTTTCTTCTTTGGAATCCCATAATGCCTCATCTGTCAACATGGTGGTGTTTTTTACTTTCAGCCTTGTGTTATCATTATTTCCACATAGGCCTACCTGCTTCCAGAGCCTGGAAAACAGTACATGTGTGTTGAGTTTAATGGATTAGCTGTTTTTACCTGGACACCTGAGATCCTGCAATTTAATTTCACACGTTCAGCTTGAACATCTATGATATGTAACGTGCCCTAATTGTGAGCATGCTCCCTCGCTCCATTTATTAGTTTATAGTTTTCCCCCAAACGTTTTTAAGAAGGAGAACAGTAATTGTTTATCTACATAATACAGTGTGTCTTAATGTCCAGATTTTAGAGGTTTCTCAAGTAAGAGAAGAATTCAAATGGAATAACTATCTGGTTTTTCTGAACACAATTATATCTGTTCAAGAAAATCTAGAAGGAAAAATACCCTCAGGTTTTGCAGAGAATATGTGAAGACTTTCTGCTCATACGTGTCTTAAAGATGTTTTTCATAAACTAAGCTGAGCATTTTCGGGTGGGTGTCACAGTCCCATGTGCCGCTGTCAATCCAAAGATCTTCAAAGCCTAATCTATCTTCAAAGCCTGTATCTATCACATGGAGGAAATGTAGACCAGTGGTGGTGCCTCCATTCTAGAACATTCCATCTTTATCGTTTCCATATTGGAATGATTTGAGTAGCTGGATTCTGGAAATGACTCTAGTTGAAATGCTAAAGTATTAACCTGCTGCGCGGATTCCCTTTTGTTTCTTTTTTTGCCTATGCCACTTGCCAATTTTAACAGCTACAGCAGATTTTACTATTTAAACAGAACCAGATGGAACTCCAGTTCAAAGAACATAGCAGAATTAAATATTACTTTTTTAATTAGTTGTTTCTGATTTATACCCAAAAAAATTAACATGAGATAGGAAGAATGTGCAATAAATTCAGACACAAAGGAACCCACTTAAGCATTATCTCTCTTTATTAGCCAAAAAAAGACAAAGGTCTGCCCTTGTTTAGGGACGTGGTTTTTCTTGCCCCTTTCCTTGTTCTTGTGCTGGAAGTATAGTGGCAAGTCAGGGAAACCAGGCTTTCCATTGCGTTTCTGCTGTCACATCCTTATCTAATGTTATTCCAACTGGCTGGCTCAAGTCTTCCGATAGAAGAATTCATCTGTTCATTCATGTAGGATTGTTGTACTATTGGAGTTTTGTTATAACCAGTAGTTTGTTTCCACCCAAGAAAAATGCTTTCCTTTAATTTAGCTATGGGAGAGAAAAGAGAGAGAGATTAATACAGGCAATTAAGACCAGAAAAGAAAATAGGTAAGGTTCTTCCTGCCTTGCACTTTTCTCATACTTGGATATTTTTACTCTTTACCAGAATTTTAAAAATATTTCCTCATTATCTTTTGCTTAAAACAATCCATCCCTACCATCTTATTTTTCAACAGCATAACTGAGTCACTTGCAAAGTTTTGCTTTCTGGTAGCCTGTGTAAATTTTAAACCCACAGTCAAGGTAATCATAAATGGTTTCATATTTTCTATGATTATACAAAAATGTAATTTTTAAAAAGAATGATCAGATTTCATTATTCTTGACAAAGCAATTCTTTCAATACTTATCAAGTTTTTGCAATACAGATGGTGCAACAGCATGGGTGAGTGTTTGTACATGGGCCACGGATCTCCTCTGGGTAAGTCCTGGCCCAGTCACTGGTGAGCTCTGTGACTCTGGGCAAGGTCCACCCACCAGTTAGTTCCTCAGTTGCTTTGCCCATAAAATCTTCCATGTGTGACTATTGAGAATTCAAAGAGATAATCTTGTAAATTTAGCCCTTAATAAATGCCTGATACATAGGGACTGCCCTGTGGTTTTCCTGTTAATATAGTAACTTCAGCTGTAAGTATATTTTTTATGTAATACAATAATAGTGAAAAAACACATAAAGAGATAGAGAATTATATCACTGGCTATAAAGTGGTTATATTCCAGTTGGTAACTATACAAAGTCCAAGATGCTAGGTTAAGGAATGCAATGATCAGATGCTTGAATTAAGCCCTCAGATCCCAGAACAGCATTGATGTTCAAATGACCAGGCTCTATCAGAAAACATGTGTGTTATCTAAGGAAATGAGACAATTACTTAAAAAATATTTTCTTTAGCTTGTGGTGTCTAGTGATGAATTAAACAGCTCTTTGAGTCATCAGAGATGCTCTAAAAAAAAACCCAACACACTCTCCCCCTGCTTCAAAGTATTTTTCCTGTTTTTAATCAGACTTCAGTTCTTTGTCCTTTATTTTTTCAGGCTCTTGTATTGACCTGCTATGGGAATGTTAGAAGCTGGTAAACGCTTCCTTACCAATGCTACCTCAATGGGCAGTATTTTATTGAGCAAGACAGATTTTCATTTTAGAAATGAGGCTTTCCGCATTATGACATTACCAATGGCTGGTTATGTATTATTATAGAAAGCAACGATATTCATTTCATGGCTCGGAGGCTGCATGCTGGTGTTTAAACGGCAGTTTGCAAAGGTTTGCTACGTGATTTACTACACAATGCTAAGATGTGTGCTTTGTCCAAAAGTGATTCCCAGTAAAATGTGTGCCTCTCCTGGCTTCTCTTTATCTGGGGAATGTGTTTCCTGCCATTACTAAGACAATGCCATGGCCATAAAGTGCATGTGGATTATACCTGTAGACATCTTACAACAAACGTTGAGTCAGGATCATGGTCAGGATCTATGCTGTAGGGAGTCCTCACCCCACAGGTGCTGCTAGCTCTCTACCCCCTGCCCCCCCAGAAGTGGATGAGGACAGGATTTTACTATTGCACCTCTCCCCAAACCCGAAATGAAAATTGGGCTTTCCTCTTCTGTATCTGCTGTCTGACAATATTTTCTCTTTGAAGATAGAGCACAGTGAAAGTAAGATGTGGGTAGACATTCTACTAGCAGTGTTAGAATTTATATTTATATTTATATTTATATTTATATTTATATTTATATTTA
>NW_024412434.1:3962052-4020898 GCF_014898765.1 Herpailurus yagouaroundi
ATTTATATTTATATTTATATTTATATTTATATTTATATTTATATTTATATTTATATTTATATTTATATTGGAAACAGGATATATTGGGTAAGCTATTGTAAGCTAACTCAGAGAGTGGCCGACAGAACTCAAAAGTAGCGTGCTAGACTTCTGCAAAATAGTCTACATACTACCAGATAAGTACCAGATGTTTATGTGCATCACACACACAGAGTGAAACATTCAACAATTTTAGCGAATGCATTGATGCTTGGCTCCATGCATACCCGTTCCACCATCACACCCCCTTACCATCACCCTTAATGTCAAACAGAAGTGCATCAAACTCAGATGTAAAATCACATCCATCTTCCAATTAAAAATAAAGCAGCTGTGAAATAATGATATTCTTTCAAAATAAGAAGATAGTGATTGGAACAGAGCTGATTGGATTTAGGGAAAGCAGGTTACTTAATTATGGTTATTGTGTGAATGAGTTTTTATGGAAAGAAAGGAATTATTGTTCAGGATGATGAACCCTCCAAAACACAGAGGGGTGGCTTTATGTAAAACTATTCTGGGGTTATATCTTTGTCTTTCCAGCTGCCTGTCTTGGGTCACCAATCTTGTCTATTATGATGTGAGGTTGGTAAGAGCTCATCATAATTCAAAAAGCTAAACCAGCAAGAGGACGGCCAGTGGCTGATTTGGAAAGGTTTTCGTGAAAACTATTTATTTTGGCTTGAAAATGACCGGAGCACAATACTCTTTAAAGAGCCATACACTTCTTAACAAATAATGTCTATAGTGGTGAGGGAGGCACAGTAAGTTGTTTAGGGTCCATTTATTTCATTAATTCATTTCCTCCTGCTTACCTCTGCACTTCCTGCTCCTCCTTCTCACCAGAACATTCCTTCCCTTTGTGCCCATTTGTCCACTTCTACTGGGTACCCTTCAATACCCATCTTAGACATCAAAGTCTGCAGTGAAATGTCTGCAGTGCCCCAACTTCCAATTCTCTGGGTAAAATTTTACTCCTTCCCCTGTGCTGGATCACTTTTCACGTGTATTGATTGCCCCATTCTGTCATCATGTGTTTGTGTTTCCAACACTCTGACTGCTCTTTATATCCTCACCACTTGATACAGAACTTAAAAGATGAGTGGTATTAAGTGTTCACTGAATGAATGTCAGTTAGGTTGAATAAAAATGTTCACAGGTTGAACAGATCATGCTACAACCATACTGTGGAACACCATGAAGCCATTGAAAATACTTTGGGCAAAAACTTCTATCCATAAAACTAAACAAAAAGCAGGTCATCAGACATAGACTTAATATGACCTCATTTTTTCTGATACTAATAAAACATACAACACGACATTCACATATAGTTTGCATAGGAAAGAATACTCTGGAAGGCTATTATTAGTGGCTTTCTCCTAATGTTGGTCTTATGGAGATTTTATTTTCTTCTTTAATCTTTTCTGCAGCTTATACATTTTCAATAGACATCTATTACTTTTCTATATAGAAAAGCAGATGTCCCTTGCAAGAAATCCTAAAAGTCTGTATGGAAGTAGAGCAAAGATGCAACCTGATGGGTTCGGTGGTGGAGACATGAGCTATCCCCCAAACATAGTGGGGGAAGAAGGTACTTCATTCTGTCTACTGGACTGAAAAGACGAAAGAGTCATTTGTTGTCAGAAAAGAGGAAAAGGTTATTTTAGGTCAAGAGAACTTCACGTGGCAAAACAGGGAAACAGAAAGGCTTATTTTGTGTTAGGAATAACAAATAATTTCACGTGGCTGGAAGGGATGGTTGGAGAGGGATAGATGCAGCAGGTAGGACTACAAAGGCCAATGGAGGCCAATGTCATGGTTAGCAGAGCTGGGTTCACCGGTGAGAATGGTGTAAACACCCAGGCTTTAGGCAGTGAGTCCTTCTGAGTCTCCTGACACAGACACAGGAAGTGTGCCCAGCAGGGCTTCTGAGGCTGACGGTTTTGCTTCTCTCCCAAACCCAGTGAGTCACTCCAGGGTTGTTGTTAGGGCATTCCTCAAAAATACCTAGGAAGAAGGACTTGAAAGAACACCCCTGGTGTTGCCCATGAGAATTCCCGCAGTGATAGGGAGGCTGTGTCTTGGTAGAGTTCTGGCTACCATCCGGTTTCAATTGCAAAGGTTCAGGCCCCAGCCCTGATCATTTTGTGAGGTTGTCATTCATCCTTACTAAACCCAGTGGCAGTAATGTGAGGAAGAAAAATGAAATGAAATTTCAAGTATCCCAGTGTGGTATAAACAAGAGAATCTGCAGAGTTTTAAAGCACAGCAGGAAATTTTATGCAATTACAAGAGGAGGTTGCTAATGCATTTCATTGCTGTTGAGAAAAGAAAATATTTTTTTCTTTTTTACAAGTGATTCGTGTACATGTTTTAGGGCCTTTCTATCTGGGACCTTGGACATTTCCCCTGTTGGATACCCAGTTAATTCCAGTCTGTTGCTCCTTCCTTTAAGTCAGTTGTTTCTAATGCCTAGGGTTCTTCCGGTTGACAACCAATTAAATTCTCTCCTACCTGGTAACCAAATTTTACCCTAAAAACAAAGTTTAAAAATTAGGAAAAGGACAGCCAGGGAATGAAGTACTAGAGTTATTTCAAATCAGCCTAAGCTGAATGTGCACTCTTGAGAATTTAATCATTTCCAAACTGAAGAGCCATTTGTAAGTTTGACAGGAAGAGTTTATTTAAATAGCTCTGCTTCATGCTCCCTTGGACGTCAAGACTTGAAGGGCCCTTCAGCTTGAAAGTGGATATGGCATTGGGCATGACTCAATGGATAGTCAGTAAAGCACTAAGTGTTCTGAGAGCATTTGAAAACAGTTGAAATTGTTGAGTGCAACCATGTCCAGAGTGCCCATTAACTTTCAGATTGCAGCGTTAGGAAATCAGAGAGTTTTTGCGGCAACTTAAAATCACCTGATTATTTGTCTGGAATAGAGTTAGATTTAGGGTTGCCAGAACATCCAGTTAACTCTGAATTTCAAGTAAACAATGGACCAGTTGTTCATATGTCCCAAATATTGCATGGGACGTACATGTACTAAAAACATTTGTTGTTTCTCTGAAATTCAAATTTAACCTAACAGTCTATATTTTTATTTGCTAAATCTGGCAAACGTGGATTTGCCTCCTTTTTTTCAGCTTTGTATACAAATTCATACAAAGTATTATAGTTCACTTGTGAAAAAAACTCAAATTTCAGAAAAAAATTCAAATAGCAAGTATAGGCACTTGATAAAAATGTGTTGGGTAAATATTTATTTGTTAAAATTAAAGCATCTACCGTTATCCAAAAATATTAATTTCTATTAAAGTCTTGCTCATTTTTTCTCTTAAATCTGGTAATAGCAACCAGAGCATAGACTTTACATCTTTAAAATCAGGTAAATGAGGGGCGCCTGGGTGGCTCAGTCGGTTGGGTGTCCGACTTCAGCTCAGGTCATGATCTCACAGTCTGTGGGTTCGAGCCCCACGTCAGGCTCTGTTCTAACAGCTCAGAGCCTAGAGCCTCTTTCGGATTCTGTGTCTCCCTCTCTCTCTGACCCTCCCCCGTTCATGTTCTGTCTCTCTCTCTGTCTCAAAAATAAATAAACGTTAAAAAAAATTTAAATCAGGTAAATGAGACAAAGATGGTTTTACATTGAATGGTATCCTCTTCCTTTCTAGATGAAGTCTCCTATTATTGAATTGTGTGACTTCAACTTGGCTTTTATGAGCTAGTAACACAGCTGTTTTTCCTGGATTTAACTTTGTGTTCAGTTTTGAAGTGAATTGGCAGCATGTTGATTTAACTGCTCTAAGGGCCTTCAGGAAAAAGCAATTCATGAAAGACAATAGTCATTATTCATGAGGCTGACTGTACATAAAATGGAAATTCTTTAGGTGTCCATGGCCTATAGGACTGGAGGGTTAATTGCCAGGGGTGCCTGGGTGGCTCAGTTGGTTGGGCATCCAACTCTTGACTTCAGCTCATGTTCTCATGGCTCATGGGTTCAAGCCCCACATCAGGCTCTGCACTGATGGTGTGGAGCCTGCTTGGGATTCTCTCTCTCCCTTTCTCTCTGCCCCTCCCCTGCTTGCACTCTATCTCTCTCTCTCCAGATAAATCAATAAACATTTTTTTTTAAAAACTTTCAAAAGTATTTGCCATATATTTGTATCATTTCTTTAAAGTATTTGCATTATACAGAAATACAATAGAGGGTATGACAAATGGAGGAAAACAATTTTAAACAAATAATCAAATGTATCCCTAAAAGGAAACTGAAAACATTTCTAATCTATAGAAACAAGTAATATTTTTGTTTTAAGATCATTCTTGGTTATTGGGGCACCTGGGTGGCTCAGTCAGTTAAGCGTCTGACTCTCAGTTTCAGCATGCAAGGTCATGATCTCGCAGTTTGGTGAGTTCAAGCCCCACATCAGGCTATGCGCTGACAGTGTGGAGCCTGTTTGGGATTCTCTCTCTCTCTTCCTCTCTCTCTCTGCCCCTCTCCTACTCACACTGACTCTCTCTTAAAATAAATAAATAAACTAAATTTGTTTTTAAAGATTATTCTTGGTTATTAATGATGGAAATAAGGGAAGTAAAAGAAAAAAAAAAACACTGTAGTTGACCCTTGCACAACATGGGTTTGAACTATGGGGGTACACTAAAAAGTGTATTTTTTATAGTATTGTACTGGAGGTGTATTTCCTTATGATTTCCTTAACATTTTCTTTTCTGCAACTTACTTTATTGTAAGCATACAGTATATAACACATGTAACATATAAACTATGTGTGTATCAATTATTTATATTATCTGTAAGGTTTCTGGTCAACAGTGGATTATTAGTAGTTAGGTTTTGGGGGAGTCAAAAGTTATACATTGATCTTCAACTATGGCGCAGGTCAGAGCCCCTAACCCCCCCTCATTGTTCAAGGGTCAACAGTATTTTACTTTACAGAGAACATGGAATCATAGGAAGTCAGAGTTGAAAGGGGCCTTCCAGGTTATCTAGCCCAACTCTTTTATTTAACAGACGAAGAACTGGAAATCTAAAGTCATTAAAGATGAAGTGATTTGTCCGAGGCCCAACAGCTAGCTAGTGGCAGAACCAATACTAGACATTTGAGGGCCCGATGCTTAGATCTTTGTCCCACCCACTCATATCACAGGGTCGCAGGAACAACCCAAGCCACTGCACACCTCTGCCAGGAAATCGTGGACCTTCAGGCTTTGGTCACCCTCTCTCATCACTGCTGTGATGCCTTCCAAGTAGCCCAACCTTCAGGGGTACGAGACAGGCTAGTGAGAGATGAAGACGAGGCTCCAATGTTGAGGAACTTCTCCACTGGAAACTTACAGTAGGAGCTTGTGAACTCTAGCCATTGTCACTTGGAGGCATCAGTCCTTCCCAGATGATCCCTTGGAATCCACTTGCCTCTTAAGCTGAACTGCAAGAGAGGCCATGGGAAGATATGGGGAAGGAAGAAATCTAAGGATGAAACAGATATCCTTACTTTGCCTTCCTGGTCTCCCCTCCATTCCAGATTATAAGTCTCTGGCCCATTCTCCAAACCACAGCACTCCTAGTGCTTTCAAAGTCCTCTTGTTTCTGTCTGGAAGGGGACAGATGCTGAAGAGTGATGAGAAATGGGAGCCCATTAGACCTGAGTTTTAGTCCAAGCCTCTCCAACATCCAATTTACAAGTTTATCTTGTCTTTCCTAATTTTATCTTATCTTTTCTAATTGTAAAATAACACATACCAATGCATTGTTTGGAAAGAATTTTTAATCTCTTAGAAAATATAGCAAAATGATATTGAAACCAGTGTTCACTTTTGTACCAAGATCAAGCAATTGTGGTTGCAGCAGTCTCTTCCTGGAACTGCCAAACTCGGACAATTGCTGTCTTAATCCTAGCCATGGCTTTCTTTAGAAGGGATGAAATGGAGAAGATAGGGGATGTTGATGCCAGGTAGGAAGTAAAAGAAAAAAAAAAAAAACACTGTAGTTGACCCTTACACAACATGGGGTCCTATAAGTAGGACCTATAACTCTCAGGTGGCTGAAAACTGCACTGTGGAACCCACGGGAAAAGATGTTTCAGGTTATGATGGTGCAGGGTGAATGATTGACTAAGCTTGTATTGTTTTGCAGGTAGACTTGGGCCTTCTGCGCTTTGTCACTGCTGTCGGGACACAGGGAGCCATTTCAAAGGAAACCAAGAAGAAATACTATGTCAAGACTTACAGAATAGACATTAGCTCCAATGGGGAAGACTGGATCACCATAAAGGAAGGAAATAAACCTGTCGTAAGTTTCGCTGTCAGCCCCTCAACCAATTGTCTTTGAAACAGATGATCAATTTTCACTTGTTTGTTTGGGAGCTTTCTGTCTGGCCTGGTTTAGTTTGGGATTGATTTAAAATGAAAAGTGCAATTTGAGGTTTATATCTGACCAAGCGGTGGGGGTGGAGGGGTCTCATGTTCCCAGATCCAGAAGCCAAGAGGAAATTATACAGATGCTTCCTAGAAAAGTCAATACCAGCCAAATTAAGTGTTAGACTCAAGAATCACTTTAACCCTCCCGTGGGGACACTGAGCATGTATAGGATAAGCACTGTCTTTTTAGAACCTGAGGAGTTGTTCTGTTTTGCTTCCCCGTGTTTCTTCATTGTCTTTCATAGATTCCTTCTTTCTTCCTCTCAGTCATGGGCTGGTTTTAGAAAACTCCTTTTCATCTACCCTCTGTGGCTCACAACTAATTTACAAGAGTGTTTGGCCGTTTATGTGAAAATGAATAGAAGAAAGGCAGTTCACAGTGTTCCCTCAGATCACACAAATGACATGATGTTACTTCCTCACTGCTCTTAACAAAAGAAGACACACCAACCATGCCCTGCCCTGGGTGCCCTACCCTAAATCATTTGGAGCTGAGTTGTTTTTCTCAGCCTGCGTGTTTATTTGAAGTTATGCTTGCTCTGATTTACTCATCAAAAGATTTCTGAGATCTCATATTCACTGTTTCCCCAAAACTAAAAGCTTGCCCTGAAGGCCAAATAAAATGCACAGAAATGATAAGGATAGTAGCAAAGATCCAGGTAACTTGAAATTCAGGATTTGGGAAGAGGCCAATTAACATGTCCTTGTCTCTGTTTTGAGCATGCATGGCCTGATTTTCTCCTTCTGGGTCTGGAGCTAAGAAGAGCCATAGTGTGAAGTGAGAGAACTGTTAATTCCTTTTGATTAGCTGCAAAGCCCCCACTCTTATTTAGGGCAGACAAAATGAAAGTAGATATATAGACAGTTGCCCTGTGGGAGGGAAGGTCTATGGACAGCAAGTTCAAGGCCACTGACTAGCCCTGGAGGACATGGAACCAGTCCTCCATCTGGGGAAGAAAAATCCTCACAGCCAACATTTGTGAAGCTTTAGCAAGTAAAATTTGACCCTAAGTTTCATGACTTAATCTTGACATATTTTTGAAGACATGCTTTAATTTCAAACAAACAAACAAACAAACAAACAAGATACTAATGCCCAGGACACAGCAAGGAGAGTAAGGAGAACTGACCTCAGGCCTTCAGGCCATTTCTTTAAAACATGAGTGCTACTTCTCCACGGTGTCCTCGTCAGCCGCTGGCCATCAGTCATTGGCATGGCCCAGAAGGGGCTGTCCGAGAGCACACACCAGGTTCTGAGGGGGTGTCTGACAATGCACAGGGCTCACTCTAGGTCCACTACCGGGAACATCCTGGCACATGGAAGGGCTTCCAGAGTGGGAGGCAGAAAGAATAAAGAAGGATTCAGCAAAGATATAGGTGCGACATCCATCTGAGCACTTTTATTGAACCTAAATGCAAGCCAGACGTCCACCTGGCTTCCAGTTATTGTTGTCCACCCTCCTTTCCCTTTACTTTGCGGCCTCTCAGACACTGACCCCTACCCCCTTCCCTGCTTTCTTCGCCAATGACAAGGCCAGCAGCCCTCTTTATGTTGAGTGGAATGTATGTACCTCCATGGTTTTCAGCAAATGTGAAGTCCCCTCAGTGTGAGCCAGAGTTCACCCCCAGCCTGTGCCGGGGCATGCAGTGCTCTTAACTGACTGTCAGGCTCTCCCTGAAGTGGACTTGTTGACCCTTCAAGCGTTATATGGCTTGGGACTCTGCTTCCTCTGGCAGCTGCCCATTCTTCTCTGTCACACAAAAATGCTCCCACACAGATTGTTTCCCAGAGAGATTTGCTGAAGTAGGACAGAAATCCAAAGGCCATCACAGGCGAGGATAAATTATGATACTAAACCATCTCTGGAGAGGGATCAGGCTAACGGCCAACTTTGTAAAGCATTTGACCACCTTCAGTCACACAGGCCACTTAAGCTAAATGAAGTAAAAACATCAGCTCGACCTTTAGAAGTCCTTTCTCTCAGGGGAAGAACAAGTCTTGGAAAATTGTGGTTCTCCTCTGAGAACTTACCTGGAAACGTGGGGAGGAATCTCCAGGCCTCCAATGGGCTCAGTAATGCTCAAGTGACACAACATAATAGGAATATGGTGTGGCTGTGTAAGAAGCAGAGCACTAGCTGATTTACTTTGACACGGGATATCCCCAGTTCAGGGCCAAAGTGAAAGACAGGGAAGTAGAGGCTTTCAGTTCCTCCTGAGGTGGGTCTAGTGCCGGATGTTCCAGCATGGAACCTGCTGAAGAACACAGCAGTGGAGCCACGCCCAGGAAGAGTAGTCCCGACACATCCTTGTGGGAAACTCATTCATGACTGGCACTTACTACATTTGCAGTTACAAGCCTCATCTTTCTTAAAATAAAATGGCTCATTTTTAAAACTAGAAGCAGGAGCCCTGGAAAAGCTGATTTCCAGTTACATATCATTTATAACTCAGTGTTGATTTTGACCACTAAAACATAATTTTACCAATATCCAAAAAAGATGAAAGATCATTACTTAGTTGGTGTCAGGGATAAAGTTTCCCATCAAGAAATGGAGTTAAAAGAGGGGAAGCTACTTGAAACAGTGCTGTAGCTGGGAATACAACCTAGAATTTTCAAAAAGCCAAACCCTATGGGGGCACCTGGGTAACTCGGTTGGTTAAGCATCTGACTTCAGCTCAGGTCATGATTTCACAGTTCGTGGGTTTGAGCCCCATGTTGGGCTTTGTGCAGACAGCTCAAAACTTGGAGCCTGCTTCAGGGTCTGTGTGTGTCTCTCTCTCTCCCCACTTCCCCGCTTGTGCTCTGTCTCTCATGAATAAATGTTAAAAAAAATTTTTTTTTTTTTTTAAAGCCAGACCCTACACTGAACTCAAAAAGTACTCCTTCTGGGGGTTCCTGGGAAAGTAAAATAGAGTGAGTTCCCATGCACCATCTATAGTATTATGTAGGTCCTTATGATAAAGTTAATAATTTCCAACTTTTTTGGATAGCCTTTTTTAGGTAGCCTTTAACAAATGTTGTCTTCGTAATAGTGCTTTTGGAGTCTCTAGGATCTCAGAAAATTGAATGGATGATTAGGACAACATTCTACATTACACGTGATTTCTTCTGATTGCCATCATTTGAAAAAAAAAACATGACAAATTACTAATGCCACCTCAACCTTTGATGGGCAATGCTGAAATTATAAATAATTTTTATAGGCATTTGTGGAAACATATTTTTGTATTTGTCTTAAATCTGAAGAGTCTGTCATTAAAGGACCCTTTCTTTTTCTATATAGATCTTTCAGGGAAACACCAACCCCACAGATGTTGTGTTTGGAGTTTTCCCTAAACCACTAATAACTCGATTTGTCCGAATCAAACCGGTGACTTGGGAAACTGGCATATCTATGAGGTTTGAAGTCTATGGCTGCAAGATAACAGGTGAGTTCCAGCTTGAAGATGGCCCAGTTTTGATTTATGTAAGCTTTGCAATATAGGGAGTTTTTATAATTTTAGGAATGGGAATTTTATAATTTTATATAAAGCTGGTCATTTTCTTTATATAAATCTGGTCATTTTCAGTTGGTGGTTAAAGGCATATGCTTTGAGTTTAGACATCTGCGTTCAAATCCTGTTGATACTCCTCACTAGCTTATTTTGTGAGGGAATTTATTGTCTTTCAAAGCCTTAGTGATCTCAACTAGAAAACAGTCATCATGCACCATGCAGGATTGTTGTGATAATGGAGTAGCTCATGGATATAAAGTGCTCAGCACAGCCTGGTGCTAAGCGACACCTTTCCACTTGACTCCAAGCTCCATGATGGTGAGCACTGTGCTTTTCATCTCTGTTTCCTGGGTGCAGGGCACACTGACAGGTGCTTAGTCGATTTGCAATGAAAAATTACTGCATGGCATGCTCTCCACCTTTTTCATTTTGATGCCTATGGGTGGCTCTGTCAGCCACAGTCAAGAAGGAGTTTAACTTATGAGAATTTCTCTCTTCACTCACTCTACCTGGACAACTTTTTGTCTCAATATCTATCCCTCTTTTGTTGAATGCATACACTAATATCAGAAACTGATCGGTCAATGTTTCCTCTTTTTTCGTTTGTTTCTTCTGACATTCACAGGACTTAAAAAATCTCTGTTAAATTGATGTAAGTAGAGGGATTATACCCATTTGGGAGATGAAGGTGTATTCTGGAGGCACGAAATGGCTAAAAAAGTGGGCCAGCTCGGGACAGAGCTGGAAGTAAAAGAACTGTCGTCACTGTCACTCTCACTGCCTTTCTCTGGCGATTCACTGATCTTCCTGTGCCACCATTCTGTATTCTGAAGTAAATACTAGTCAGGCCACAATTCCTCACCGTTTAAGTAAATACATTGCAAAGGTTTCACACACACACACACACACACACACACACACAGCAGTACAATGTAACCTTCAGTGTAAGTTTAAAAGTTAAATGGAATCAGTAACTGATTCACCAAAAAGTAATTAAAAGTGAACCACTTTTAAAAGTCTCTGAACTATCTTTTAATATTATGTTAGTGTACATAGTTAGGACATTTAATCTCTTCTTCCATGAATGCTAGTACTATTGTTTTTATTTTTATCCTTTGTAGGATAATTATATCGAGACAAGGAAACTACTGAATTAAAAAAAAAAAAAACAAAAAAACAAAAGCCCCACCACCTGGGCAATTTTCAATGAAATTACAAGCCATTTGGACAAGAGCACCACAAGAAAAAACTAAGGAGAAAAAAACTATCCTTGTTTATAGGAGAGTCCATTTTGGCAAGTAATAACTGACACCTGATTTTACCAAAATCATATTTATTTCCATACCAGAGACAGGTTTGTTTACTGTTTCAGGATCTAAGACTAAGAAAGTTCAAGGCCTTGGAGGCAGGAATTGGGTGGAGAGAGGTTTGGAGGAAGAAGGGATGTTGAAAAGTTAGATATAACCTTGGCTTTATTTTTGATCAGCAGTTACATGAGAAAAGTTCTAGGTCATTTTCAGAGAATTACAAATTTCAGAAGTTGCTCACAAATTTGTAGAAACAAGGCCATTTGAGGTCAGGGTGGAAATAATTTCTGGCTCATTTCTAATCTAATGTCACTGCACCAAAAAAAAAAAAAAAAAGAAGAAGAAGAAGAAGAAGTAACTTTGTAAAGACTCCAAACGTAGTAGTCTAAACTCTGATTTCTGAAGTTCTCCTTTTAGTTCAATAAAACATACTTAAATTTGAACCTCTCTTTCCATTTTCACAAGGATTTCCCTGAGAGTTCATTCTAGGTGTGTGAGTCTTCACATGTGAAGAAGGCAAATACTTTATTGGATTTTTAAAACCAAAAATGTTACATGACTCAACGTTAAAGGACTAATTAAATGTCTAGTTTATTTATTTAAACATAGATATCTAAAATAGCATACACTATTTTCACATATATTTTATTTTACTATTATTTTAAGGAGCTATTTTTTCCCAAAAAAGATACTGCTTTTAAGTTCATAGCGCTAATATTTTTATCATGACCCCTGATATATTTTAGATACTTCTCTCTAGTAAGGTAGCTACAATCTCCAAATAACTGACCAAGGCAGATTTTTGGGAAGGCAGCATGTTATAAGGATGGTCACATGAACAGAAAGTGTGCAGACATCTATCCAGGCCTCGCTCTCGACTGTCCACTTGGTGAATGTGAGACCATGGGCAAGACATTTTGTCCCTCTGAACTCCATTTCCTGGTCAGTAAGATTAACCTTAATTCAGCTGTAATGAAGATTAAATTGAAAGTATTTATAATACACTTGCCCTAGAGTCAGTGTTAACTAAATGGTACCCAGTAAATTACACAGTGAATGGTACTCCATGAACTGAACCTAGGACAAAGTCCCAGCAAGCAGAGTTTTCTTCTTGATGACCAGAAGCAGATAGTTTTCAGCTTTCAGAGGCCCTAGTCCCCTCAGAATAGAGACTAATGCAAGAGAACAAGGCTGCAGTGTCCCTGCTGGACTGTAAGATCCGTGAAAGCAGGGGCCATGTTTGCCTTACTTTCTATTGTATCCTGTATGCCTGGAACAAGTGCTCAATACATTTATTTTTTAATGAATGAATGGATGAATGAATTGCAGTTTTATC
Organism: Herpailurus yagouaroundi; assembly: GCF_014898765.1. NCBI lineage: Eukaryota > Metazoa > Chordata > Mammalia > Carnivora > Felidae > Herpailurus > Herpailurus yagouaroundi. Next base: position 3,974,666 of record NW_024412434.1, read on the forward strand.
CACAAATGACTGAATTTCAAAATACCACCCTCTCCTCTTCAGTTGGCAATTCCTAACTCAAACTGGATTAAAACAAACAAAAACTGCTGAATTAAGTTATCCTGTGAACACATCACTCGACTTCCAAAGTCTCCAGAGCCCTTAAGTTTTAACCTAATTTTTGTATTCAGAAATTATTTTTTAGAAATACAATAATCCTAGAGAAGCCAGAGTATACAGTGTGGTCACCATGTAGAGATATAAAGAAAACAAGATTGGAGCAAAAACCATTCTGTTTTAAAGGTGATTGCCAAAGGAGCATTTTCATTATTTTGACAAAGCAGGCTTCATCATTTCGGCAAATATGGATATGTGGGGAAGATAATCTTGGAGGATTACTGCTTGATGTATGAGAACATACCACAAACTCATTTAACTTGTGTTTGTTAACCAGAAGTGTCTTAACTGGTGCTTCTGCTCACATCAGTGTGTTCCTATGTTAATCAAAGTTTGGAGGGATGATCTCAGGTGCCACAGTATACTGAGTCATCATGGGAAGATTAAATTATGCTCACTCAGTTTCACCCATCAAATGCAGTTATCATGATCCCTCTCATTCTCTAAAACAGAGTATTTGATTTACCAGTATATCTCAGTTTTCCTATTAAAACTGTATAATTTTACCATAATATATCAATGAAAAGAATCACCTTAATTCCCCACCACAGAACTCATCTCTCCCTTCCATCTAATATTGCTTTTTAAGTTTTCGAACAGGGTTGCCAGGTAAAATACAGAATGTCCAGTTAAATTTGATGCCGATAAATGACAAAGAATTTTTTAGTATAAGTATGTCCCATGCAATATTTGGGACATACTTATACTAAAACATTATTCATTATTTTAAATTCTAATTTAGTCTAGCATCCTGTTTCCTGTTTTGTTGTTTTTCTTTGATTGTTTGCTAAATTTGGCAACACTATTTCCAAAGGATTTGACATGTAGCCAGGCTAAAGCACATCTGAGCAAGCCTGCTATGGAAGAATAGAACTAGATCCTAGCATCTTATTCAAACCTTGAAACGTTAGTGTAACTTTTCTCCTAATCATTGCTAAAAGTGAGTTATTAAATTGTTGAATTAATAATTGTTATTTAACATTGTTAAAAGTGCTAATTTTTAGTTAAAGGCAAATCAATGTGCCTCTTCACTGTTCTTTTTTGGATGAGGCAGACTTATAGAAGGAACAAGGGTCTAACTGTACTGTGGATATGTTAGCAGAATGGGGGCTGGGCATCACTAGGTTTGTTGATATGTAAACTCTGCTTTAGCCAAGTCTGCATTAGAGAAAGGACGTTAATCTGGTAAAGGTTGTGCTCTCCTTACAATATTCAAGTTAATTGTGTTTTTGTCCAGATGGTAACATCTGGTACTTATTACTAGCTAAACATTTTCTTTATAAAAGCTGATTTTGAATCAGACAGGTGTGACCACAGTGACCAAAAATATGACTTCTATTTTTAGCACTACAATTTCATAGACCCTCAGTAAAATACTTTTTATAATTTTTTTTAATCCTCATTGAATTTATTGTATCCAGGTCCCAGCCAAGAGCAGCTACTGTGACTGAATTACAGGAAAGGGTGCTTGAGAAAAATGGCAGTTGCCTTTATTGTGTTAATAAGTTGATTCATTTATCAAATATTTGTTAAGTAAATACCATAGAAAGCTGGGCTCAAGGAGTCATAGAAAAAATTTAAATATGACTTGGCTCATGTCCTCAAAGACAAAATCTGGTGAGGCCAGTAGCAGCAATCCAAGGAGCTGCATAGGGTCATCAATATAGAGAAATGCACATAAAGTGCTAAAGAAGAGTCTCATAGAAAGAAAACCATGCCTAGTGGGAAATATTGGGAAAATTGTAGCATTCAAAAATGGCTCAAGATTTGTAGTGGTTTAAGTAGTGGAAAGGGCAAGATAATGGGGACTTCCTAGTGGAGGGAACAGAATGAAAGAAAGCCTCCCTCCATCCCACCCCCATAAGAAAGTTTTTTATTCCATTATTTATGCCTGTCACAAATGGGGTAAAATGAGGAGAGGCTTTCAAGGCTGCAGTATGGAAGACAGGACATGCATAATTCCGAGCCGGGACTGAATGCTTGGATAAAGAAATGGCATGACCTGAAATGTACAACTCATTGGAAAGTATCTGAGCAATTGACTCTTAAGGACCAGCTCATAACATGGACACAGTTTAATCTCATTAAATGCATGCCTCTCATTTAGGATGGCTATATTTTTTAAGCTAAATTTTAGTTATATTATGCAGAATTGAGTTGTTTCAAAGAAAAATAGGTTATCATTCTTATGCATGTCCTTGATTGAGGTGTACAGTTTTGAAAGGAGAATAATTGAATGATTTGTTATTAAGTGGCCAATCAATTAATCAATAATTGATACTCTCCTTATGCTCAGAAGCTACTTGGACTGCTGCAGAAGATATAAAAAGATCTGATGCTCTTTGTTGCTTTTTTTTTTTTAATGTTTATTTATTTTTGAGACAGAGAGTGAACAGGGGAGGGTCAGAGAGAGAGGGAGACACAGAATCTAAAGCAGGCTCCTTCCAGGCTCTGAGCTGGCAGCGCAGAGCCCGACGCAGGGCTCGAACCCACGAACTCTGAGATCATGCCCTGAGCCGAAGTCGAATGCTTAATTGACTGAGCCACCCAGGTGCCCCTGATGCTGTTTGTTGCTTTTGAGAAATTTATAATCTAGCTGTGGATGCAAGATAACCAATCTTAAAGCATGGAGAGAACAATTTAATGCTAAACTGTGTGCTACTTTCTGCACATGCAATCATATTTCTGACAAGGGAGAGTTTGGAATAAAGGCTAGAATAGTTTCAGAAGTTTTCATGAAGAGTTTAAGGTGGGTTTTAAAATTTCAGCAGAACTTACCTCTGTCAACAGGAGGATAAGGGGCTGCAGGAACATTTCGAGCAAAGATAATGATGAGGGTTGTATCTAGGGTATACAAAAAGATAGATTCACTGAAATATGCTGTCAGTAAGAGGAAACAAAATTAGATAAACAGAATGAAACCAAAATGAAGATTTCAAAGGCTGGATAGACTTTTTATATAGTCCTATAAATAATGGGGGGCCATGGAAATTTTTTAAAGCTCTCTTTCTTTTATTATTGTGGTAAATACGCATCACATAAAATTTATAATTTGGGCCATTTTAAGTGTACAATTAAGTTGTGTGAAGTACAATCACATTATTGGGCAGCCATCACCACACTCCATCTTCAGAGCTTTTCATGATCACAAACTGAAACTCTGTATCCATTAAATACCACCTCCCCATTCCTGCCTCCCACCAGTTCCTGTGGCCACCATTCTACTTCCTCTCTTTGTGCATTTGAATCCTCTCCATACCCCACATCAATGGAATCATACAATATTTGTCCTTTTGTGTCTGGCTTATTTTACTTAGCAATGGAAGATTTTTGAGCTTAAGAATGACATTGCAAAAAAAAATTTTTTTATGGAAAGTGAATTGGCAGTTATGGATGGTATAGATTCATAACTGGGGTCTGACAAGCCAACCAGACCAGTTAGCACCCTGGCCAGGAGGGTGCAGACCAGAGTAATGCCAAAAGGAAATGAGGACCACAAGGCAGGACCAACCAACATACTTTTTTTTTTTTTTTTAATGAAAATATGACAGGATTTAGTAGCGGAACAGGAATGGAATATATAAAATAGAGAAAGACTAGATGACTAGGCAGAAACTAGCTGGTTGGCGGTTCCACTGGTTAAAACACAGAGTTTGATAAAGAGATTCAGTATCAAGGGGAAAAGGACCGTTTGGGTTTGGACATGGTACGTTTGTGACGACAATGGGATTTTCGTGTGGAAAGCTCCTAAAGCAGTTAGAAAAGGGGTGGGCAGGACAGCCTCCGGCTGTTGGAATTACTGACTTCCTATCTCCAGCCTATCATAAACTGAACCTCTGTTGGGCAGGGCCTGTACTGGATCTAGGGCTAAGTTCTAGATACCAAAGGGACTGGAACATCAGTACTTTGACATTAAGCTTGGAAGAACTCAAAAATGGGGAAATGTCTATCTTCACGGAAGAGTTTCCTTCTTGGAATGTGAGTGTGGGAGGGAGTGCTATAAGTCTAGGAGAAAGGTTTGAGGGAGGGAGAGCTTTGGTTTAATGTCAAATGATCCAGAGACTTAAAAATGTATATGAATGGGTACAATGTTCCTATTCAGTCTGTGGTATTCTCTTTCTAAGCATGGAGAGTTATAGAAAATCATTTTACATCATCTATTTCATTCCACCCTCTAGATTATCCTTGCTCTGGCATGTTGGGTATGGTGTCTGGACTTATCTCTGACTCCCAGATAACAGCATCAAACCAAGGGGACAGAAACTGGATGCCTGAAAATATTCGCCTGGTAACCAGTCGCTCCGGCTGGGCACTGCCACCTGCTCCTCACCCATACATCAACGAGTGGCTCCAAGTGGACCTAGGGGAAGAGAAGATTGTGAGGGGCATCATCATTCAGGGGGGGAAGCACAGGGAAAACAAGGTGTTCATGAGGAAATTCAAGATCGGGTACAGCAACAATGGCTCAGACTGGAAAATGATCATGGATGACAGCAAGCGCAAGGCTAAGGTGAGATCCAGGGATGGGAGCAGCTGCTGGGGAGGAAGTCCTTTCTCATGTCATTGACTTAAATCCAGGACCTCCAGCATTTTCCTGAGGAAGTACGACTTTGTATTTCTTTTAAGCCCTGACATCAGTGGAAGTGTGGATGGTGTCCGTAAGACCCCCATTCTAGGGAAGACAGGAATGAGATGCTAAAAGTGGTATCTGAGATCAACGCAGAAAAGAATTACATTGCTGGCCGCCTTTCCTTCCTTAGGGAACAGGGGAAAGCTCGACACTCAGGAGACAGGGCGGCCCAGAGCCTGGGAGCCTGGGGACTGACAGGGCAACCCAGCAGAAACTCAGAATCTCTCAACAGATTTTAATCTGTTAGCCACTGCCCCACCCCCATCCCTTTTCCCTTCTCTTACCCATCCCTCATTTAAGTGGTTTTTGGGGGGTTTTTGTTGCTGGTTTTTTTTTTTTTTTTTTTTTTTTACATTTTAATTGTGGTGACATACACAAAACCTAAAATTTACCATCTTAACCTTTTCAGATGTAAAGTTCAGTGGTGTTAGGTACATTCCTACCGTTGTGCAACCGATCTCCAGAACTTCCTTATCTTGCAAAACTGAGAATCTGCACCCACCCCGCAATGACTCCCATTTCCTGATGCCCCAGCTCCTGGCGACCACCATTCCACTTTCTGTCTCTGTGAATTTGACTTCTTCAGGAGCCTCCCATAAGTGGAATTATACAATATTTGTTTCTTTGTGACTGACTTACTTTACTTAGCACAGTGTCCTCAAGTTGGAGCAACAGGATTCCATTTCTTTTTAAAGCTGAATGATAGATACTCTATGCACATACCACATTTTGCGTATCCATTCATCCACCTATTGCCACTTTCATTGTTTCTGCCTTTTGGCTTTTGTGAATAATGCTTGAGTATGTTTTTTTATGCCTTGGAACCTTTTAAAATACACTTGGCTCTTGATCCAATGATAAGGGAGATATTCCAACATTCATCACAACACGTGGTATCGGGTTTTTTTTAACCAAACAGATTCTTTAGGGATTATGTTTTACTTAGGCTGGTGGTCAAACTAATTTGCATTTTCTTTTTTTTTAGTATATGTGCTGCCGAAGTGAGCACTGATTTGCATTTTCTGAGCACACAACACCAGCTAGGCCTGATGATGGCTGGTTTGAGTGTGAATAAGTAACAACCCATAGACCATCAGTTCTGTGTGCACTGAGGGAAGTATTCAGCTGATGGCACTTCTCACACCCAACACAACTGGCTTTCCATCCCAGCTTTTGCATCTCTGCTTTGCTCAGGACCTACTCCTTTTGTGAAAAGATTTTAGCCCATTGGAGGGAACGTTATCCTTGTTCCCACTCTAAACGACTGTGGTGATGTGCCTTGAATATAGTGACTCAGGCCAAGGGCTTTGCAGGCAGGAAACAAAAGCCCAATGGCACAGCCAGATCCCCCTCTGTCCAGAAGCTGGACTCTGCAGAGACCACCTGTCCCCACTGGCTACCTGTCCACCAAGGCCGTGGTCAGCACCAGTGTGGCAGGCCACTGACAGTGATGATGCTGTCGGAAATGTAAGAATCTCTCTCCCATCTCACCCCTACTTAACTTGTGGTTTCTAAACAATTTCCAGTGTTTTTTTTTTTTAAATCTACATTACAGCTACTTTCCTTCTTGTGTTCATTTCATTCCCCACCCCCTTTATGTCTGCCCCTCTTGTTTTGATAAAAGAAAAAGTAAAATAAACACCAGAAACCGGAGTTCCCCTTAAGAGCCCATCTTTTCAGAGGAGTTGTGAGCCTTCTGACTTTGTCACAAAGTGTGAATATGCCACACATCAGCAGCATCCTGGTGCTGTTGTGACAACAGCAGGTGTTGTGACACCTTCAACATGAGGGTTCTAGGAGAGAAAGAAAACAAATTACCATATGCTTTGGATAAGGTGCCTCATCGAGTCTGCAATTAAGTCTAAAGCTATCACTCTACTGTAGTACATTGCGCATAGAATTCCACCAGGAGCCAGCACACAGGTTTCAATCTTAACAAAAAACTCCACTCATGAGTATGTGAGACTTTTCTCCTCAAATATGATCTTATCCGTCATTATCATCCCATGATATTTAAAACCACAAAAGCCTCTAAATTATTTACATAGAGCCTAATCTGTCATTCCTGACATGTCCTTCTCCTTAAATAAAATCTTTAAGATGCAAAAGGACATGGGTAAAGCCTTCAATTTAGGTGCAGTGCATATTACTAAATTGTATAATGATACTTAAAACATACTCTATTTAAACTTACAAATGAAGGTCACCTGCTTAGGATGCCAAGTATCTTTTGTGTAATAGTAGAATGAGTACTGGGTTTTATGAATAAAACAGTACTTTGATGGCTATAAAATCCCCTATATCCTGCTCCTCACTTCCTACCCTCAAGTAGTACATGATGGACAAGGTATATCAGAGTCTTTGAATTAAGCAGAGAGGAGATCTAAATGCTCAAATTCCTCTTCTTCTAAACCACGGTGAGTAACAGGACACAAAGATATTTCATAAACGATCTTATGTTAGCAGTGTTAGCTCATTTCCATATAGATCCTCGCTGCTAATATTCTTTCCAGCTCATCACGGACAGCTTTTATCATTTTCTACATTGTCCTAATTCTTTACTCAAGTTAAAATTAGAAGAAGAGCTGGGAGTCTATAGCTATAAGTGCTTTTCTCCTGTGATTGTTGGAGCTATATTAACATAGAACAGGCATGCATAGTAATGTTGTTTTCATTATAATTATATCTCACTGACGACACTTAATTGGGCCTAACAATAATATATGTCAGATTCCCAATTACTGGAAGCAACTGTGTTCCATCAAGAGTGCAGAACCCCAATAATGATTTTACTCTTCAAAATAAGAGAAGGCAGCTTTAGGGGAAGAAGCGAGTCTGTGTTAACCACGTCCTTTAGATTTCTGGAGACTTTTCTGGATTGGATAGGACCAATTAATTTATTTCTGGAACTCAGAGAACCTCTGGCCAGATCACAGTCAACCCAATCCGTCTGTTTTCACTTACATGTGTGTCCCTTTTAGCCCTGATATTTCTACCACTGAATGATCACATCTTTTGCTGGCTTATGACATCTTGATCCAGGAATCGGGTATGGTCCCTGCTCCTGACTGACATGGCCTGGTGGCTGGCCATCCACTCAATCTAATCTACCAGTCAGTAACCCAAACTGCAATACATTTAAAGAAAAATTAAGGAAACTAAGTATGTGGCCTTGGTTATAGACCTCAGTTACCTGAATGTAATGAGATTAGACATGATTATTTCTAAGGGCAGAGGCATCATAGCAGTGTGGTGAAGGGCCCCAGTTAAGACTGCCTAGGTTTGAATCCTGGCTCTGACACTTACAGTACGTATGGCCTTGGGCAAATTACTTGACCTCTCTGTGCCTCACCTGTCAACTGAGGATAATGATAGAATGTACCTCAAGGAGTTGTCTTGAGGATTAAATGAATTAATATACTTTAAGCACTTAGAACAACGCCTTGCACCAGGAAACATGATGCGATGTTTCATGTATAACAAGACACTCGCAATGATAAGGCAACTTGATTTTCCTAATCTCCCTCCCCACCTCCCTTTAGGGGTAGGATTAAAGAATAATGTTGGGAGAAGAGGATAGAAGAAGGCTTATCTATTTCTTGAAAAAATTATTGTTCCATTTTCTTATGATTCCACTCAAGGATTTTGACCTTCCTGTCAATGTAAAAAGGAAAATAAAATAATCAAGTAGCAGCACGGGCAATGGGTGGCCTGGCCCCTGAAGAATGTCACAGTGACTTCAAGTCAGGAATGTATTTCAAAAAAAGGAGCCCATTCACACTGCAGTTCAGCCAGGCCTCAGAGCCTCACTTGATAGCCAGGACCCTTGTTACTTTCCTGAGAGGCTCTTTTATCTACAAATGCCTCCAACTGGTGGTTCTGCTTAAGTAAATAGCAATTTCAGTGAGTTGGAATAACCCCAGTTCCTAACTAAATAGCACTTGTACTACATTAAATTTAATATCTCCTTCTTCAGGAATTTAATCACTCCCTCTTCTACAGGTTTTAGCAAACTAGGACCCGCTTCTTTAAGAGAATGTAACAGGAGTCGTCACTGAAAATGTGGTGTCTAACATAGCTCTGAAAAATGGCAGCTTCTCTTCCTGACTTCTCTTCCTCCACCTCAAGGAGGTGGTAGAAGTGTTACTTCTTGAAGGCACATCAGCATAGCATTGAAAACATGTCTCATTAAATCCTCAGCTTCTGGTATAGCCTCAGTGTGTACTTCAAAGTTTCTGAGAAATGACATCTGTCACTTCTTAGAGAAGCTTTAGTTGTTTTTCCCCCCCTTTCTCATTTATGAAAGACATGTCAGCCATTTACGAGGTGGTGGGATGGGGTCTGTTTCTCTGCCCTCTTAAGAGTCCTGAAGGAGGGATTCCTCTACCGAAAGGGAGGTTTTATTGATAATGGTGTTTCTCCTACTTCAGTCTTTTGAAGGAAACAACAACTACGATACACCAGAGCTACGGACTTTTCCACCTCTTTCCACACGATTCATCAGGATCTACCCTGAGAGAGCCACTCATGGAGGACTGGGGCTGAGGATGGAGCTGCTGGGCTGTGAAGTGGAAGGTAATTACAATGTCCCGAGTCCCTTCTAGTTTCCCACTTTTTAATCTCTTTCTTCATGCATTTATTCCCCTGATGGCGTGGCTGAAAATTGCCAGCTTTTTCCCCTGGGTGATCCTACCTTGTGCCTGTCAGTCTGTGAGGCTCGACGTTCTAGCACATTCCACCAAACAGTGCCTTCAGAATCCCACTTTTGTATTGGTTGTTTGTGGAACTCTCCTCAGATTCTTTGGGTTGCCTTCTTTGACTTTTTTAAGTTTCCTGAGGTGAAATTTGCATAACGTAAAATTCACCATTTTTAAGTAAACAATTCAGTGGCATTTAGTACATTCAGTTATTTTTGCGACCACCACTTTTATCCAGTTCCAAAGCAAACCCCCCACCCATCAAGCAATTTCCCCTAGACCCCTGGCAATCACTAATTCCTTTGACTTTTAAGTGTTGTTTAGCCATCTGTGTCCCATTTAACTTTCTGTCTGCAGTGTTGACTGCCATCTCATACTAGTGGGAAACAGCATTTGACAGACAGAACCACCACCATTGTCTTGAATGAACTGCTTAGGCTACTGCAGAGAAACAAAACTTTACATGAGATAATATGTATGAATGTACGGTGAGGTCTGTTTGAGGATATTACTGCATACACTTATCATATGAAAGTCATCTCAAGGACAAATTCAGCTCACACACTGACCTCAGAACTGCACTTACCTCTGCATTTTTTAATCACATAATAAATAAAAGGAATGTTTGAAAAATGATATGATAGTTGTTTATTGTACCATCTAATGCTTTTGTGCATTAGAATTCCCATCTGCCTTAGATTTGGGCATAAAGAGTAACCAACTTTTCCATCCCCATAAAGGTCTTTCTCTAGGTTAGCTCAAAGAATGGCTATTGTTGGTACCCAGATGTTAATCAATTGAGCATATGCTCATGGTTGTTTCAAAGAATGCTTTTTAATATCACCTTCTTGTGGTTTCAAAATTATTTGTGTTTTGAGCTACCCAAATATAATTACATTCTTGAGCACATTAAACATCATAAAACTTTTCTTATGCACTAAAGAATCTGAAGCTATAAATCACCACACTAGTGAATAATTCATAGCTACTTTTGTATGTATTTATTTTAAAGCAGGCCATTATCTCCCATTCTTTATTGTGTAGTTGTTTCCTTATCTGTAGTCATATCTCAGACCTCTGAATTATCCAGTCACTATCAGCACAGACTAAGAATGACTATGTGCCAGGACTTTGGCAAAGATACCAAGGAACAAAAAGGGATGGGCAGATTGAACCCACTGCAGACAATGTTTGTTCCATTTACTGGGAAACGTGTTCATCTGGAAAAGGGAGTCGGTTGCCATGATGCAGGTCATCAGCCTGGATTCTAGAAAGCAACACTGATTTAAGAGGTGGAATGAATGGATGGCTGAAAAGACTGAGGCTGGTGGCAGTTTGCCAGTGTCAACTCTGTAGTGAGAGGTACAAATCTTTGGTGAAGAGATTTGCCACAGATGTTTCCAAGCACTCACAAAAGTGAGGAAGTTGCCCTTAGCCATAAGAGAAACCAACATCCGGGGAAAGTAATGTCAAAACTTTTTGACACAATCTGTGAAAGGGAGTGTTTTTTTTTTTTTCTTCCTTAAAATGATTAACAGGCCCTATTAAAATATCTGCTTCATGACTGTGCCATGGGACATACCTAGAGGGATACGGGAAGACAGTGAGATATAGCTGAGCCTTCTGCAAGTGTCTGTCCTGTTTGGGGCTAGCATTTATAAGACACAATTAGAGAATCACAGAAGATAAAATATATCCAGGTAGTAAAATTGGGAAATAAAAATTATTCACTTTCTATTTTTTAAATTTAAACTAGGTACTACCCTGGGCCACTTCCAATGAGGAATTCCTCCTTTACAAATCCCATAAGGAATGCAGATGAATAGAGAGTTTAAAATACTTAAAAGTGGCAGATAACTCAGTGAATACAAGTATCTGGATTAGCAGGAAGGATTCCACTGATTCACTGATAGCAGTACGTGGAGCCCAAAATGTGTGTGTATGCATTTCACAAAGTCTAGATGGTGTGCCTAAACACTGTGCACATTCTCTGTACACATTCCTAGTGTGTGCTCTGGGCAGTTGAGGAAGTTGAAGCTAGCCAAATTTCTTTCTTTCTTTTTTTTTTTTTAATGCTTATTTATTTATTTTGAGAGGGGGGTGGGTCAGAGAAAGAATCTCAAGCAGGGTTTGTGCCGTCAGCTCAGAGCTGGACACAGTGCTCCATCTCATGAGATCATGACCTGAGCCGAAATCAAGAGTCGGACGCTTAACCGACTGAGCCACCCAGGCGCTCCTAGCTACATTTCTATATTTGTCATAACTCTGCTCAGTAATTAAGCACAATAACAAAGACTATCAATTTTTTTATTGAGAAAGAAGCAGTTACCAACACATTCCCAGACACATGGCCAGAAGCTATTAGAGAACAGGCCCCCACTCCCAGTATCTTGTCTGGTTCTCAGACATTGAGAGCTGTACATTATCTCAAGCCTTGCAAAGTGAAAGGTAATGCCAAAAACTGTAAAATATTAAACAGATTGCAAGAATGAGTAACAGGCTGAAAAATAATAGACCAAACTAAGTTTAAAGAACTTCAAAAGCAGTCTTTGATTAATGTTGGCTACCTTTCAACTACACACTCAAAGATACAGGAATACCTGTCCACAGTGGAATGCAGTCTTCCGGGAGTTAAGGGAAAATGACCCCAGGACATCTAAGACAGCTCCTCTCAAACACCTGCTCTGGAGAGGGGGATCACAAGTTGAGAAGCATACTTAAAGGGAAATGGAGTCATTCACAATTTTCTTTCTTTTTTTTTTTTTAATTAATTAATTTATTTTTTTTTTTTACGTTTATTTATCTTTCAGACAGAGAGAGACAGAGCATGAACAGGGGAGGGGCAGAGGGAGAGGGAGACACAGAATCCGAAACAGGCTCCAGGCTCTGAGCTGTCAGCCCAGAGCCCGACGCGGGGCTCGAACTCACGGACCGCGAGATCATGACCTGAGCCGAAGTCGGCCGCCCAACCGACCAAGCCACCCAGGCGCCCCTTAAAGAACAATATTGTACTAAAAGTGAATCTTGAGACTCCCTTTTGGAGAAAAATTCTAATACAAACCTAGCAAGCTTAGCTAATACTAAGAAAGTAAAGGAATTCATGACAGGCGAATTCTCTAGCCCATTGAGAATGTAAGGAAAAACAGTTGAAGCAGAATCTCTGTCATCAAAGTTCTCAATTCCAGGGTCATGAATAAATAACCAGTGAGAATGCAAGCACTTTTCACAAAAAGGATGTTTATGTAGATAGCAATGTATAAAATGCTAGGGCAGCCAGCTCTACTGAACAGATATGGATCAAATACCAAAACAAAGCAGTCCCCAACGAATTCTGCCAAATCCAAGTAGATTTAGCTCCTGAAAGGGAGGCGAATCATGCTCCTAGCCTTCTTACCACGGATTAGAGTTTTCTGCAAAGGTGTTAGCAGACTCAATAGCCAGAGCCTTGCAAATACATTTCGGAGGTGTGAGGTAGTAATCCTTGGATCTTGTTTCAGCACCTACAGCTGGACCGACCACTCCCAACGGGAACCTGGTGGACGAGTGTGATGATGACCAGGCCAACTGCCACAGCGGAACAGGTGATGACTTCCAGCTCACAGGTGCAGAAACCATCTTCATCCCATTGCTGTGCCATTTCAGTTATGTCGTAGTGGAGACCTGCTAGTGCATGTCTGTTCATGTTTGTGTAGCTCCTCACGGTGGCGGCCATCATCAACTGGGGTCACTGCTTCCTTTCCTCATGCCGTCTGCCGCCGCCGTTCGACACAATTATTTTAGCCATTTTCAGAGCCAGAGGCTAGGATTTTCTTAATTCCATAAGAATTTCTCTATGGCTCCATGTGCTAAACTCATCCTCACCTTCAAACCCCCACCCCCACAACACGTGCACCACCGCTACACAACCACACACTTTAGAATGTTTATTTGCATTTTTGAACAAGGGGAAAATGCTTTGAGTGGAACCTTTACCCAACTAATTGATGAAATTAGGCTTATATTTGAAATGCAGCTTTTAAGTTAGGGTTTTGTAAATCATTTTACATTGAAATTTACAAAGGCAGAATTACTTCTTATTTCACATCAGCAACCACTAGCAAATGTATCAGGGACGGTGTGTGCCAAATACCTCACTAATTAATTTAGAGTATTACTCCATAACATTCTAAAACCCTAAGAGCTACAAAGTGACCTTCTCTTCTACTTGGAATGGCAGAGGAAATATTAGACAAGTGGGGAAATGGGATTGTACCACTTGGAAATTGGCCAAGGCAGTAGGATTTTCACCCTATTGTTGCCAAAGGCACTGTGGGACCTTTATCGCCACTTGGGTCAAATGCAGTTTCATATAGCATCTGACTCTCATTTTAGATTAAACATGAGCCCTTGGATACAGGTCTGTATTTTTAGCCAGAGGGGACTCAGAGAGCCCACATAATTAATTTCCATGGGCGAAACTGAAGGCGTTACCATGTAACTTCATAATAGTGCCATGTTATTGGCTAATGCATTAATGTAAAAATCTGGAAGGAAATGTCCCACAGTACATTTCCAATTACTTCAAAAGCTCTCCTCTGAAGGAGCAAGAGAGCTCGGCACTCAGATAGAATAAGAGGTGAAATGTAGCTCAGAGACATAGTACCATGAACTTGGTTTACATTTAAATCCCAGCTCCTAAGGCTGTCTCCCTCCAAATTTCCAGGCTAATCACTTACAGTCATAGGGCCAATAAATGTTGGGCTTTTGAAAACAAATCTTGTGTGTAAGCAGCCAAAAGCCACAAAAATTAATTAATGTAGAGGCATTTTCTTTGTGAGATGTCAAGTTCAAGCTGAAAACCCTACACCTGATGTTAAGAACAGAGTACCATTCTATGAACCAGGTCCTGTGGAACCTTCCCAGGATTGCTTGTAAACACCCTGACACAGACCTCAGGCTCTTTGTGGACCCTGTCACACATCTGTAGTGAAATTCCTCATAAAAAGGAACGACTGTAGTCATCACAGTATACCCTTTCAATTGCCCTCTTGTGGAGAAGGTTCTTTTCTTTATAAACCCTAAAGTGGTCAGTTAATATTGATTAGAAACAAAGCCTCAGATTTACTTCTCATATCAGAACAACCAACCTTCTCATTTTTGGATCAGTTCATGACTGAATCAATTGAAGCTGAACCCTTTGAATGAAATAGGGCAAGTATGTTAGCCTGGAGCAAATTATGTATGCCAAACGAGTAACAAACCACAGAAAATGGGTCATTTATAGTAGAAACACTGACAGTCTTTTAAATGTACAAGGTTATAGTTTATCTACAGCATTTAACATCATTTATTGGTGAGATAGAAAAAAGTTCTAGTTTTTTTTTTCTTTTTTACATATTACAATGGCAAAAAAAAGTTATTTTCTTGAGCCAGCCCGTTTGTCTCAACATTTCTATGAATCAGACATATATTAAGAACTTCCTGGGGCGCCTGGGTGGCGCAGTCGGTTAAGCGTCCGACTTCAGCCAGGTCACGATCTCGCGGTCCGTGAGTTCGAGCCCCGCATCAGGCCCTGGGCTGATGGCTCAGAGCCTGGAGCCTGTTTCCGATTCTGTGTCTCCCTCTCTCTCTGCCCCTCCCCCGTTCATGCTCTGTCTCTCTCTGTCCCCCCAAAAAATAAATAAACGTTGAAAAAAAAAAAAAAGAACTTCCAGAGGTATTGATAATGCCTGCTCTACGCCCCCATCAAGAAGAGGTGATTTCAGAAGGCATCTCATGTTTCAAATTCATTTATTGCATTGCGGCCAGTTTTGGGTTTTCTTCTTGTTGCTGTTTTTACTTGTTTTGCTTTATGAAGTTACTTGTTCTCCTTTTCTGAGAAAGGGTGTGCTCCTATGTAAGCTTTTCTGCAAGTAGCAAAATCCTCCCTGACCCAGGTATCACCTTGCATGGAAACAGCTCACATCCTAGGCTCACACACACTCCTTGCTCCTTCAGTCACAGGCTTTGCTGACAGAGCCTCAAACTTGGCACGTTGAGTGTAATGGAGCCAAAGTGAAAGCATCCTCACCTTATCCTGATAGGAGGGGGTGTGGAAATTAGGATGAATGCTCTCTTTCATGGTGTTTGGTTCCTTAATGCAGATGGTGTCCCTTTAATTTCTCCTCCTGGGTTGGCTGCTTTGAATATAGTGGCAAATAAGTATTTTAGCAAAATGCTCATTACTTACAAACAACACTGAATTCCAGGTGAACTCTACAAAAATGCATGGAAATGAGGAGAGATTTTGCTCTCCCACACTACTTGCCAAGGTGAAAATTCACCCCTGAAGTTACTCATTTGCAAATGCTGTTGAAGTCGTTAGATAATACAATTAGCTTCAAAGGCACCGGGAGGCCAAATTTCTCATTGGGTCTGTGCATACCCAACATCAGAGTTTGGCTCCCAACGTATAACAAAACTGATAATGCATATCAGTTTTAAAAAGTGAATTTTCACCTTGAGTCTTTCTCCCTTGAGACCACTGGGAACAGAATGCTAATGTATTCTGGCCTCCCTCCAATTCTGCCATTATAGATTCACCTCCTTAACCCATAATATATATAATTCTTTCTTCCTGGTGCTTGCCTCATTGAGGCCACGCACACGTGTGACCGCTCATCCAGCTATTTGCTGGGAAAGCAAGGGTAACATGACTTGGTGCTGTAGTCGATTAGCTCCAAAATCTTCAAACCATCCCAAGAGCATGATTTTACGGCTCTCTGATTCATGATCTGGATGATATCTGCTCTGTGGAAGCTGCAGGGTGAAACTAGGACCTGGCCAGAATAGAGATGATCACACATCTTTATTGAATGATCCTACTGGAAGCTGTACAATGGCACCTTATAACCACCTCCCAAACTTTCCCTGATACTCATGAGCCCACCCCATGTCCTTCCCCTGAGTCTGCCCTGGGCTTTCCCTCTTGGGGTAACAAATAGATTATCTCTGATCATAATCTGCAAAACAGATACACATAAGGAGAAATGGCTCCAACACCTTATGTAATAAACAGCAAACCGGTGTTTCCCCTGCACTTAGTCAGTTATAAGCCTCACCTGAGAAGATTTTGCAAATTCAGATTTCAAGGCCTGAACTTTGGACATTCTGGTTCAAGGAGTTCCAAGGAGGACAGGCAGATTGGCAGCTGCAGTTTCAACCAGCATTCACGTGATTCTTGTGTTTGGCAAGTTCAAGAACACGACTTTAAAACAGAAGTGTAGGGGCACCTGGTGGCTCAGTTGGTTAAGCTCAGGTCCTGATCTTGCAGTCCATGGGTTTGAGCCCCGCATCTAGCTCTGTGCTGACAGCTCAGAGCCTGGAGCCTGCTTCAGATTCTGTATCTCCAGCTCTCTCTGCCCCTCCCTCTCTCTCTCAAAAATAAATAAACATTAAAAAAACTAAACCAGAACCAGAAGTGTAATAATGAGGAGGAGCAGAAAATGGAAGCGCCAGGGTGCAGAAGAAAAGAGGGTGGAGCTAAATCAGCACCTGGTTCCCTCACCAGGAATTCCAAAGTTGCCCCACTGATAGAGAGCTCACAACATTCAGGATATTCTTTGTGCAAACTTCCAGTTCTCTGGGCCTGTGAACTTTTTCTGCAGCTTCTCCAAATCACACACTGGGCAGAATATTTGTCCTTGGGAAAAATAAACAACTACAGCAGCAAAAGAAAGGAGGAACTGCTGTCGCCCTCTTAAACCTACAGTTTTCAAAATAGATTGTGGGGAGCAGCCCTACACCGCCCCTGAAGGCACGCATCTGAAACCTTGGGAAACTATTTGAAGCTTAAGAGGCCCAGGTCAAGTTTAATTCCCAAGTCACTGGGGACTTGTGGAGGCTTTTGCCCTTCACTGTCACAATGGTGTAGCACACTTAGCCTGGGAACCAGGGAATGCCCTTGGAACAAAGTCTCAAACTGTCCATACTGCCTGGATGCTTTATGAGCAAATGTGTTGAGTAAAAAATAGTGGTTTATTTGAACTTGATATCGTGGTGGACAAAATCTAAGTAAAACAAATTACTACAGGCGGAATTAAAGGAAGGATTTTCTGTGGAAAATGTTCGCCTCTAACAGATGTATGCACACATGCAGCACTTCTTTAATGCTTATTATCCCCAATGCTTACTTTTTCTCATTTTCGTCTGTCACTATTTTTGTTTTTCAGGTGGGACCACCGTGCTGACCACAGAAAAACCAACCATAATAGACAGCACAATACAATCAGGTATCCAACAAAACAAAATGGCATAGATTCCACGTGTGCTTCTGGCGGGGGGGGGGGGGGGGGGGAGGGCCGCCCCCCTCATGCCCTGAAATAGTGCCCTGCGCAGCTTCTTGGTTTCGGTTTCCCCCAAAGTCCTAGAAGAGGGACGCCACGCAGCATCTGGTCTCTAAGCATGAGCCATAAATATTGCTTTCCTTTCATCCACATGTATATGCAGCCGGGAGTGAGGTTTCCTTCTCCATCAGTAATTGCCAAATGGTGACAATCCCAGCTCCCGACTGAAGGAACTGAGTAACATACTTTGTTTAACGCAGCACATCTAGGACATGGACTGTGTTTGCAAACTACAGGAGAAGGAAATCTCACAGGCAGCAGCCTGACTATTTATTTTCATCACAATTCTGCAAAACCGAGACAGGCAAAGTTTGTCAGTTTTGCCTGCCACGAAGTTGGCAGTTTGACAACAGCGTTTCCAGTGGGCGTGCCACGAAGTGGGGTGCAGGAAACCAGGGCTCTGATTGTGCGGGGGGAGAGCGGCGCCCTCGGGAGCGCCTCCGCATCCTTTTATTCATAGAAAAGCGTAATGACTTTTCAAACCCTTGGCTTGCTGTTTATCAGCGGCCAGCGGCAGTGAAATGGCAGCCTCCCCCCTTCTCTCTTTTGTATTTTGTTAGTATTCTGTAAAATTCTTCCCCCCAGACACACACGAAGGGAAATAGTCAGTATAAGCAATCAGAGGTTTTAAATACTTTAAAGTTAATCATTAGAGTAAGGTGACCAGGTCAGTTTTCCAGCTTCTCCCATTTCCTTTATTGAAGCTCACTCAGCCTTGGCCTCCACAGTCATTTATTAATGGGGCGTGTGGTGTATATCAATGTTTCCTCAACAGTATGACACTACCCAGCTAGGCAGAAAGTAGAAAGGACTGCTCTAATTAGTATGCTTCCTTAAAGGACACTGTCACCGTTGACCTGATTAAACTGCAAAACAAACTTCTCTTCACTTGAACTTAACCCCAAGTTTCCCTGTGGTGTGCTCAGGTTGACAGAGTTCTTGCTACCCCATGGCTCAGACACCCCCAACTACGGAAAGGTGAAACAGAAGAGTATCTGTTCACCTAAATTCAGAACAAACTATAGTCCAAAGTACATCTTTACCAGTTGTAAAGTATGGCCTCCAGGGGTTGTGCAACCACGCTGGATGGCTGCAGTTGGTCATGAGTGAAGCCCGGCCTCTCGCTTGTTTCCTGACTTTTCTGGGGGCCCTTGGCCCTCTTGGGTGGTTTTCTGTGGAGTAACTGCCGGCTGGCTTTCTGTGACCTTCTGTCATAGGGAAGAGGGCTGAGGTGAAAACATGAAGTTCTAATGATGTAACAAACATATTAACTGCTCTGTTAGTTTTTTCTCTTGCCAGAGAGTTAATTAAAACCCCTCTAAGGGGCGTCCGGGTGGCTCAGTCGGTTAAGCGTCTGACTTTGGCTAGGTCATGATCTCAGAGTTTGTGGGTTTGAGCCCTGCGGCAGTCTCTGTGCTGACAGTTCAGAGCCTGGAGCCTGCTTTGGATTCGTGTCTCCTTCTCTCTCTGCCCCTCCTCTGCTTGCATGCTCTCTCTCTGTCTCTCAAAAATAATAAACATTAAATTTTTTTTAATAAATATTTTTAAAAATTAAAAAATAAAGCCACTCTGAAGTTGCCAATGAACTTGTTTCAACTCCTCTCTCCTCTTGCCTATCAAAAGAGCTAGGGATCATTTAAAAACTAAAAGTGAGCAACAGTTCTAGAGAAAATGGAAAGGTGTACACCAGATTCCAAAATGGGATAATTCTCCCTGGAGGTGGAAGGTTAGGCATGACTTTGTGAATGCATTCGGTTTGTGCATGAGTTCAAGGGCCAGCCATCTCAGAGGGTGTACTGTGGTCAGAGCACAGATGTACAGATCGAGAACCAGTAAGACCCATAGCGACCACAATCTAAACCAGTTTATGTCAAACCAGAGCTTACTGATAAAGGCAGTCTGCTCTGGTTTTGAGTTCCACAAATGACCTTGGTTTCCTGTTTTTCCATTGCTTGAGTCCTGAATCTGTCTCCCAGTCTTTGTGGATAATGGACAGTCTGACCTTCTTTCAGGAGTTCCGTTCATTGTCACCTTCTGGCTAAACCAATGCTCAGAACAGTTCAGTAGGCCCAGAGTGTACATAAAGTCAGAGGCCAAGTCTGATTTTGAGGTGTTCACCCAGTGGTGGGACCCACCTATCTGATAATTTGATCTACACTGTTCTGCAGTTTTCAGATTCTTTGGACATCTTTATAAGCAGCAAACTGAACCCCTGAACTTTCATCTAATCTCATTTTGCTGAAACCATTAGATACTCAAGCAGAGTCTTAAAATTTCATTTTTGTGGATTCTTATCAGTATAATAAATTCAGTGGATATATAATATTCATATACTGCCTGGGTTGTAATCAGATGCATAAAAGCCTATTAATGCTTTGCCAGGAAATGATGAGAAACCCTGCATTTTAAATCTAACTCCCCCTGCTGAAACATCTCACCCTCTGAGGATCTTCAAACACTCCTATAGCAGCTCAGAGTATATTCCTAACCTCTGATTACATGGGCCTGAGCACCTCCACTTATTTGGACTGAAAGACCAGTCTGTGAGTAAGCTAGTTAACATCCTCAAAAGAAGTTTTGAAAAGCAGATTCTAAAATTAAATCCTTGTGCATATATGGTGCTAATGATTCAACTGTGGGCAAGATAGTTCAACAATTGCAGCTGGTGTGTGCTCACAGGGGCTGTAAATTTGTTTTAAGTTCAGAATATTGTTTCCTGCTATTTTTAAGAGTCAAGAAGGGATTTAGCCAGATTATTCCCAATGAATTTAATGAGAATCATGCAGCCACAGGGCCTGGATAATATTTTGAAGACGGAAAGGTCAATAGTCCTATATACTTAACTTCATTCATCAATTTGCTTTTTTCTCTTTCTCTTTCCTCTTTTCTGCTTCTGTTCTTCTTTTTTCCTCCCTCGATCTCTTTTTTCTTTCCCTTCCCTATAAATGTTTGTGTATATTTTATGTGTTTAATAGCCTTTCTGGCCAGGCTTGAATTTTCAACATTTTCTCACCCCACACCCCTCGCCACCATATGCATTGATTAAAAAAAAAAAAAAAAAAAAAAGAGTATTTCCTTTAAATTAACAAGATTGCCAGAGATTATATTATTGGGACAAGAAGATGAAAGAGTAGTAAAATACATAACGTTAGAGCAGATTGCCTTGTTAAATTCCTAGGACTGGAAAAAACATGAGAAGATAAACACAGACCACTGAGCAGTACAGCTGCAGAAATGCTTGAGTCCTCCTTTCAAGCAAGGCTGTCCTATGTCCTGGTCATTACCAAAACATCCAAGTTCATATATTTTATTGTTATCACCAGAAAATTAAGAGCCAAAATAATGCATGGTGTGATTTTCTATACTATACAATAATAATTTGATGTATTAACCAGAAATACAACCAGAAATGTGTGTGCTGTAATGGCTTGCTGCCTTCCTACATGTGCATGTCTTCTAAACTACATTTAAGGAGGAAACCCAAAACCACACACATATTAACATTTTCCAATATTAACATTTTCTAACATGAGATTATGCGGCAGTACATTCCAGGTTTGTGGGTGTTGACATCCAAGGTTGCTCAACCATTCAGTCACTGTTCAATGGACTGTAGTTCATCTGCATAATTCAATCTTGCTGCTCAAAAGTGTGGTAAATTTTGGAGAGGGTTTCTCATGCTTTAAGAAGCCCTATTTCATGGTTAGGATAGACTAGACATGAAATATATCACTCCAGTGACACCATAGCTGTGAAATACAGCCCTTTTGCACTAACACAAAGTCCGCACGTTGTATGCATCACGTGGCTCACACTAGAGTTACTTTCCCAAACTGGCCCTAGGCACCCTTCCACCCCTCACCCCTCAGGAGGTCTCCTTGTCCCTGGATGGGAGAATCCATCCAGTTTCCTTTTGACAATGCATATGGTGCATTCCTTCCAAAATTCTACATTAGCATTTGAAAAGGGTTCCTTGGAAACTAAAAATGCAAAGTAAATCATCCTTATCTATTCACTAAATCTTCCCGTTAAAATCCCTCCCGCCATTGTTAAAGTGGGGGAGGGGCAATGGAGCCTAGGCTCCGAGAAGAAAGCAGGCTACGTCGTGTTAAATACGGACAAAGTTAAAGATCAAAGCAAGCTAGGATCTCAGCCTGACCCTAATACAACATATGATACTATACCTCCCTTATTGTACATAGGAATTGTTTGAGAAATGTTCAAGATCCAATTGGCGAGACGCCCTGGGCACCTTTCTCTCCGTTTCAATGCTGCCATCTTGTGGATTACCTAAACTCAAGAAGTGGTGACCTTCCTTCATTAGAGAAAACAGCCGCGCTTTGTGTGTTTAATTTTATGTAATGGGGGGAGGAGTGGGACTGGCAGAAGCAGGAGAATTTTATCTTTAGGATTATTTTTATTATTCGCTTCAGTTTACCAAAAACAAAATCCAAGCCATTATGATTTCATTTTTTCCACACTTAAAAAGAGAAGCTACTTCTAAGAAAAAAAGGAGTTGAGTAAAAAAAGTAAAGCTGTGGGGGTTAAAAAAAAACCACAGTCAAATAGCACCTTGTAGAACACACAAAATAAATAATCCCTCTGAGAATCCATTCATACTTTCTTTTTAGATTCCAAAGGAAACACTCTGAACATGAAAAAAAAAATTTTTTTTTAATGTGCAGCTATTTAAAAATGCTTTGGCTTTACGTGAACTTGCCTGGGTTTTAAGTGGGGTGAACAATTTACATACACATTTTAAAATTCACTAAAAAAGCAGAAACTTACATTTAAAATTGATTGACCTGATGCAAAGCACAGAAGAAAAAATAATCTTAAGAAATGCTTCAGAGATCTGACCTAAAGACCTGAGGCATTAGCCAGAATGGTGAGAATACAGATAGCCTCCAGAATGAGACATCCAGCCCAGTCACATTTCTAGACTTTTAAGGTTCACAGGTCAATCTGTACTTAAGATTCTTTTCATTGGTGGATATCAATTTATATAATAAGAATAGAGTATCTTTCATATTAAATATTGTGGACCAAGGGAGAATGCTACAGATGTAATATATATGCCTTGGAAAGTAACCTTTCTGGAAATTTTATGTAAAACCAATTTGGCAGGCAGTCCATAATCTTTTTAAAGCTGGATAAAAAAAAAAAAAAATCCTAAACGTGATTTTGCAAACATTTTGACATCTCCATGCGTCTTTTGAGTTTCCTGGTAATCCTGGATTTTGTGGCTTTCCTAGAATTTTCAAACATACGTTAAGTTATATAAATTGTGCCTTCTGTGAGCAAATTAAAGGCCTTTCTGACCTAAATGATTAAATTTGTCTTTCTCTGCTTTTCTCTATTTTTCCTTTCCACCCACTGAAGAGTTTCCAACATACGGTTTTAACTGCGAATTTGGCTGGGGCTCTCACAAGACATTCTGTCACTGGGAACATGACAATCACGTGCAGCTCAAGTGGAGCGTGTTGACCAGCAAAACCGGACCGATTCAGGATCACACAGGTAACGGAGAGTTCACTTCAGCCTCATTTCTTTGAATTAGCAAAGGTGTGGCTATGGAGGGTTTCTGTGGCCTGTGGGACCAGCGGTGTTTGAAAAGACTACCATGCATTCGGGGCGCCTGGGTGGCGCAGTCGGTTAAGCGTCCGACTTCAGCCAGGTCAAGATCTCACGGTCTGTGAGTTCGAGCCCCGCGTCGGGCTCTGGGCTGATGGCTTAGAGCCTGGAGCCTATTTCAGATTCTGTGTCTCCCTCTCTCTCTGCCCCTCCCCCATTCATGCTCTGTCTCTCTCTGTCCCAAAAATAAATTAAAAAAAAAAAAAAAAGACTACCATGCATTCACTCATGTCTTCCTTTCCTGGAATTACCAAGCTCTCCTTTCCTAGAAGGGATGCTTGTCCGCCAAGTAGTAGAGAAAGCTGATTAAATTTGGCAACTGACTGCCTCTCTGGTAAATAGCAAACTGGGTAAAGATGTGTGAATAATTACCTGTTTCATACTTTTCCTGAGCTGTTTATGGCAATTTCAAGTATACTCAAATAGAAAAGGCTTAGTGAAATGAACCCTATATGTCTATAACCCAACTTCAACAGGCACTAAATCACAGGACTCTTATTTTATCCCTATCACCCCTGACTCTGGATTATTTTGAAGCAAGTCCAGACATATGTCATCTCATTTATTTTGCAGCTAAAGAAACAATAAGTGAGACTATTGCTTGCTCTCTCTTGACCCTTGACGTGGAAGTGGAAGAAGGTGGGGTGGGATTCTTATTCTTTAGAGGAAGGTTGTAAATCTAGCCCATTTTTTCTGAGCAGGTGGAAACCTCACCCCACACCACCTCCTGTCTTGCTTTCCTGCTAAGATTAATGAGGGGCAGAGGGATGGGCTGGGGGTTACAGGGGGCTGACAGCCACTCCAAGAACTTTTTATCCACCGCCATCCTATTTTCCTCTTAGTCATCTTGTCACCCAGTGTAAAGATCCAGCGGCGTCCTACAAAGACCACATATACACACACTCCCATACACAACAGATACAACCCAGTGACTTCTACCCTACTCAGAGAGACTTACAGGACTGTTCACTGAAGAGGTGCTTCTCAAATGATACCTTTGAGGGCATTTTCTGAGGCTGAGAAATCTCATTAAGCAAAATTGCCCCATGCTAGGGCTTTGGGCCAGTGGGTCAGTGGGCCAATGGATGGGCAGAGGGCACTTCATGCCTCTCCCATTTTATTGTTCACTTTTCTTTCCCCAGTGAATATAACCATTAAGTAGGTTGAATTGGCCGCCTTCCACCACAGCTACCTCTTTTCCTAATGAGAATGACAAGGAAATTGGATAAAATTGGACTCCTTCAATTCTGAGACACTTTCAATTGAATCTTAAGACAAGCAGTTTTAGAAAACTTAAAATACTTTGACTGTAAATGGCACTGTACATATAAATGGCATCAAATTAACCAAATGCAATTAGCTGAAATGAAGGCAGTAATGGTGGAAAAATTGATGCAAAGTGAAGCAAAATGGCTCAGTAGGATCTGACATTCAAAGGAGGTTAAAAGCTATGTTAGCCAGAGACAAAAGCTAAAAGGCTTGCAGAAGTAAAGTGCTAATTGAGAAAATGAAGACAGAGTTCCTGACCCAGAACTGTGATAAAACCCCTGAAAGGGAAAAATATCACTGCTTTATGTGTTGGAGTATCAGAAAAGGAGGGCTTGTCTTAGATTAACAGCTGAGAAGTGTGATTCCTTAAGAAGGATTTGTCTCTTTTGTTCTCCCAGACACCCAGATTTACCAGGTCTGCCCTGAAGAGAAAAAGCCTCCTGTAGCACTAGGAAGGCAATCATTTGCTGAGAGAGAGGGGCGAGCCTGATATCTGAAAGGCAGGAACTTGTTAACATAAAAATCCTAGATGAAAAGAGCCTACACCCAGCACACATGCACACGGACCGACATTACACAGTATTCCGCACTTTGCAAATCAGACCTGGAGATTTCTTTAAATTAGCAATATCTAGGTAAAATATCCTGCTGTTCAATTTTGAATTTTTTCAAAGAAACCCACGTGGTTTTCTGCAGTTGACTTCTAAGAGGGAAGCTATGTACCTCCTTAAGGAGGATTCCTGAAGCCCATCATCTTCCCTGGTTCGTTGAACAAGGGTTGTTTGAGGAGCTCTATTACTTTAGATTAGATGCTGAACTGGACACTGGAGATTGGGGAATAAAGGAGGGTAGCCCTGCCCTGAGGAGCTCACAGTCTGGTTGCAGGTGAGAAGTGATTACTGTGCAGGCGTGAGGGTGCCCCAAGGTGGGGATGAGCAGCGACAAGAAAGGTAACACGGGGGATCAGAGAAAGCAGTTCTGTCCCGGAGACTGTCTGAGCTAGGATGGCGTGTGCAGACGTGGAGGAGGGATGACAGGTGGTGTGGTTGGGCAGGTTCCTCTGTGAAGCAGTTAGATATGTGGCAGGGGGGGTGTGTGGCCTCGGGTGTCGGGTGAAGAAGTAAAGAGGCTAACAGTAATGAGGAGCCACTGACAAGCTTTGAGCAGAGGAGTGACAGGAGCATGTTTTTAAAAAAAATTTTTTTTAACTTTTATTCAGTATTGAGAGACAGAGCGTGAGTGGGGGAGGGGCAGAGAGAGCAGGAGAAATAATCCCAAGCAGGATCCAGGCTCTGAGCTGTCAGCACAGAGCCCAACGTGGGGCTTGAACTCAAATGGTGAGATCATGACCTGAGCTGAAGTCGGCTGCTCAACCGACTGAGCCACCCAGGTGCCCCGAGCATGTTTTTAGAAGACCACAGTGCATCGGGGCAGAGGTCATGACAGATTTCTCAGGCAGCCATCTTTCCTCTATCCAAGTCCAGTTTTCTCCTTCTTTCTTCCACCTCTTCACTGACTAGCCAAAATAAACCTCTTGGACTCCATTAGTGTGCTTCCTCTCTGCAGCATCTCTAACTTCAGTATTTTTCCCTAAGATGGGCATGTTGGGCACAGAGGCATGATGGGTGTGTTTTCTACCTGTCCCTGCTCGTAGACTGATACCCTACTCACCTCAGGGAAGTGGCAGTGTCACACAGATAGGGTAAAGTAGTGGGAGAAAACAAACACCAAGAGTGACTGAGTCCCCTTGGTCATGGGAGCGCACCACAAAAACAGTATCAAACATGCTGCTGGAACTTCCACCCTCTTCGTATTTCACCCATTGGTTTCATTAAGAGTGTTTTGGTGCATCTCATCCAGCCAGGTGATGGAAGCAAGTTGCCCACTGATGCATCCACTTCCACCTGGACACCGTTGATGCAGGCGAGCAGATACAAGGACGTGCCCACATGTGCACAGTGAAAAAGTATCTCACAAACACACAAACCCCTTGGGCAGCAAACAAAACATCCTGCTGCCCACTGAGGCCCAAGCGTCAGATTCACACTTACATCAGGTGAAGCGTTAGAGTAGGTATTTCTATTTGCAGAGCAAACAATGAAACATGAGTTGTGTGCATAGACCAGGTGGTGGCAGGAGGAAATGTTCCCACTGGGGGTAATTAAAAGCAAAGCCAAGAGTAAGTCCTTGCAGCCTGGCAAGTGTCTACGCTGCCAAAATGGCAAGTTCTAATAAGCCTCAAATATGCAACCTTGCCTCTCCTTGAACCAGAAGCCCACATCAAACAAGAGTGGGACTTGAGCTGAGATTCAAGCTTTCAGGTGTATTTAAGGAATTTATAAGCCATTAAAATAAATGAGGGAAAAATCATCTGAATTTGTGGGAAAAAGAAGATGACTAGATTTTTTGGAAAAACTGCAACTTTATTATTATCAAGAAGCTATAATGACCTAAGTATCCTCACCCAGCTCAAATGATAAATAAGAAAACATCAAAATATGTTCCATTTAATGTCGGTCTTCACATCAGTGCTGCTGAAACTATTTTAAAGTTGCATGAAAATAGGTCTGCCCTCTGCTTTCAGTGTGCTTGCAACGATGCAAAGGCCAACTGGAGTCACAGCCCAGATCCATGTGACAGTGCATTCCAAATATGTAGTATCCAAATTAATGCTGCTTCACAGCTTTCTCCCAATTAAGCATCCACTCACAGAGGCTTGGAGTGCAGACCCAGTTGCCAAAGAGGTTCCCCAACAACAGCACACCGCTCCCTTTCCACTGCATATTTGGGTTCTCGGTGCTTAGCCTAGGAGAGAAAGTTTGAGTCACGGAACTGGAAAGAAGAGGTAAAGGATTCATACATTCAGCCACCCTCCCTAACCTGGGTTTTTGTCACAGCAGGAGATGGCAACTTCATCTATTCCCAAGCCGACGAAAACCAGAAGGGCAAAGTGGCTCGTCTGGTGAGCCCCGTGGTTTATTCCCAGAACTCCGCCCACTGCATGACCTTCTGGTATCACATGTCCGGTTCACACGTGGGCACGCTGAGGGTCAAACTGCACTATCAGAAGCCAGAAGAGTATGACCAGTTAGTCTGGATGGCCATCGGACACCAGGGAGACCACTGGAAGGAAGGGCGTGTCCTGCTCCACAAGTCTCTGAAGCTTTATCAGGTATGCCCCCTTCCCTTCCCCGGGTGGGAGGGCAACTCTTTCAGAGACACTGAGATAATGTTGAAAATCATGGAGAAGAGATGTGGGAATTATTCCAAA
Organism: Herpailurus yagouaroundi; assembly: GCF_014898765.1. Taxonomy (NCBI): domain Eukaryota; kingdom Metazoa; phylum Chordata; class Mammalia; order Carnivora; family Felidae; genus Herpailurus; species Herpailurus yagouaroundi. The sequence continues at coordinate 4,002,686 of NW_024412434.1, forward strand.
GATGATTTCGGGCATTTCCCGAACCTGGGATTTCGCTGCAATCTCAGTAGCGTATTTCGCAGTCTCCAACATTATAGGAATAGAACCAATTTGCTGAGAAAGAGGAGAATGCTAGTTTATAATCTATTTCTGGCTGCCACAATGAGCATTCCTTTTATTTGGTGCTTTCCCCAGTTTAACGTTTTGACTTATAAAAAGAGAGTGTTAGAAGTTTGATGCCATCACCAGGCAGTTAACATAGATTGATGATCGAAGCGCACGCTTACGTGAAATCTCATGAATTTAATTTATGTGCCATAGATTGAACTGAACAAGCATTTGTAAACACTGCTATTCAGGACCGAACATTTCAATACTGCGAAAATGATTTCATTTTGTTAGGTGATTTTTGAAGGTGAAATCGGAAAAGGAAACCTTGGCGGGATTGCAGTGGATGACATTAGTATTAATAACCACATTTCACAAGAGGACTGTGCAAGTAAGTATGAAGTGCTGTCGAAACCAGACGCACTTTCCCAGGGCACAGTTATTTTCACATGATGGTGTTTGTCTTGTTCATTTAGACCTAGAATTGCAATGCAGGCTATAGGCACATCCTGTGAAGTGCAAATTTTGATGCAACAGGGCATAAAATCGGGTCAGTTTATCTTTAGCTACGTCCTTTCCTAACCCAGTTCATTTAGTGTCTGATTGTACCTGCAAAACCACATAAATAATGTGGAATCCAAAAACCATAGCTCAGAAGAAAGACTCACAGTTTACAGGCTATATATACCATGCCAAAACATTTTGATGAAAAGTGGAAAACTCAGACATCTGGATAATTCCAAATATCTGAGTCTATAAACAAAACAGCAGGCCGTTGAAAATTTTGAGCACAGTGAACTTAATTAAGGTTACATTTTTAATGAATCATAAAAGCTATAATTCTTTGCTTTATTACAAGTAAGTAGATGTTTCTGACTCTGAAAATAGTGGCAATGACTCAAGAGAATAAATGAAATTTTGAGACTTTGCCTAGTATTAGAGTTTATGGTTTTTATTGGTCTGGATGTATAGATGAAAGTTGACATAGAAAACCAATTCATATTCCCTGGTTCTTGATATGTAATTATAAATAGAATCACTAATGGCAATGTAATAGCACAGTAATTAGTCTTAAGCTCCATTTGCTACACTTAAACTTTTGCTATATATCATATAATAGGATGTTAATTATAACAAAATGGAGTAAGCCTATTGGGCAAATTTAAGACAAAGGGGGCTTGTTGGCTGTAATGGGTTTTTGGTCATTTCAGCAATTTGCAAAGCTTTTATTATACAATATATTGACTATATGTAATCCTAAAGTGGCAATAATTTGATATGGTCAATTAAAGAAATTAGGGGAAAAAGAGCAGTGAATAAAGATCTGCTTCTTCGTACTATGTAAGGAAATCTATTTAATGCCACACTACTTAGCAGGTCTTCACAAGAAATGATAAGACTTAATATTTCAGTTGCAATTACTCTACAGATTGGCCACATCCAAGTCTACACTGTTGTTAAAATATGTATTTCAGGGGTGCCTGGGTGGCTCAGTCGGTTAAGCATCCAACTTCAGCTCAGGTCGTGATCTCACGGTTTGTGAGTTCAAGCCCTGCGTTGAGCTCTGTGCTGCCAGCTCAGAGCCTGGAGCCTGATTCCGATTATTTGTCTCCCTTTCTCTCTCAAAAATAAACATTTAAAAAAATATGCATTTCATGCAGTTACACAGGCTTTCCTATTCCAAGATGAGAATTATATTTTTAGAATGTAAGAGTAAACTCCCTAAACTAAGGAAAAGAAATCAAATTTAATTCCATTCAGCAAGTTTTAATGGACTGCATATTGTATGCAAAGCAGCATCCAAGTGCTCCGGTGAATATATAGAGGGATTGAGACAATTCTGTGAGCATTTTTCTTTTCATGTGACTGGTCCACATGGCTATAGTTGTTATGAAGCAATGTACTCAGAAAGTCACAACTAATGCATTGCCAAAATACTCTATGTTGCTGTCACAATAAAAAGATGTCTAAGATAACTGTATAATTATTCATCAAATATATATCCTTGAATATTTAGCTATGGATGCTATGAGACTATCAACTATTTATTACTTATCCACACATTTATGCAACAAATATTTATTGAGGCACCTTTTATGTTCTGGACACTGTTGTAAATGTTGGGAATGTAGCAGTGAATAAAGTACTGAAACTCCCCACCTCCTACTCAAAACCACATGAGCTACTGGAACTCTTTTCCAGAGGGTTTTTTTGTTTGTTTGTTTGTTTGTTTGTTTGTTTGTTTGTTAAGACACAGGACACAGTCTCTTGCCTCAAAGAGCTAGGAAGCAGTTATCTACAAAAGCACAGGATGGTAGCCATATGCACAACCCCACTACTGTTTCCTATTTTCATCAGATTTCTCCCCACACTCCAGATGCCAAAACCATCACCGTCCACTCTTCTCTTCAAAACACGGATAGCTGTGCTACCTGGATTTTGATGTGACACAGATATCCTAGTCATCTGACATTGCCCCTCTATTGATCTATAGTTATGTGGTAGGGTGGGATTGCACTAAAAACTCTCAAAGAGATCTAGCAGAACCATTAGTGTGAGGAAGGTGTGTGTGTGTGTGTGTGTGTGTGTGTGTGTGTGTGTGTGAAGGTTTATGTGGTTGTGTGTATCGAATTTTGTTGGCAGTTCAAATATCTCTTTCAATTTTGTTTAACTTGTCAGAACCGGCAGACCTGGATAAAAGGAACCCAGAAAATAAAATTGATGAAACAGGTAAATTTTTCTTGCTGACCAATTTTTTTTTTTTTTTTAATTTACTATGGCTTTCATGGTAAATTTTATGAAGCAACTATCTGGAACATTAGTGCCCTGGTATATCAAAGCAGTTCAAATAAAATAAACGTCTCTGCCCATGGAGCTGCGAATTGTCACAGAGTGAGTGCTCTCTTCTAAGCTGTCTGGAGGTCTAGAGAAGCCACCGAGGCAAGTCCAGCTTGGGGGAGTGGCTGAGCCCTGGGGGAGCGTGCTCGCCCTGCCCTCCCATGTCTGAGCTGGAGGAGCCCCTAGAACATAACTGTGTGAAACACTCTCACTTTACAACTGTAGAAGTAGGAAACCAGTAAAGACCATGACTTACCCAGAGATCAGTGCTAATTTTCATACAGTAATTTGAAGCCAACCTAAATTCTTGTCTGGTTGATATCCAGACATGATCTTTGAGGACTGGAACCCAATTTTTGTGATAAGCTGTTGTGTTCAATCTGTTTCCCTCCTCCTCTTCATGGGACCCCTAACTTTGTGCTAATGAAGACAGTGATGAGGATGAGGAGGATGATGATGATGATGATGGCAAAGATATATTGAGGACCTAGTATGTTCCACACACTTTATATATGTATCTTCTATGCTCTCTAAAGCTTATTTATCCCCATTTTGTACACCAGGAGGCTGAAAAACTCAGATCAGTGACTTGCCTTTAAGTAGCACGGTTAATTGGGTGGTAGCCTCGGATCTTACACGGATTAATCTGAAAATGTATGTTTTTCTTGACTACTTTGTGATCAAATACAAGACATTTGATCAGAGTTGGGCCTTGCCTAATGCTATTTTATTTCTAGAAGCTTCTGTACCTCCCAGCCAGCAGTTGTGGATTGATGGACACTTGCCCCGGAATCACTCACAGCTGCTGCCAGCAGTTCTGTGTCCTACACATTAGCATAGGCACCTGTTGCCTGTAGAAATGTGGACTGGCTATAGTCAGACTTGGACTTGATAGACACAGATAAATATGGCACTATACTATGACATTAGTAACATTAACACCCAGCTCATTCAGCTTAGTTACACAGCCCACCACGCTGAGATGTAAACTTTATGAGAGGTTGTTTCAAAACAATGTTTCAAGGGAGAGAATATTAATATGCCCCAAGGCTTGCTTTCCCCTGTTTAGGGACTTGCATCTCATATTTTTAGTTTTCTTTGATTGGAATCTTTGTTGATCAGAACACCATTAAGTAAACACTGAATGTTGTGCATTAACATTTTAGTCTCATTTCTAGTACCACATAATTAGGCTCAGAGCTCCCATGTTAATAATTTTTCATGTTCCACTCTAAAGAAAACATTTCCCCAGTGACTGAACTGCAGAGCAGTGTGACTGTCTCCAGTGAAACCACCAAGTCTGCAAAGATGCTGATTATTAACTGTGTTCTATTCAGCACAACACAGACACGGTCTCTAGCTCTGAGCCATAACCCATTTGAAGTGTCAGCAGCAAGCATCCCCTTTGTCCTGAAAGCTCTCTCCTTCTTGAGCGAACCCACGGTGGACTTGGGGGGAATCTGTTTGACTTGGGGATTTTACATGTGGAGGAACAAACACGTGTGTAAACTGTGCCCAGACTCGCTGGGAATGGTGCCACATGAAAGGGCAGCTTGGAAGATTTCCTTGTGCCTGGTTTGGGGATCAGGCAAACACACAGGTCATGGTCAAATCCCCTTACTAGCCAAATGTGTGACTAAGCATTTTGCAGAGCTTGATGACCACATGTTTGGCCAGGGACTGTAAACACAGATTGTGATCTAGTACAGATGGTGGGCTGTGCAAAATCTGAATTCGATTAGAACATAACCCTCCCTGTATGTCCAGAATCAGTTGTTTCCATGTGCTGAGCTATCTATCAGAGTCACAGCACCGACTCCCCAGAACTCTCCCCTCCCATACCTCAGTTCTAAATCTTGGTGTTTCCCGCACATGGGGGAGCCAAACCCCACTTCAGAGATTGCCTGCGGGCCCTTGAGAGAGGACGGACAAAACTGGAGTGTGGGATTTGCTTTTTTCTCTCCTTTTTGTCTATTCTTCTGTCCACTTTCATCTGTTATGTTGTCATTGCTCATGGGCCAATTGTTCTTTTCCCCTAGGGAGCACCCCAGGCTATGAAGGCACAGGAGAAAGCAATGAGAACATCTCCAGGAAGCCCGGCAACGTGTTGAAGACCTTGGATCCCATCCTCATCACCATCATAGCCATGAGTGCCCTGGGCGTCCTCCTGGGTGCCGTGTGTGGGGTCGTGCTGTACTGTGCCTGTTGGCACAATGGGATGTCCGAAAGAAACTTATCTGCCCTGGAGAACTATAACTTTGAACTCGTGGATGGTGTGAAGTTGAAAAAGGACAAACTGAATACACAGAGTACTTATTCGGAGGCATGAAGGCAGACAGATGAAAAGATGAGTCAGAGAATTGAAGGGGAAGGACGTAACTTGAACGTGCTGGGGAACTGTTTGTTGATCTCTCTCACTGTACAGGCTGGGAAGTGCGTTGATGACGCTGAGCCAGGCTTTTCTCAGGAGCATCCATGAGTACGGCCGACAGACATGAACAAGTTAGCTGTGTTCGCAATCGGAATCATGTACAGTCAGCTTTTTTCTGTTGGTTTCATTTGAATAATCCAATGCTGGTGTTGAGACCAAGTATGAATGACTTAATGATTCATTTCGACTCTCCCTCCCCATTCTCTCTCCTCTTCCTTTTATGGATTCTTTTCAGAAACTGTGCAAAATCCAAGATGCTGGCACGAAGTGTATTCAGCGGGGCCCTTTTGATGGACATGCTACCTGTAGCCCAGTGCCCAGAATCTATTAGAATAACTGCACTTCAGTGGACTCCTGAAGCTGTACTTGTGTATAATTGCCCGCGTCGTGCATAGGCAAAGAAGGGTTAGGATGTTTTATGTTAAAGTGCTGTAGCCTCAGTACCAGTATAGTGTGTCAGCTCTGTTTACAAAGCAATACCGTCAAATTTTCTTGATGTTTTCCAGTGTTGTACTAAACCTCGTGCTTGTGAACTCCATACAGGAAACCGTGCCATCACCAAACACTGCTGGCAACTGGGTGTGCTGCCGACAACCGCAATGAAAAATCCTTGGCACTGGCTAGTCTATGTCCTCTCAAGTGCCTTTTTGTTTGTACTGGTTCTCATTGTGTTACATTAACAACCCGCTCTGTTTCTCACTGGTGAAAGCCCTACTCTTTAATCAAACCCTGGTGGCCCACTGACTAAGAAGAAAGTATATTTTAGTGTGAGATGTCAGCCCCTGGGAAGGCAAGGGCTCCGAAGATTTGGCAATGTGGCTTAATTGTTCTGCTTTTTCCGTAGTTCAATTTCATGTCTCTTGACCCTTTTGTACAAAGCTGCAATATTCTCTCTTATTGGTCTTTCATATGGAATGTATTTTCAAATGTAAACTCTTTCTCTCCTCTCTCTTTCTCTCTCTTTGTCTCTCTGTCTCTCTCTCTCTCTCTCTCTCTCTCTCTTCTCTCTTAGAATTTAAGCATTTGCCATTGTCCAGAAAAGAAACTTGCAGCTTTAACCTGCTGGTAATGGCAAGCAATTTTGCTAGACTTTATGTTTAAAAATAAATAAATAAGGGAAATTCCTAACTTTGCCCTCCAAAGTCTAACTTTGGTTTTCTTGTTAACTGGTTAAAGTGACAGTATCTTTTTTCCTTAAGCCATTTGTCTGTCTGCTCCAATCAAAATGATCTGAGATAGAAATGTTTGCATTTAATAGAGTGAGAAGCTGAGGGAGAAGGAATACTAATTGGCTTTTAAGTGAGACCCAAAGGAAGGACTGAATACAATTCTCCAAGTACCCAAAAATATGAGATTTTTACATCCAAATATGCAAAATGACCCTTGAGAACCCTCTTGTTTTGCTATTGAATCAGACAAGGGAAATGGAAGAAAGAACAGTTAATTTAAGAAAGTGACTATAAATCCTGGTGCCTGGGGGGAAGTATTTTAAGATAATACAGGGAAAGAAAACAAGTAAAGTCAAAACAAATCTTTAAAAACATCCATTGAGCAGCAACGCTGAAAAAACAGAGACTTGAATGAATGCACCTAGAAACTTCCAATGGCTCACAAAGAAAAAGCCTGCCTTGGGACTGGTAAGAAGGAAGCCGAACAACAGCACAGAGCCGTAAATATCTTATCAGGCAGCATGCGAATTAATCCAAAGAAGCTGTGGTTGTTTCCCGTGTATTTGTATCAGGCCATGGTGTATAGAACTTTTAGATTGTCCTTCCTACATTGCCCTGGGTCCCTTTCAGATGCATTTGTGGGAGTCACATTTGCATCATGAATGGGTCAGTCCATTCATCTTGGTTTAATTGGATTATGAATGCCTTTTGTTTCCAGGAAAGTATTGATCACTAGGAAAAAAGAATAGATTTTTATCCCCAGAGGCATTCATTCAGTTGTTACAATCATACCAGGATGAAAGCACTAAGATGTGTTTTTGTTTTTTTGCTTTTTTTTTTTTTTTAAGGCAACAGACTTAGAGTTGTCCTTAGTCAAGGAAAAATGATACTGCAACTTTAAATTTTAAAGTATCTTGCACTGATAAATATATTTAAAAATTATATGTTTATAAAGTTATTAATTTGTAAAGGCAGTGTTACAAAATGTTCAGTTTATATTGTTTTAGATTGTTTCGTAATTTTTAAAGGTGTAAAATAACCTATTTTTTCTTTATTGAAATCTATAAGACTTTCTGTAGTAAAATGTTTTCATTTTACTGGTATATGATTGCTTCATGTTTTGTACCATCATAAAATTTTGTGCAAATTTTTTTTACAGAAATTTTTATTTTCTATGACAATATGACGCTTGTAAATTGTTGTTTCAAAATGAACAGCGAAGCCTTAACTTTCAATGACATTTGTATTCTCAGACACTGAGTAGCATAAAAACCACATAGAACTGAACTGTAACTTAGATTCCAAACTATGACTACTACATTCCAAAGAAACAGTTGAATTAAACATTTTCATAAAACACCCACACCTGATGGCTTTTATTATATTAGCTTTGTTCTTGTTAAAGAAATTGGTATTGTGGCAACATTGAATCACTTCCAAGATTTTTTAAAGTTCTTTTTCTTTTCAAAATTTTCTTTTTCAAAATTTATTTTACAAAGAGAGAGAGTGAGCTGGGAAGAACGGCAGAGGGAGAGAGAGAAAGAATTCCAAGCAGGCTTCACGCTCAGTGCAGAGCCCAACATGGGGCTCCATCCCACGACCCTGGGATCATGACCTGAACCGAAATCAACAGTCACTCAACTGACTGAGCCACCTAGGTGCCCCTAAAGTTCTTTTTTTAATTTTTAAAGTATATCCTAATTAGGAGAGAAAGTTAAGAAGACATATCCCAAAGTAGAATACTGACCCAAATTAGACACTGTCAGGATATAGGAATATAGAATTTAGCCTTATACACAGAAATTTTTCAACCCCAAATCTTATGTCAAATGCTCTTTATTCCATTTGGTAAATCTTTTTTTTTTTTTTAATGAAATTCACAAATATCTGTTGGTAAGTTTTGTTTTTATAGAAAGTAGGTACTAAACTGACAGGGTTTATGCATGTGCCTATGTAGGTGTAAGGCAGTGTTAAGCATGGCATTACAACTGGCCATTTGCTAATTCTTAGGAAAGTTTCTATTCCATCTGGGACTAAAATAATACTAATAGTAATAATGATAATGACAGCAACACGAAAGCAAGAGAAATGTTAAGCCAAAGCATGCTGAGTATGACTCTTTACAAAACTTCTTCCAGCAACCCTACTGTCCACAGACCAACAATTCTTTGTTTATCTATAATCCTGTGATTATAGGGAAATTTGAAAGCATAGGAACTTTTTGAGAAGTGGGCTGTTCTGTATAGCTCTTTGCAGGGAACCAATATTCCTGCTTCTCTGGACATTTTTGCCTTTTGCATCTTCCAAGCTTTATCTAAGAATAAGACATTTTCCCTATTGAGGAAATTTTCAAGTCTCTCTGCTTAGAAGAGAGAGACAGAGCTGGGTAATCACTTCACCGAAGTTAAATTCTACCTACTTTCAGGGATGTTTCCAGAAAACATGATGACTGGCAAGGGTCTATCAGAATTCATCTAGAGATGCTTTCTGAAAAATGCTAAGGGCCCTCAATTAATATTGTCTCTGTCTCATGTTTGAGATGGCCTTAAACATAGATGTTTTCACCCTGTGTCACCCCTGGTTAGCTGCTAGGCTACGTCCTTCTTACTGGGTGTAATGAGCAACATCACTCTATAATACTTCCCAAAGTCAGGAATTAAATGTATCATGAGGGTTGAAACACTTAAAAGCATGAAAATTATTTATTGTTCCATCTCCTGTCTTCCTTAATAACTTATTAATTGCCACTTGGGCTGAATTACACTAGTTCTTTTTGCAAATCAAATGGATTTTGTAACATTCCATAATATTTCTGCTTCCCAATGGTAATTATAGCTGTTGTGTTGCATTAAAAAGCAGTTCTGTTAAGCATTAGTTCTATTTCCCTAACCTATATCCACTAAGGGATCTTTACCAGCTTTTCAACTTGGGGGTTGAGAAAGGGAGTAAAGGGAGCCCCAAAGTAAGTAGAACTGAGCACCAAAAGTAGGTAAGACTAGATTAATAACTTTTTTAAAAACCTGTCCAATGAAACATTGCAAGATGATTCAAATGAGAGCATCACATTATCACGTTGCATGCAACGTGTTAGCAATAAATGTCCTTTGAACCAATCATATCATTTTAGGAGGAAAAGAGTAAACTCCACTGCACCAGAATTTTCTATGGTGATGTCATTGTACTGCTTTTTATTGAAAGCATTAGCTATTTTCACAGCAGCTCTTTGAGGTAAGGTTTGCAATATTATTCCACCTTATAAATGAGGAATCCAAAGTTTAGGGAGGTTGAATGATGAGTTCAGTGTATCTCTAATCTCATCTCCTCTTCCATTGCTCCTACCATCTCACAGCCCTGCATTTTCTTGCAAGGTGCTTGCATAGGGCCTTGCTACTCAAAGTGTGGCCCAAGAATCAGCATCAATAGTGGCATCACCTGGACACCTATTAGAGCTACAGAATCTTAGGCCATACCCCAGACACACAGAGTCATTTTAATAATATCCCCAGATAACCTGTATTCCCATCCATTTAGGTTTGAGAAGTGCCAAAATAGTCTTCAGTTAATGCTGAGACACGTGTGTGAAAGTTTGCCTCACTTCCAATAGTGATTTTGAGACACTCAGAGATGGGGAAAATACACATGCCTGCAGGTTTCACAAAGCACTTTCCAGATGAGTCGGAAAAGAGACTGGATGCAACCTGGAAAACAGAAAGTAAAATTAGCAAATGGGCAATCCCACTCAGAAGCACGATTGCTCTGGAGGGACCTACACATACATGGGCTTTTCTGAGACTGCAGAAATAGTGCTGATTAAGTATTTTGCTGGGCAAAAACTTTAAAGTGCTACAGAGCATAGCAAATACTCTACTCATTAGAGTATAATCAGGGGTGGGGTAGGGAAAGGAGGACCCATTTGTAAAGAGCCAAATCCTCCTACCCAAAAGAAGTTGCCTTATTTATTCAACACACACAGTTTACTACTTTACAAAGATGTTAAAATCCTGAATGGTAAAACTAGACTGAATCCTACTTGATCTTCCTTTGATGATTTCTAATCTTATTCCTTAGGGTCATCTGTACAGCTGAATGGAATGGTACCTATTATGATATAAGAGCTTAAGAAATGTGTAACACTTATAGCTAGTACCTACTGGTATCATTGCCCTGTTAGTAGTGTTAGGAAGCTGCTTGCTCTGGTAGAGTGTGATGCTGGGATTGGACATGCTGTTCTGTGAGGAGCTGCTGAGTCTCACCCTTGTGCTACTCAAATGAAATGTCTTGCCCAGATGGAAAGCAGGTCCTGGTCCATCATGACGCTCCTTTCAGGGATTCAGACATCCCCCCTACTCCATCATTTTTGACATGCACTAATGCCACACCCTTCTTCAAGGCCCGATCATCACCCTGAAAGGATACAGTGCTGGCAATGCTAACAATGCTAACAATCTTGATGTAATCCAGTCGGGAAACTGTACCATTGTTAACTTGAGCTATCCTTTCTCTAATTTTGTCCAATTTCTGAAAATCATTGATGTTGATTAAATTGCTTCTTGACTTTGAATATGTGATATCTTTAAAGCAGATTCAAATCCTCAGGTTTTTGTTTTGTTTTGGTTTTGGTTTTTGGGGTTTTTTTTGTTTTTTGGTTTTTTTGTTGTTGTTGTTTTGTTTTTTTTTTTTTTTTTGCGATTCTTCTGCTGTGATTCAAGCCTTCCATCTAAAAGGATCTTCTTTTTGGAGTCAAACATAGTTTTTGTTACATCAGCTTCTAATTCTCTATGTATTTAAGTTGCTGTTAGTTATAAGGAGAAATACTCTTTCTGGCATCCAGATAACAAATCATCCCTTAGATTTAATTTCATCTATTGATTAGGAGGTTTGGGTGGGTGGAGAGGCCCAGGAAGTGGCATCCATTCCATATTTTCCTTGTTCCTTAAGCACACGGGACTAGGACATCAGCTATGTGTACTTCAGCTAATGAATGAGCACATGGTGGCATCTACTTCGCATAAATTTCTTAACTCCTTATCATCATAACCACTACAATTTCCTGAATGTTTACTGTGTACTAAACTTCACTATATGCTTCAGTTAATCTTTAAAACAACCTTATTATGATTTAAAGTTACAAAACAAGTCCAGCAAGGCTGAGAAATATAATTGATATCACACAATTAGTTAGTAAGTAGCATTTCCAAGATTCAAACCCAGATCTGTCAATATTCCAAATGCTACTCTAAGCTACCTCCACAGGTGAAGGAAAGGTCTTCTTGTTACCAATGTCATTTGTTACAGGAATGTCCTGGAATGAATGGAACTGTGATCTCACTTTACTGTTGGTCCAGGTGTTAGCTTAGGCTAACTATGGCTTGGCTATGCAGTAGTAAGAAATAAACTTCCAAGTATTACTGAGTCAACACATAAAAGGATATATTTCATTCATATAAGGCTATGGTGAATCAGGTAGCTCTGCAGGACACTTCTGTTCCAAGCAGTGACTCAAGGATCTGGGCTGTTTGCCTCTGGCTGCAATACCAACCAGAACATGGAGCTTCTAGTCTCCATATAAAAAAAAGACTAGAACTTTGTTCACTGTCTCTTAAGTGCTGCAGCCTGGGATTGGCACATGGCCCTAATTTTAAGGGTTTTGAGAAAAGCGGGGAAATACATGTATACTAAAGAAGTAGGAGGTGTCTCTACCACAACTTGCAAAGGCAAAGCCAAACTCTTACTGTACAAGGTAACTGAGATTATTCACTATGCCTGCCTCATAGGGAAGTAAGGTCTTTCAGACTGGAAACCAATCATAACCTAGGGAGAGAAATAACCAAGGATGAGCAGTAACATGAGATGAGATGGCTTATGTCAAAGATGAGACTCCTGGGGCACCTGAGTGGCTCAGTTGGATGAGGATCCAACTCTGGATTTTGGCTCAGGTCATGGTCCCAGGGTTGTGGGACTGAGTCCTGCATTGGGCTCTGTGTTGAGCATGGAGCCTGCTTAAGATTCTCTCTCTCTCTCTCTCTCTCTCCCTCTGTACCTACCCCCTGCTCTCATGCTCAGGCACTCTCTCTCTAAAATATACAAAATAAAATAGGAGGGGACAAGATGGTGGAACAGCATGGAAGCTTTTTTTGCATCTCTCACCCCTGAAATACAGCCAGATCAACACTAAACCATCCTGCACACCTACAAAACTGATTTGAGGATTAACACAACAATCTGCACAACCTGAACCAGAGAACTCAGCAGGTACACAGCACGGAGAGGTGAACTGAGGGAGAGAGAAGCTGTGGAGGTCAGGGAGCTGTTTTGCTTGCAGAGAGAGGACAGACACAGGGGGAGAGTAAGAAAGAAGCTGGAGAGAAAATAAAGAGTATGCAAGGGACTGAACAAAAAAGGGAGAAAGGAGAAAGGAGAGGATTTAAATTCCATTAAGTCTCTATAAACAAGGGGAGTGCGGAGTCTGAAACTCCACAGCTCACTAGCTGGTGGAACTCTGGTGTGAAGAGCGAATCCCCAGGAGCAGACAGTGAGGTCCTCAGGGTCCTTGGGCTGCATGGGGTGAGGCAGTTCCCCTGCTGGGAGGACATTTGGTAGAGGCTGTGAGGCCACCCCACAACCAAAGATCCCAGCGGACCCTGGAGAACAACCACATTCACAGGTGTTGGAACAAGGACGTTAAGGGGGAAGCCTGGTGTCAGATGTGTGTTGTGATTTTTCATAATCCCTGAAACACTGTTGCTACATGATTGTGTGAACTTTTTCTGGGGTGGGCTGGCACCCAGCTGTAGTCTCTGGGCATCAGCAGCAGCACGGTCCTGCAAACGTTCTTGGTTGAGGACCATTGCTCAGTGAGACCATCTCCTGGAAGGTCTGAGTGGGTCAAAGCCGCAGTCTCTCAGAAGTGTGGGATTGGGAAACACAGCTGCATCTGAGAAAAACTCAGGAGGGAGGTGCCTGATGGCTTGGTCCTGGACAGTGTAAAAGCAGGGTGTGGACAGAGGGATGTGTGATTGCTGGTTGGGGAGAGCACAGAGTTCTGATACTAGAAACTGGGTAGTTGGGTAATACCATTTTCACCCCCCCTGCGCATGTACATACACACCTACATGCGCCACTACAATCCAGCCCATTAAGCCAAGCAGCACCATCTAGTGGATAACAGAGCCATTACACTAAGCCCCACCCAACTGGGCCAACCTTGTTCTTCAGGACACCACAAGTCTCTCTGCCTGCTTAGTTTACGGACTGTAAAGTGCTTCATAGTTTGACTTCTAGGGGACACCAATGTAATTTCAATCGTATTTCAGTCTGTTTGCTGGTCCATCTATTCAATTTTTTTTATTTTCTTATTCTTGAACACAGAAAGAGAAATTTCTTTTTATTTTCCATTTTTATTAAAATATTTTCTTCCATTTTTTCTATTATATATTTTTTTTACTTTTTTGTAAATTTTTTAAATTCTATTTTACTTTCATTTTTTTCTCTCTCAAGCTCCTTTCAACAACCAGACCAAAACACACCTAGGATTTAGCATCCTTTATTTGATTTTTTTGTGTTGTTTTTAATTTTTCAATTTTAATTTCTTTACCTTATTAATTCCTTTTCTTCCTTCAAAATGATGAAATGGAGAAATTCACCCTAAAAGAAAGAACAGGAAGAAATGACAGGCAGGGACTTAATCAACACAGATACAAGCAAGACTTCTGGACCAAAATTTAGAATCACAATAATAAGAATAGTACCTAGGGTTGAAAACAGATTAGAATCCCTTTCTGCAGAGACAAAAGTTAGTCAGGATGAAATAAAAAATGCTATAACTGAGCTGTAATCTCGAAAGGATGCCACAGTGGCAAGGATGCATGAAGGAGAGCAGCAAATCAGTGATATAGAGGACAGCCTTCTGGAGAACAATGAAGCAGAAAAAAAGAGGGAGACTAAGGCAAAAGAACACAATTTAAGAATTAGAGACATCAGTGACTCATTGAAAAGGAACAACATCAGAATCATAGGGGTCCCAGAAGATAAGAGAGAGAAAAAGTGGTAGAAGGGTTATGTGAGCAAATCACAGCAGAAAACTTTCCTAACCTGGGGAAGACACAGACATCAAAATCAAGGAACCACAGAGGACTCCCATCAGATTCAACAAAAACTGACCATCAATAAGGCATATCATAGCCAAATTCACACAGTACTTAGGCAAGAAAAGAATCATGAAAGCAGCAAGGGAAAAAAATGTCCTTAACCTACAAGGGAAGACAGATCAGGTTTGCAGCAGACCTATTCACAGAGACTTGGCAGGCCAGGAAGGAGTGGCAGGATATATTCAATGTGCTGAATCAGAAAAATATGCAGATTCTTTATCCAGCAAGGCTGTCATTCAAAATAGAAGGAGGAATAAAATTTTTTTCAGACAAAAATTAAAAGAGCTTATGACCACTAAACCAGCCCTGCAAGAAATTTTAAGGGGGACTTTCTGAGGGGAGAAAAGATGAAAAACAAAACAAAACAAAGACCAAAAGCAAAAACACTAGAAAGGACCAGAAAACACCACTAGCAACTGCAACTCTACAGGCAACATAATGGCAATAAATTCATCTTTCCGTACTCACTTTAAATGTCAATGGACTAGATGCTCCAATCAAAAGACATAGGGTAACAGAATTGATAGAAAACAAGATCCATCTATATGCTGTTTACAAGAGACCCACTTTAGACCTAAAGACACCTTCAGATGGAAAGTAAGGGGATGGAGAACCATCTATCATGCTAATGGTTACTAAAAGAAAGCCAGAGTAGCCATACTTATATCAGACAATCTAGACTTTGAAATAAAGACTCACAAGAGATGGAGAAGGGCATTATGTCATAATTAAGGGGTCTATCCACAAAGAAGACCTAACAATTGTAAGCATTTATGCTCCAAATGTGAAACAACCCAAATATATAAATCAATTAATCACAAACATAAAGAAACTCATTGATAATAATACTGTAATAGTTGGGGACTTCAACACCACACTTACAACAATGGACAGATTATCTAAACAGAAAATCAACAAGGAAACAATGGCTTTAAATGACACACTGGACTGGACTGGATAGACTTAACAGATATATTCAGAACATTTCATCCTACACACATTCTGGTCCAGTGCACATGGAACGTTCTCCAGAATAGCTCACCTACTGGGACATAAATCAGCCCTCAACAAATACAAAAAGATTGAGGTCATACTGTGCATATTTTCAGACCACAATGCTATGAAACTCAAAATCAGCCACAAGAAAAAATATGGAAAGATAACAAATACTTGGAAACTAAAGACCATTCTACTAAAGAATGAATAGGATAACCAAGAAGTTAAAGAGGAAATTAAAAAGTACATAGAAGCCAATGAAAATGATAACACCATAGCCCAAAACCTCTGGGACACAGAAAAAACAGTCATAAGAGAAAAGTAAATAGTAATCCAGGACTTCCTAAAGAAACAAGAAAGGTCTCAGATATACAACCTAACCTTACAACTTAAAGAGCTGGAAAAATAACAGCAAATAAAGCCCCAAACCAGTAGAAAATAGGAAATAATACAAATTAGGGCAGAAACTAATGCTATCGAAACCAAAAATAACAAACAAAAAAACAGTAGAACAGATCAATGAAACCAGAAGCTGGTTCTTTGAAAGAATTAACAAAATTGATAAACCACTAGCCAGTTTTATCAAAAAGAAACAGTAAAGGACCCAAATAAATAAAATGAAAGAGGAGAAATCACAACCAACATAGCAGAAATATAAACAATAATAAGAGAATATTACGAGCAATTATACACCAATAAAATGGGCAATATGGAAGAAATGGTCAAATTCCCAGAAACATATACACTACCAAAATTGAAACAGGAAGAAAAAGAAAATTTGAACAGACCCATAACCAGTAAAGAAATCAAATTAGAAATCAAAAACAAGAATCCAGAGCCAGATGGCTTTCCAAGGGAATTCTACCAAATATTTAAGGAAGAGTTAACACCTATTCTCTTGAAGGTGTTCCAAAAAATAGAAATGGAAGGAAAACTTCCAAACTTCTTTCTATGAAGCCATCATTAACTTTATTACAAAACCAGACAAAGACCCCACTAAAAAGGAAAATTATAGACCAATTTCTCTGATGAACATGGATGCAAAAATCCTCAACAAGATACTAGCCAACTGGATCCAACAATACATTTAAAAAGTTATTCACCACAATCAAGTGGGATTTATACCTGAGATGCAGGGCTGGTTCAACATCCAAAAAACAGTCTATGTGATACATCACATCAATAAAATAAAGGATAAGAACCACATGATCCTCTCAATAGATGCAGAGAAAGCATTTGACAAAACACAGCATCCTTTCTTTATAAAAACCCGTAAGAAAGTAGGGATAGAAGGATCATACCTCAAGATCATAAAAGCCACATATGAAAGATCCACCACTAATATCATCCTCAATGGAGAAAAACTTAGAACTTTCCTGCTAAGGTCAGGAACAAGACAGGGATATCCACTCTTGCCAGTGTTATTCAACAGAGTATTGGAAACCTTAGTCTCAGCAATCAGACAATGCAAAGAAATAAAGGCATCCAAATTGTCCAGGAGGAGGTCAAACTTTCACTCTTTGCAGATGACATGATACTATATATGGGAAACCCAAAAGATTCCACAAAAAAACTGCTAGAACTGATCCATGAATTCAGCAAAGTCACAGGATATAAAACCAGTGCACAGAAGTCAGTTGCATTCCTATACACCAATATTGAAGCAACAGAAAGAGAAATCAAGGAATAAATCCTGTTTATAATTGCACTAAAAACCATAAAATACCTAGGAGTAAATCTAAGCAAAGAGGTGAAAAATCTATACACTGAAAAGTATAGAAAGCTTATGAAAGAAATTGAAGAAGACACAAAAAATGGAAAAAGATTTCATGCTCCTGGATAGGAAGAACAAACATTGTTAAAATGTCGATATTACCCAAAACAAGCTACATATACAATGCAATCCCTATCAAAACAACACCAGCATTCCTCACAGAGCTAGAATAAACAATCCTCAATTGTACTACTAGGTATTTATCCAAGGGATACAGGTATGCTGTTTCAAAGGGATGCATGCACCCCTATGATTATAGCAACACTATCAACAGTAGCCAAAGTATGGAAAAAGCTCAAATGTCCATCGACACATGAATGGATAAAGAAGATGTGGTATATATATACAATGGAGTATTACTCAGCAATCAAAAAGAATGAAATCTTGTCATCTGCAACTACATGGATGGAACTAGAGGGTATTATGCTAAGCGAAATCAGTCAGTCAGAGAAAGACAATTATTGCATGAGTTCACTCATATGAGGACTTTAAGGTACAAAATAGATGAACATAAGAGAAAAGAAGCAAAAATCATATAAGAACAGGGAGGAGGATAAAACATAAGAGACTCTTAAATATAGAGAACAAACAGGGGGTTGCTGGAGAGATTGTGGGAGGGGGGATGGGTTAAATGGGTAAGGGGCATTAAGGAATCTACTCCTGAAATCATTATTGCACCATATGCTAACTTGGATGTAAATTTAAAAAATAAATAAATTATTAAAAAATAAAATAAAATAAAATAAAATAAAATAAAATAAAATAAAATAA
>NW_024412434.1:4020908-4039433 GCF_014898765.1 Herpailurus yagouaroundi
AAAATAAAATAAAATAAAATAAAATAAAATAAAATAAAATAAAATAAATGAGACTCCTGAATATTGGATTAGGAGGGGGCATCCACCACATGGAGGCAGGTCAAGAGACAGGAAGTGAGGAAACTGAGCTAAGGGCCTCTGAAATTATTTCAAACCATCGGGTCCAGAGAATAAGGATCTTAGGGGGCAGTATGTAGGAGTTCTCTGTGAGTTTGGGGAAAAACTTTTGTATTTCTCATACATTTTGTGTATTTCTATTTGATTTTCCTGTTATATTTAGTCATTTAGTTTTTAGTCATTTGGTACTAGTTAGTAATTTTTAAGTCCCTATGGATCTCAACTGTCCAAATAGCAGACAGGGAAAGGTTTTTGTTCATATGTGGCCAAAACATAAGCAAGGAAGGCAAACAATACCCAGAGCTCCTCTTTTCCTTCTCTACTGCAGTTCCTATCTCCACTCCCTATTATATTTCTTTCCATAGAATTTATCACCTTTCATTCATGCTATTATTCATCCACACTAAACATGCAAATTTCATGAGGGCAGTGGTAAATATTTGTTGAATAAAGGAAGCATGGTGAACAGCTGGGAGAAGATAATTTTGAAGGAAATGGGAAAGGAAGACACAAAGTTAGGGTCAGGCTTAACCTCCCAGGATGTTCTTCTAGAGCAAGAACTTGGAGGGTTGGCACACCACAATTTTTTCTTAAAAGAGATTTCGTTCACACCCTGCTTGTTATGGAATTTCTCAATAACAGAATGGCATCTCCTCTAATATTTATGTCTTGCATAGAGACGAGCAATCCCCCTACCTAAGTTTCTCTTTTTCTTATCCCTACCCAAAGGCAACATCATTATCATATAAGATTTATAAAGTGAGAAATCACCCACAGTGTCTCATAGCAGCCCAACTAACAACACTGAGAGGATAAACTTTCTAGAAACCCTGTTGAAGATGCCATGTCAGTTTAGCTCTGTGGGATGCCAACTTTAGAGATGAATTTGGGGAACACAACTGGGCCACCCACAGGATCAGTTAGGAAAGCAGACATCTTCCTTGAGTGATATTGCTTGAGGATTCTTGAAAGATTTCCAAAAGCCTAGCTTTGACCCTGCTTCTCATACCAAAATATAGATGAAGCAAAGCTACTATTTTCTCTTCTCCCAAGATTTCATTTTCCATGTAAAAATGATACTTTTAAAATAATAAGACTGTGGTAGAGCTAGAAAAAACAAGCACACTCACAGAATGGAAAAGTTGAAGAAATTTAGGAAGATGGAAAGCAAGCAAGACAGACGCTGGACTTTCTGAGTGAAAATAGTGAATAATTTTAACTGCCTCACATAAGTGAAGGGGAGAAAATTAAGCAAATAGGGAGACAGAGAATGCTGGGAGGGGGGTTATAAATAGTCAAAGAGAAAAGAGAGAGGAATTGTAATTAAAAAACCCTGTATCACGAACTTTCCCTCTCCTGATAACTATGAAAATGAGATTAAAGTTAGCAAAAATCAGCAAATATAATCATTAAAAGCAACTAAAAATGGTAATAAAACCTATTTAAGGAACTTCAAAACCTGAAACCAAACAATTAGAAAACTCTAGAGCAGCCAGGAGCAGCAGGGGGTATAACATAGCCTAGCTTATCACCTGATTCGACCCCCAGAGGGACATATCCAGGTAAGTCGAAGACATGTGAAGGATTCTCACTAACAGTGCCAAATATTGAGCTACACAAACTGAAAGGATGTTCTCATCTTTTTTTTTTTTCCTTTCTCAACTGAGAAATGGAAACTGTTTTGGAAACTATTTCCCGAAATAAAGGGAAAACTGGTGGAATGAGGAGAGGAGAGGACCACGAAGCTCTCTGAATTGGGGAAGCTGTCTGAAGTCCAAGAATACACCCTGGGAATGAGCTACAGTCCACTGTTAGGTGAAGGGAAACTTAGTGAGGCAGAACCGGCTGTTTCTTCAATTTCTTCCTTTAATAATAGAATTCCCAACTTTCCTCTGCACACATGACTGTCCAGAAGAAAGACTGCATTTCCTAGCCTCCCTTGCAGCTAAGTGTGGCCATGTGACTATATCCTATCCAATCATATGGAAGAAGTAATGCTTGAAACCTCAGGTTAATGGCTTTAAAAAAGAGAGAGATATGGCCCTTTCTTCCCTCCTCTTCCCTTGCACTGGCTGGACATGAGTGTGCTATAAGAGCTCATATGCACTGTAATGCATAGAAAACTTGTCAGACAACTAGATACAAAAATTTAGGATCCCTGATACTACAGAGCTTCTGCTGCCTCTGTACTGTCAACCTGGACTGCTTACATTCAAGTCATTAAGCAAGAGAAATATAAATATCTATGTTATGTAAATCACGACTGTTTTGGCCTTTGTAGCTGTATCAGTATTATATCTAACACTTGATTAGATATGTAATTTAGAATGTTTAACAAAATCTTAGAGGAGAGAACTGGGCCCAGATATTGATGAAGACTGCACCAAGATGGTCTTGCTTCCTTTTTCATTTTCTCACCCTGTAGGTCAGATAGAGTGGGAAGAGAGTGAAGACTTACTCATGCTAGGGGCACATGGGTGGCTCAGTCGGTTGAGTGTACAACTCTTGATTTTTGCCTGGGTCATGATCCCAGGGTCCTGGGATATAGATGCATGTCAGGCTCCACACTGAGCGTGGAGCCTGTTTGGGCTTCTCTCTCTCTCTCTCTCTCTCTCTCTCTCTCTCTGTCTCTCTCTCTCTCTCCCTTTCCCCTGGCCCTCTCTCTCCCCAGATCATGTGGTCTCTCTCTCTAAAATTAAAAACAGAGTAACACACTCTATATCACAACAAAGAGAAGGTCCAGTCCATGTGGTCTAAACATAACAAGATAAAGAAGAAGCTGGCACCAGGCAAACAAATAACAGAAAACACGAAAACATCATGGAAAACAACAACAACAACAACAACAACAACAACAACAACAGATATTGTAATCTAGAAGAAAACAGAAATCAAAAATCAAGAGATTTACTCACAATGACTTGGTCTTATGTAGAGAACATGATCATAATAAACAAAAATATAGAATGACAGAAATGGGGCTTTTAGGCTCAAGACAAATTGAGGATCAAAATAGCATTATTACAGGTTTAATAAACAATTTAAGAAAAAGCAAAAATACTATTGAACATAAAATTACTGACATAGAAAGGCAAGGTTTGAGGTTATTATGATAACTGCAGATGAAAAAGAAAAATCAAAGCATTTGATGAACACTACTATAAACAGAATAAAAGGCAATCCAGCATCAAGATACTTTGTATCCCTGTGTGAGAGATTCCACCTAAGGAAAAGAGGATGTGTTGAGAGATAATACAAGAAAATGACCTTGAAATAAAGAAGATACTGAATATGCTTCTTGAAAAGAATACTGTGTTTCAGGAAAAAGTGATACAGAATGTTGACACCGAGTTACATCCTAGTTAGGTTGTTGGAGTATAAGAATACTAATTAATGTTTCAGATATCCATGTAGTAAAGGCAAACAACTAAGAAATAAGGGGAAAAGCCAGTTTGGCCCTTCCTCAGAGTAACATACAAGTATCCATTTAAAACAATGGAGTAAAGCCTACCAAATGCTGAGGGAAAGAAAATGTAACACCAAGAAAACTCTGCCAATCTGGAATGTTATTCAAATACAGAACAGACATTCTTAACAATAAACACAAAATTCATGGAGCACAGTACCCTGAGCTGCTCTTGAAAGAACTACCAGGGGTGCCCAGGTGGCTCAGTTGTTGAAGCCTTGGACTCTTGATTTCCACTCAGGTCACGATCCCATGGTCGTGGGATCAAGCCCCACAATGAGCTCCACTCTGCGTGGAGCTTGTTTAAGATTCTCTGTCTCTGTCTTTCTCTCTCTCTCTGCCCCTCTCCCCCACTCATGCACACGCACACTCTGTCTCCCCCCTCTAAAATGAAAAAAAGATAATAAAAAAAAGAGAAAGAACTACCAAACAATTAAATTCATACAATTCAGAGATAGATTGAAAATAAGAAAACCAGGAATAGAGAAAGTGGTGAAAGGTAAAAGCTATGTGGGAATTAAAGTCATCCTACAGAATGTGAATGTTATAAATTTAAATAATGTAAAACAAATGATATGGCTAGAATACCTATATCAGGATGTAAGGATAGTGAGTTGAGAGAGAGGGGGAGATTGCTGATGCCCTCTTGTTTCAGAGCTAGGATTCAGAACACATTGCTTTAGATTACAACACCTGCTTGCTCTTTGTCACAATTCTGACTCCTTAAAAAATTTTTCCCAAACTCCTCTGCTGAACATAAAATGATCTTTTAGACACTAATATTGCTGGTAGTAAAGAATCATTTTTTGACATTCTACATTTCCTTCATTTTCCTTTAATTTTTCCTATTGAGTAAAAATGAATTCAATAATTTTCATTAAAATTGAATCTACAATACAATCAATCACATTTATATAAAATAATTTTCTCAATCCATTTATCAATCTGCATTATATCTTTACTGTTCTAAAAGAAGGGCTATTAACGAGTGTTACTTCTTGACCTGTATTTTTCTGTACTTACAAAAATTACAATAAGAAAAGAAAGAAACAGGTATCTGACTGATGCAAACACTTGATGTGCCAGGGCAATTTATTGTTTTACTATCTATTTTCTTTTTCCCCTTATTTCAAACAGGCAACCGTGTAACTCCTCGTGTCCAGCATTTTTGCTAGATGACAAGCAGCTGATGTCAACTTTGCAAAAACATTAATCCATTAAAAATTAACATTAAGAATCTTACAGTGAACAAGAAGAGGGAAAAGATTTTGGGGGCAAGGAGTGATGGCATTGAGATTTGCTCAGGCTGGAAATGGAAGAAAAGTCTCTGGATTCTATGCACCCCACAATGGCTCCTAGGAAGGGAAGGGAGATCCTACTAGCCTATAATTTCTTATGACCTGAGGATGGGAACAATGAAGAAATTGTAAAACAAAATGGAAATTAATATTTATTATGTTCTAAATAATAAATAAAGTGTATTTTAAAAATAGCTTAAAAGTATCACTTTAAGTTTAAAGTCCACATGTCAGCTCTTAAGGCTATATTACTAAGATAATATATTAGTTAGTCGAAAACTTGGTAAGAATTGGTTTATCTCATAATGTTAGTTTACCCACTATCACTGAAGGAAAGTGTGGCTCTTATTTTTTTTTTCATTTTTATAATGTTTATTTATTTTTGAGAGACAGAGAGAGAGAGAGGCAGGGAGAAAGGGAGACAGAGGATCCAAAGAGGGCTCTGTGCTGATAGCAGGTGTGGGGCTCAAACTCATGAACTGTGAGATCATGACCTGAGCTAAAGTTGAATGCTCAACTGACTGAGTCACCCAGGTGCCCCAAAAGTCTCATAGAAGATGAAACATTGGGTCAAGAAGACCTTCTGGGGAGGAAGGAAACCAGGAACACTGGGAGAGGAAACAGCTCTGGAGGGAACCTGGATACCTGGAGAAAGTATCAACAAGGGAAAGAAGATGGGAAGATGGGAAGAAAGAAGGGAAGGAAGTATGAGAACAAAAAACAAATGGCCTGTATTCTCATTTTTCAAACAGTTCCCAGCAGGAAAATGAGGTTTTTGTTGTGTTTGTTTTTCTTCCCCAAACCAGTAGGTTGTCAATCCACACTAGGATCATATAGTAAGTCAGAGTATTGGAACAGCCAGCCTGGCACAAAGTAGGAGCTCAGTGAGTTAAGAAATAAGTGATAAACTTTATAGACAAGTTAATAAATGATTGAAAAATTCCATAATCCATAGAGTATAAGGTCCGATGGAGTGGGGTCTAGAAGGTTATATTTGGCTGGCCAATTACTTGACCTGTGTAAATCATAAGAAACAAACAACTGTTTATAAAGCATTTAAATGTTACAGGCCTCAAGGACATCTTTGTTTTAGAAACCACCCTGGGAGTAACTTATTCTAGAAAGGAGATGCTTGTGACAGCAGGTCAGAGTTAAATGGCCTGGCTCAGGCCTGTCTTTGGCTACCCGATGGCCCAGACCCCTGGCACCCACTCTTCACCAGCGTGCATTTGTGAACCTGTGGCTGACAGACATTCTAGGCTCTCTTACAAAAGAGGGTGACACACCCCTCAATCTCACCCCATTGCCACACCTTCATCATCAAATCCCTGGCAACATTTGAGGATTTGAAGGTCATCTTGAAAGCAGTATTATTTGTTCCGTCACCTGACAATGTTACCCCACAAAGTCATTCTAGTTTATAACTCCTTGATGTAAGTTCCTGCATTTACACTCTTTTTAGCTCACACGAGAATATAGCAGGCAAAGCACTTTGCAGGTAAGCACCTTAGTAAAGGTGTTTTTCCAAAGGAAATGTTATTATTAGGTCACATTTTCCCATCATGCTCAGAATTCCTTTTGAATTCAGTGAAACCTCTCTGCGGAGTAGCCCAAGCACAGAGTTCTGCCATTGTGTAATGTGCCTGCTTGCCTTGGGAGCCTCAGTCCTGGGGGAGATGGGGCAGGGAGATGGAGTGAATGTTTATAAAATACAGATCCACAGATAGACACTTGCAAGTGGAAAGTATTCTTATTATGGAATCCCAAGGTAAAGAGCACCTTCTAATGCAGAATGGCCAGTGCGTCATGCTGTGTTGCAGTGACTTTCGACTGCTACCCTGAACTCCGGAGAGCGTGTTCTGCAAAGCACATGTCAAACGCTACCATTAAGCTCTTCTAACCTCTTGTTAGTAAGCTGGGCAGAAACCGTAAGTAAAAAAAGTCACAAACACAATGATCTATTATTTAAAAAAACTAGACTGCTATAGATCTTAAAGAAATTCCAAATGATTCCATTTCACTTCTGAAATACATAAAAGATTGTTAGATGAAGTAAAAGCAAGCAAAATGTTTATGTTTGTATAGTGACACTTCAGTCATTTCTCACACTTGGTTGGCAATAGGTATCTTGAACGATCTGCATTATACAAATCTTATTTCTAAGTTCACATACTTTCGTTTAAGCAGTGGAGAGAAATTTCTTTGTTAAACATTGCATTCTCTTCATAACTCATGCTAACTTGCAAACCAACACGTGCTACTTTAAATCAATACCATCACATGAAAGAAGGATGGAAACCAGAAATACATCAAGATAGAAAATGGAAACCATAAATGTATCAGGGTAATTCAATGTAGGCTTATACCTTGGATTTGTTCTGATCATTAATAGTCAAGATAGCATTTTGTATAGTGGAGAGGACAATGGCTTTGACTTCAAGAGACCTAAGTATTTATCTAATTCCTCTTTTACTTCCCTCCTTCCCTCCCTCCCTCCCTCCATTCTTCCTTTCTTCCCTCCATCCTTCCTTCCCTCCTTCCTTTTTTCCTCTTTTCCCTCCCTTCCTTTCTCCATAAATATTTACTAAACACCTATCTGCACAAGGTGTTATGTGACATAAAGAGATATGTAAGATCCAATTTATGCCCTCAAGTGATCTATAGATTTGTATGGGAAATAGGAATGACAGGATGATAAAGCTATAACATGGGTTGAAATTTACCAGTCCTAGATGAAAATGCAAATTCAATTGTGCACTGACTTCATAACTTCATTCACATTACTTAACTTTGCTAAATCTGTTTACACATCAAAATGGAGTTTACTTATAAAAATGAAGATAGTTCTATCTGACTCAGAGACTGCCTGTAGAGAGAAAATTGTCAAGGTGTCTAAAATACACAGAAAACTGTCCAGTGAGTTCTTTTCTTAAAAAAAATTCCGGACTCGAAGTCAGAAGAGGTGTGTACAAATTCTAACTGTGGCAGGAATGACGAGGTCCTGTAACCTCTCTAGATCCCATAATCTCCCTCAGTGCAACAAGAGAATTGAGTTCACTGATGCTCAACACCTCTTCCACTTCTAAAAGTTACTTTTATCTTAGCCAGTGGAGAGACCCTTGGGATTTTTGGCAGAAAAATTACTTAGGTTGATTAGAAAAGTTTAATTTGGTAGCAGTAGATTGAGCAGGGAGTGTGCATAGAATTAGCAGAAAAAGACAAGGATATCCGTTAAGAAAAATCTCTTTTCTCCACACCACAAAACAGCCACCTAAATAAGCAGCACCTACCTAATAAAAGAACATAGAACCTTTTGTTTTTTGATTCCCGCATAGAACCATGCACACAAGCTATCACTTATAGCAGAGTTTTATTTAAAGTTTGGGAGTGAAGAGTGTGTGTCTTGGGGACAGGGTAATAGGAAGTGGGCATGAGAGCCACACCATAGCAATGATTTAAAACAGAACCGTACATGGTACATCCCTTAAAAGTCCTGAAGAAGCTATTCCCAACACTGGGAACTTCGCAATGGGCTTCTCTTCTAGAAAGCCCCGGCCTCACGCACCACCCCATGCTGTTTCTTTGCTGCTAAGATACACAGGTACAGTTTCTCTTCTTCTTGGCCTTGCTCATGCTCTGCTCCTCCCCAGTCCAACTGTAATGACAGCTGATATTTATTTGGTGTTGATAATATTCCTGATATTTAAGAACTTACTGTGTGCCCAGAGCTATTTTAAGCATGTATTATTTAATCCATACAATTCTGTGAGTTGAGTATCATTGTGATAATCACCATTTTCACTTACAAAGTATGAGACTTAGGCACAAGGAGGTGAAGGTGACCCCAGTGAGAACGTGGAGGCAGAACTCAGGGATAAGCAAGCTTGATTTCAAGGTATGTGGCATGCTTCCCTCACCAGCTTTGTCTCTCCTTACCACAAACCTTTAGTCCTTCTTTTTCTTATCTTCCAGGTCCCAAGCTAAAAATCCCCTCCTTTTTTGGTGCTCAGAAATTTCAGCTTTCTTGTCTTGTTTTACCCAATCCTATGGCCTTGTCTAAAGCAAGGCAGCATCTCTGGGCCTCTGACCAATGTCCTTCATTGGCTGTCCCCTGTTGCTCTTCCTGGGACAAACCTGTTTTCACCTGATTCTTGTTCTCCCTGGGCAGGATGGGCTCTCTCCCAGGACTCCCTGGATTCTCTCCAAAGCCAGAGTCAGCAAACAAGGCACAAGGAAAGAATGCAGGTGCCTTAGTGTCCCCTCACTTATAACTCCAATCAGACTGCCACTCATCTCAATCTGAATATAAATAACTTGATTAAAGGTGACTTACAGCCAAGTCATCCATTAATTTCCATCTGAAAATGTGCCGTCCCCTAGAGTTTATTATAAAAGGATTGTACCTGCACCACTGTCTTCAACATCAAGAAAGGAATCAATGTACTAACCTTCAAATAAGAAAAAAAATTGAAGACCCTATTACTGTCTGCGGCAGTCACCTTCCAACTCTTTTACACACTTATACTTTTGCGGCTTGTGTTTACTTTTCAAACTCATTTCCTAACAATCTCCTGTTGGTTGCTAAAAATCCTTTTTGACAGAGAAAGCACAAAGGTAGTAACCACCTGACCTAGTGATTCTGGATCCATAGTGGCCAAAGTAGTAATGAAACACAGCTCCTTCTAGAGAAACTTGACCTCTGAAATCCACTACCATGGGTCGTAACCTCCTTTTGCACTAAAGCCTGTCTCAGGACTAATCATGCCTATTTCAGCACAGCTCCTGGAGGAACTGTTAGTGAGGCACAGAATGGAGTGAAGAACAATATTTCAGAAGGAACAGGAGGAAAAATTGAGGATTTGCCATTTTAAATCATGGAGAGGTGATCATATAAATTCCTGGGATCTTAGAGATTCATATTTCATTAGCTCTTAGAGGAATAGTATCAGAATATGGCACAGTTCCAATAGGATTGAAATTTGTCAATTCTCCTGTTGAGAACACTGATTTTTCTTTAGCATCTACTTATTTATATTGAGAGAGAGCATGGGAGAAGGGCAGAGCAAGAAAGAGGGAGAGAGAATCCCAAGCAGGCCCTGCACTGTCAGCTCAGAGCTCACTAACTGTGAGATCATTCCCTGAGCTGAAATTAAGAGTCTGATGCTTGACGAACTGTGCCCCGAGAACACTGATTTTTATCTATTAGGTGCCAAGGTGTCAGCATGCTGTTCTAACACGAAAGATAAGGGAAACTGGTGGAATTACTGCTATAAAGAAGACATGGGGCAACATGGTCACCCCACACACAGGAGGGTGGGATCTCTAGATGATGCTTCAGGACATTTTCACTTTCCCGGTGCAAAGATTCTATCAAAATCGGCTAGTGGCTGTCTTGCTCCAAACGTGAGAAAAAGGTGGACAAAACACAGTGACTGTGTTATAGAGGGAACAAACTGAAACTAGTGAGCTGGCTGGAAAAGACAAACAGAAGAGAAAAGCTCTTCCCCAAAAGTCTCCAAAGAAACCTTGGTTCTTCGAGATATTTCTATAAAAAGGACTCTGTGGACTGATGTTTTTGAGAAACATTACATGGAACTACATCCTCTGGAAGAATCAATCACAGCTGCTTTGATGTGCTAATATACACTTTAATCTTTGATTCAGAATTTTCCATACTTATTTACCCATGGAAGAATTGTGTGTGTGCAATACTCTGAAAATATCCCCATTCTGAGAAATGGTTAGATAATAATAGACTAAAAATTAGATTTAGTTGCAGGAACGAAAGACAGGAACATCATGGCATGTTACTGCTGGAAACGTTGCCTCAAAATGAAGTGGTCCTTAAGATCCTTTGTTCTGGTTGAGCAGATAAAAAGACCAAAAAAACCTAAGACAATTATTGATGAGGGGGCACAGATGTTTAGGAATCTTAGTCAAGAACTCTTGACCAGAATTTACAACTTGTTCCCTATTCCGTTCTTTCAACAGATTCTTTATGCTAATGAGCCTGGCATTATCGCTCATCATCATCTCCTTGCTTAATCACCCTTGATTGCCTCTGTTGTGCATTCATAACCTCAGGTTAAACAATGCAGACAACGCTTTCCTCTTCCCTGACTGTGACAATGTATCATAATTGAGCCATTTCTGCCTCTCTGGTCACCCTCCTATTCTCCCAAGTGCATCCTCTGTACATTAATCTGCTAGTTAAATATTGATAGCAAGCGGCTCCCTTAATATTTACTTTCTTGCTCCATTATTGCTACATACAGGGTGATTATTTGTTTCTGTCTTCCCAGCCTGTTTAATCAGAACTGAGTCAACTTTCCTATGTTTAACCTTCTTGTCCAATCAGAGTTGGAGAGTGTTTGGAGTGTGTTCTGACATCAGCTCTGAAATAATTCTCTAGGTTTGGTGCATGTGCCATCGTAGCCAGCAGGGGTCAGAAAGGCATTTCTCTCTGGGGTCAAGAGCGTTGGTAGTGAGAAAGGAAAACCCTAGAGGCACCATCTGGAGTTGAACAACTCTCTTTCAGCATTGTCTTCTAAGTGTAGCCTAAGAGAATTGGAGTGACCTGCCAGCTTTTGTATTTTGTATGGAATGTTGGTGCTGGAACTCCTACAGTGGGTAAACTGGTTGCAAGACTGGGCATCCCAACAAAGACTGTATGGAATTGGGGAAAGTGTCCCTACCAAAAATAAAGAAACCTGGATGCAACCCCTGATCTGGATGAGATTCCACTGGAGGCTTTTGGGCAGGTAACTGAACTCTCTCCATTTGCCCCACAGGGTCATGTGGGAGCATCAAGTGCTAAGTTGACAGAAAGCATCTTTAAAAACATACCATTCTCTGCTGCTAAGGCATAGAAATGTAAATATACTGCTCAAAGGCAAGCAAACAAATCATTTTGCTTTAATCAGAATGGTGTGGGTGGTAGTCTTCAACTCTTGTTTTTCAAACTGGAAGCTTCAATACCTGCCCCCAACAGAAAGATCACAGTTGCCTTGCATAGGTGTGTATTTAGGGGGACAGCACGATGATTAAATTTGGGACACACTGGTATTACTATCAAAAGAAAAAGATGAAACAGGTGTGCTCTGGGCTGTTTCTAAATCCTGGGTCTGGTTGGTTTATCAGTGACTTAGGAACTGTCTCCCTGCCTCTCCACCCTACAGAGGAATACAGGCAAGCAAGAAGTGAATCCTCCAGAAGGTCACTATCTGATTTTCAACAAGAGTGCCTGGCAGTTGAGAGATTTTAAGTAACATAAGAATCACATGCAAGCATGTGGTTTAAAGTTTCCCCAGTGGTTGCTGATAAGGCGAATATTCCTCTGCATTGATAGAGTGAGTGGAAGGACACAGTGCTAACTTTTCCAGGTGATTCAACCCGTCCTCTGAGTCCTGGGAAATGCAAGGTATTTGTGGCACTAGTGACATCCACAGTCATGGAAACTGGAAACTAAAGAGCTATCTTCCAAGTAGTCCCCTTGTTTTGTGCCTGGCCTATTCTTCAATGGTTTTGATTATTTGACATTCCTCTAAACTCCATATCTTATCACACTGCCATACATTTTGCAAATGATTAGAATCTCTCTCCTCTCCTGCTTCCTCTTCCTCAATTGATTGTCTTGGAACTTCCTACACATTCTCAGAGATGCAATTCAAATTTCTCATTTGGTATAAGCCTTCCTAGTCCCCACAGTGAGAGAGAGTTACCTTCTGGGCCTCTGTAGCACCTTGCACAAACTCTGTTTATGGGAACATCACATTAACTTTATAACTGTGTTTACTTCCTTTACTGGTAAGCCTACAGACAATAAAATAAAGCTCATTCCAGGTGGTTCAATAGGAGGAATTCAATCAATACACTAGTTACAAAGGTGTTGAAAGAGTTGATAAACCACAGAGGGAACAATGAGACAAGGCAGATTTTGGTGACACTGGAAGGTGCCAATGACTGCCTGGCCTGGAGTAACAGAGGCAAAAAGAGCTGTTGTCAGAGCCCAGAAGCCAGGGCTGGATCTGATCCATGAGAGCTGGGCCCACTGGGACACCACCCAAAAGCAGAGAGATATGGGGACAGATGTGCCTACATCTCCCTAACACCCATCCTCCAGTCTCCTGCTGATAATCCCACTACCTTAACTGTGGCCCCAAGAGAGTTGCTAAGGGAATCTGGAGAATGCAGCTTTCAGGAAAAAGTCTGAGGTTAGATCTGAGAGCAAAGAAGCAAATGACTGGCTCAGTTTCCTCCCTCAGAAGACCATGAGCTTCATTTTTGTATCCTAGGCACTAGAAAGACACTACATGAATCTGTTGAGTAAGGTACTGAAAAAGTGAGATGTATTTTTTTTGTATTCTTGTCAAAGGGGCTTAAACCTTTTTAGAAAAATAGTATCCACTTTTTTGGCCTACCTTAAACCACTTTCTTTTTTTTCATCAAATTGAAAAGTACTCTTTTTTTTCCTTTAATGATTGGATTTCCATCTTTTTCTGTTGGCTTTTCACAGTTTCTACATGCCCAGAGTTCCAAGAGGATGATGATAAGAGGCAGCTGGTAATCTTGTTTGAAATTTGCATTGAGTTCAGTCATCGGTTCCCTAGGGCCCTAC
Source organism: Herpailurus yagouaroundi (assembly GCF_014898765.1). Lineage (NCBI taxonomy): Eukaryota > Metazoa > Chordata > Mammalia > Carnivora > Felidae > Herpailurus > Herpailurus yagouaroundi. The sequence goes on from NW_024412434.1 coordinate 4,034,407, forward strand.
TCTGTAGGCCAGTCAGGCTAAGAAAGGAGCTTCTTTGCTATCAGATACTTTTTAAGTCTTTTCATTACCAATTCACCAGGACAACACGTAATGAGGTCTTGCAGTAGCAGATAGGGAATTCATTTCTCAGCCAAGCGGCTGAACTTGTAGCTGCCACATTGTGGACCATTATCTATAATTACTTCATGGGTATTCCACAAAGATAATTTTCCTTGTGGGATATAAAAGGCAGGTCTCACTGAAGGTTTTGTAGATTAAGCCCAGGCCAAAGCAAGATGAGCTGGTGTTGATATCTAAGTGGGGGTGTTTCTTTTTTCCAGGAACCATTTGGCTTCTGCCTTAACCATGAAGCCACCTTCGGTGAAACAAGTGACAGTGACAACTGGATGGATGCATCATTACTAGTCTCTAAAACTTGGGGTTCCTGGCTCTTTACCAATCTTTATATGCAAATGCTCTATGCACAAGTTTCTATTTCAGTCATGCCATTCCTCAGAACTTGCTTATAAATCAGCTGGGTGCCAGATGCCTCACACAAAATCAGGAAAAGAAAGACCATAGGGAGTGTCTGGGTAGCTTGGTCTGTTAGGCATCTGACTTCGACTCATGTCACGATCTCACGGTTTGTGAGTTTGAGCCCCACATCAGGGCTCGTGCTGTCAGCGTGGAGCCTCTTGAGATCCTCTGTCTCCCACTCTTTCTGCCCCTCCCCGACTCACCCTCCCTCAAAACTAAACATAAGAAAGAAAGAAAGAAAGAAAGAAAGAAAGAAAGAAAGAAAGAAAGAAAGAAAAGAGCATAGGCTCCTCCATGGAGAAACAAATTCTGGAAAACTCAATGAAGGGAAAAATAAGTTCTTGTCTGAGGAAGGTGAGTGAGGAAACAGCAGGGTGTGGCAGCACTGTATCATCTGCCTGAAAGCTGACCGTGCATGTCTCCTCCCAACTCCATGTTCGGTGATGTCACAGTGGCAGCTGGAATTGGATAAGAGTGGGAATATTTATACTATGCACACTGGCAAACTCTACAAAGTAGGGATTCTTCATTTTCCTTCCTCTTCAGGGATCTAGTTGTAACACATTTACCAGTGCGGCACCAGGGGCTGAAGAATCCTTTTATTTATTTGTTTGTTTGTTTGTTTATTATTTTTCAGAGAGACAGAAAGAGAGAGAGAAAGAGATAGTGTGAGTGGGGGAAGGGCAGAGAGAGCAGGAGACACAGAATCTGAAGCAGGATCCAGGCTCCCAGCTTTCAGCACAGAGCCCCATTCAGGGCTTGAACTCACAGACAGTGAGATCATGACTTGAGCCGAAGTCAGACCCTTAATCCACTGAGCCACCCAGGCACCCCTGAAGAAGACCATTTTTGTCAATGCTTGCCTTTGATAGAGGTCATCAAATAAAGACCAGCAGGAACTCACCAGCAGCTAAACAAATCCAGGTTGATTAACTTGCTGTACCCAGGGCGATGGGACACCACAGAGACTGTGGAATGTCTCATGATGGTTAAAAGGGACTGGGAGGCACCTGGGTGGCTCAGTCAGTTAAGTGTCAGACTTCAGCTCAGGTCATAATCTCCGGGTTCATGAGTTTGAGCCCTGCATCGGGTTCTGCACTGACAGCCTGGAGCCTGCTTGGGATCCTCTCTCTCTCTCTCTCTCTCTCTGTGTCTCTCTCTGCCCCTGTGCTTCACTCTCTCTTCTCTCTCTCTCTCTCAAAATAAATAAATAAACTGAAAAGAAAAGATGGACTGGGGAAGGGGGAACAACACTACACTGGAAGCTGCCATGAAGCAGCAGGCTAGAAATTGGCTTTGCGGGTGTCCTCCATTATTCAGGAGGCAGGAGAATGAAGCAGGGCTGAGGAAGCCCCTGGGAAAGGAGCTGTCCTCAGGTAAGAGAATAGTGACCCTTCAAAAAGAGAGAAGTTAGCCATCATTTAGCAGCAGTGGTATTGCCGTGGAGACACCTGTCTGTTCAGCCTTGACCATGTTCCATCAGAAACTTTTTTTTTAAAGGTTCTATTAGGAACATCACAGTCTGATTAGCAGCAGTGCTAAGAAGTGAAGTTGAGGTCCTGTTTTCTTGGAAACTGACAAGTTTAGATAACTGTAGAATGCTGTGTCCAAGCCCCTTGTTGCCTGCTTTGAATCCAAGGCTGTCTTCCCTGTGTCAAAGTGACCCACAGGCTCAGAGCCTCCAGGCAACAGTGGGGTGTTCGTTCCCAACAAAGTGAATCAAAAGCAACACTTCTAAAAGTGTAGGATGTGAAAAAACACAGTTTCTCAGCATAATTTCACTCCTTTCAATGAGCAAAAGCTGTTTTCCCAGGTTCATACCTTCTACCAACCTTCCTGCTCACCATCACATGGTTCAGACTCACCGGTCTGGCCACTGGATTCATGGGGAACATGGTGGCATTTTTACTCAAAGGAGGTAGAGACACAGTGAAAGCTTTTAAGACCTCCATGTCTTAAACACCTTTTGTCTCCAGTGCCTGGCACCAAGTAAACACCTAATAAAGCCTGATGGAATGAAATCCTCCATGATGGGGGTCCTGGGGACAGAAATTGGTCTTTGGACACTTCTCAGACCACCCTGTTTGGGCAGTCTTATGCTCTGTGCATTTACAGGTTGTTTGTTACCATCCCTGCCAAGTTCCTTTTTCTGTAGAGAGGGCCACTTGGGTACCACACAGATAGGAAGGAAAGTGTGGTATTTGCAGCTGTGCCCTCTAGGTGTGGCCCTTGATGCAAGAAAACATATAGCGTGATTGTTTTCTATACTTCAAATCCGTAAGGCCACAGATTATCGGAACCTTTCATCAGGGTTTCTCTTATGCGACCCACCAACCACCTGCACTAGGATCACCTGAGATGCTTGTTTATAAAGTGCACATTCCTGTCTCTAGCCACGTCGACTGAATTGGAACCTGTAGCATTGGAAACCGGGGTCTGCGGTTTTCACAACCTCCCCTGCATGTTGTTTGTGTGCACTATGGTTTGAGAACAGCACATTCAGACAGTGTGATTTTTTCTTTTCTTTAAGGTCTGCTCATCTAATAAAAAAATGAGAATCTGTTGATTCACTTGTCCATTCGACCAACATTTACTGAGTGCCAGGAGCAGAGGTATCTGTAGTGAAAAAGATATTCAGGGAGCTTACAGTCTTCCAGTCAACTCATCTGTCAAGACTGTTTGCCATGATATGAGGGAGATTTTGTTTTCCTTTTTTTAAAATTAACTTATTTATTTTTGAGAGAGAGAGAGAGCAAGAGAAGGCAGAGAGAGAGGGAGACAGAGAATCCCAAGCAAGCTACCTGCTCTCAGCACAGAGCACAATGCAAGACTCCAACTCATGAGCCATGAGAACATAACCTGAGCTATGATCAAGAGTCGGACACAACCAACTGAGCCATGCAGGTGCCCCTTTTGTTTTCCTTTTTTAGACCATTTTAGAAAAAAAATGGCATCATGCTTCCTGACCAATGATCAGAATTGCTAATGTTTACAAACTAAGCTGTTTACAGTGGTTACTTCTCAGAGGATGGGATGCTTGGGAGTAGGAACAGAAATACACTTCAAAGGACTGCCCCAGGTTTTATTGTGTCCTCCACCCAGTCCACCCTCCACATTCTGACCTTAGTGACAGGTCAGTGCACAGTGTGACATCCAGGCTCATCCGCTTCTGCTGCCAGCTGCCTCAGTCTCTCCCAGGCTCTGATCGTGGTCATGGTGCTGGTCATGGCAGTTGCTGAGGCAGGGGCCTGAGCTTCCATGCCTTGGCTCCACCTGCCCAGACTCCCTGGAAAGTCTGCTTCTGCCATCACCTCCAGGCTCTGAGGATGTTCTCTGTAGTGTGGGATCTCACTTGCTCCAAGGGCTAGTAGGTGTCCCACATAGGGCAAACTTTGACTAAAAGGGACAAGACAAGAAAGAGCCATCAGAGACGTATCTTGCCATCCCACCTCCAACTCGCACACCCATGGACTGTTCCAGGCAAGGTGGTTCCTAAGTCTGCTGAGAGATGCCTGTCCCTTTCCTTTTTTCATTACTATTGCCTTAGGAGAGCATCCCTAGGAACTAGCATATAAACTTCACCTCAGGCTTTGTTTTTCAAGGAAACCAGGCAAAGATGTCATCTCTGTTTAAAAATTAATTTCTTCCAATTCATCTATTAAAATATTTAAATTGTCTAACTTTGGCATTATGGCCAAGTGTCCACCTCTGTCCTGAAGTTGGGGATGGTGGCTAGCTCATGTTTGTTTTTCTGGCCAAAGAATCATGCCCTCAAAATAGTAGAAAGTCAGTAAGCATTGCATTTGATTAAAAAATGCAAAATCTTTGCCTTTGAGAAGCTGGTGATTAGAATTTTCAGGCACATGGTGCCATCCTGGAAATGGGTTTGGTTTCCTCAACCAGTCAGGCACCTGGATAGTGAGCTAGAGCCACCGTATGTGGTCATGCAACAACAAGAGTAAAAAATGGGTGGGAGCCTGGCAAGAAAATAACAGAAGTTAGATTATACCTTTCAAATTCCCAAAAGGAATGCTAAGGGGACTGTGATTTTCCTGGGCTATGGAAATCACCGATACACCAGAGGATGCTTTGAATCACTTCCATACCAAGATCAGTCAAGTGAAGCCACTGAGAAGCTCATCCCACATACAAATGAATCTCTAGATTTTAATGTGCAGATTACCCATCACCTTATCTTTCAAAGAACTTTTTATTTCATAAATTTTCATGCATTGACAATACTATTTTTAGTTTTTTTATATTTTTGTCAAACACAGATATTACATCCTACATGGTTCTTGAAAATTGAAATTGAAATTGTTCTTAAAGGCAGTCTCCTGGGGCGCCTGGGTGGCGCAGTCGGTTAAGCGTCCGACTTCAGCCAGGTCACGATCTCGCGGTCCGTGAGTTCAAGCCCCGCGTCGGGCTCTGGGCTGACGGCTCAGAGCCTGGAGCCTGTTTCCAATTCTGTGTCTCCCTCTCTCTCTGCCCCTCCCCCGTTCATGCTCTGT